>NW_006921608.1:486074-530470 GCF_000298275.1 Orycteropus afer afer
CAATGACATGAGACAAAGTATATGTGAACTGCTGTATGAAAAGTGAATTTACTCTGTAAATCTTCACCCAAATCCTAATAAAAAAAAAAGAATTTTGTTTGAATTTCCCTATTAAAGCAAAGCAAACTATTTCTTAAGAAGAGTAGGTCTATATATGGTTCATACATATTTTATAATGTAACTGTTTTCCTAGTCATTGATTATGTTTCTTATACCTAACATCAAATATTTTCTTGCTTTGTTCCCCCAGGGAATAGTCTCATTGAATAAAACAAGAAGATTACTACTCGTTTCTCAGCAAGCAAACTAAACTGATGTTCAGAAAATGTGCATATCAGGACCAGGTGATGATAACAACTGACTTCTCCCTTCTAGACTTTTCCCCCACAAAATAATAGTTTGATATGGTAAGAAGCCAGTGTTTTCACGATTTTACAGCCAGAATTATCACAAAATAAGGCATAATTCTACCTTTTGCCTATTATATTTTAAAGATGTCACTTTCTCATAATTACTTTTAAAGTTATTTTGAAAAGTTAAAAAAAAAAAAAAGTTACCATCTGACTAATCTCAACTCATGGCAACCATGTGTACATAGGTCAAAGCAGAACTGAATCCATAGAGTTCTCAATGGTTGATTTTTCAAAACTAGACCACCATAGACCACCATTTCTTTCTTACAGGTGTTTTTGCATAGAATCAAACCACCAATCTTTCCAGATAACAAGAGAGTGGTTAACAATTTGTACAATTTAAAACTCACTTTTGTAGTTGGATCAACTCAATATACCAAATTGAATTATATTTCTAATTAAGATCACTAATAAGAGTTACTAATATCCCAAATGATGTGATAATCTTCAATGGAGAAGAAGCTTTAGGGACTTTTATTTACTGATATGGCATAACACAAAATAAGAAGGAAAGGAATGCAAATATCCATTAATAATTGGAACATGGAATGTACAAAGAATGAATCTAGGAAAGTTGGAAGTTGTCACAAATGAAATGAAATCATATTGGCCATTTGGAATGAGACAATCATATGATTTATTATGCCAAGAATGATAATTTTAAGAGAAACAATGTCCCATTCACTGTTAAAAAGAACATTTCCTAAAGTACAACTCTGTCAGTGAAAGGATAACATCCATATGCCTATCTACATATATAAGTCCAGCAGCTGTCTGAGTGAAGAAAAGCCTCCAGCTCCAGTGGGCCAGAAGCAGGAGGCAGAGCTGAAGCCCAAGGTTGAAGGGCTTTCATCGAGGCCCTAGAGCCTGGCACTTTGAACTCAGACTTAAAGCCTCCAAACTGGAAGAGAATAAACTCCTGTTGTTCAATCATCCCATTTGTGGTATATTCTTGTCAGAGCAGCACTAGGTAACCAGAACATCGTTACTCTTCACCAGCACCATAATTGACATATATCAGTTTTCTTCAGTCTTATTTATTCACTGTACAGATTCCACATACGAGTTGATTGGAAATGCCATAACTGAAATCAGGCCAAACTTAGTCTTCAAGGTGATGTTTTTGTTTTTTAACACTTTAAGAAAGTACATTGTATACATGAGATCAAGAGGACAGCATTTGCCTTGGGATACAGCTAGGAAAGGAGTTATGGTGCCTAAGGCTATGCCTTGACTGTTAACCAGAAGGCTGGTGATTCAAATCCACCAGCCATTCCTCAGAAGGAAGGTTGGGCAATCTACTTCCATAGTGATACCACCTCAGAAACCAAAGGAGGGCTCACTATGAGTAGGATCCAACTTGTTGGGAGTGAGTTTGGCTTTGGTTAACAGCTAGGAAGGCAGAAGGGGATAAGAGGGAAGCATGAAGGGAAGGAGTGGGAACAGGGAAGAAGTGGGAAGAAAGCTGTTACAGCATGGAGATTGTAGTAAATATCAAAAAACACAGTATGTATGGATTGTTGAACAGAAAACCAATTTGCTCTGTAAACTTTCACCCAAATCACAATTTCAAAAAAAGAAAGTATACTCTAGACCAAGGATAGATTCAACAGAGGCTACTCTTGCACAGATAACAGTAATACAAAATACATACTATCCTTACAGAAACAACAGAAGACAGAATAACCCCTCACAGACACCCAGACACTGTGTGAGAGAGATCCAATGGATCTACCGACTCAGGACCAGAGTCCTGGGGGACACCAGACTCAATTGGCACAACAAAATACATAAAAGCCTTGTTCCTCATTCTACGTTGGTGAGTAGTGACTAGGGTCTTAAAAAGCTTTCAAGTGGCCATCTAAGATGCAATTAATGGTCTTCTACCACCAGAAGTGAAGAAAAATGCAAAAAAAAAAAAAAAAAAAAAGGCATTTGGAAGCAATCAGCCTTAGGACACGATGGCCCTTGAGACTTCGAGACCAGAAGAGCTAGAGGGTGTCCGGCTACCAATGCCAACCACGCAGTAAAGGATCAAATCTGGAGATCCTGGATAGAGTGGGAGGAAAAATGTGGAACAAAATCCAAAAACTTAATAATGACCAGAATTACTGGTCGGATGGATTCTGATGAGGCCCCCAATACTATGGCCTTGGAATATATTCTGGGCCTGAAATAAAACTCACACCTGGGGGCTGGCTCTCAGCCCAATAAAAAAAGAAAGAAAGAAAGAAAGAAAAAAGGTCTTTTGCAGCAGATTTGACAAGTATATACATTGTTTGATTTCTTGACTGCTTCCAAGGACATTGATCCAAGCAAAATAAAATCCTTGACAGCATTAATATTTTCTATTTATCATGTTATTTCTTCCAGTTGTGAGGATTTTTGTTTTCTTTATGTTGAAGTGTCATCCATAATGAAGTCTGTAGTCTTTTACCTTCATTGGTAAGTTCTTCAAATCCTCTTAATTTTCAGCAAACCAAAAAGGACATAGCATCTTTAGGATTTATGTGAGCATAATCTAACCCATAAAGAAAAATACTTGAACACTGTTTTTAAAACACAATTATTTATATCACCACCTTGTAACAAAAAAGTTTCCAAGGCTGTAAAGATCTGTATGTTGATTTTGATTATTGAAATGTCATTATCATACTAAGTATTTTGGTACCTTTGTATTCATAATTTACTTTATGCTGTTGTTGTTATGTGCTGTCGAGTTGGACCCGACTCACACTGACCCCTCCTTGGGTTTCCAAGGCGGTATCACTATGGAAGTAGATAATTACTTCACAGGAGTAGCTGGTGGGTTTGAACCACCAGCCTTCTGGTTAGTGGTCAAGTGCCTTAAGCACTACATTATCAGAGCTCCTAATTTACTTTATGTTTATTCTTAGTTTTTTAATAAAATATATAACTAATTTAAGGAGGATTTCGCTTTGCTTCATTTTACTGTTACCAAAACCAAACCAAATGCACTGCCATCAAGTTGGATCCAACTCATAGCGACCCCTCCTTGTGTTTTTGAGGCAGTATCACTGTGGAAGTAGATTGCCCAAACTTCCTTCTGCAGAGTGACTGGTGGGTTTGAACTGCCAGCCTTCTGGATAGCAGTCAAACACCTTAGGCACTACTCCATATGTATTTTTATCTAATGAGTAGAATTGTGAAGTTAAAGAAAACAAACAAGACACACATGCGCACACGCACACAAACACACACACACACACGGATAAATAGAAGAGATAGAAATAACATTTTCCCAGTTTGTTCTCTCAATGAGGATGTAGATACAATCACCCTCTGCAGTGTAGTTAATTACTTAGTATGGCTTTTCTACCCATAAGTCATTGTAAACTCAGTGATGGAATAAGCAACTGAGGAGCTCCTGATTGTAAATGTTATCCACCTGGGTTATTTCTGTTGGGCGTGGCACAATACAATGTTCTGGGAGGTTCCCACTCTCTCTCATGTGCTTAGAGTTCTGATGCTATGATTGGCTAGTTTGGCCACTCTGCCGGGCTCAAAAGGAGACCTCCTAGAGGCAGAACACTCTCTGACTACTGGTTGAGGAAGACGTGCTGCTGAAAGAGACATGGGCTCCTGAGACACGCATTGCTGGGAAAGAGACTCAAGAGACATGCATTGCTGAGTGAGACACCGAGGGACCAGCACTGCTGGGAAAGAGACTGTGAGAGACTGTTGGCTGAGGGACGGTGGGCTGGGAGAGAGGCTGAGCATTTTTTCCTGAACTTGAATTGTAGCCTGTGGTGCTTCCCTAATAAACCCCATAATCTGTGAGCTCTGTGTGGCCACTGCAGAGAATTATTGAACTCAGGAGAGAGGTGGTGGTGCTTTGGGAGGAACGGTCGGTGAAAGGGCTGGAGGGAGGCAGCATGTCTGGCCTTGCAGTAATAGGCCTTGGGTTACTGCTTGTAATCCTGTCTTCCTCTTGTGGGATTAGAGGAGGTCAGAATGTGTGGCCTCCTTGCCCTTTTTGCACCCTCTCAATGGAGACCACACATGCACACAACTTCTATAGGTTCTAACTGATTTTCTATTGGAGTTACAGTTCTTTTTGATAGTATCCACTTTAGTATTATTTGGTTCTCTGGCACCCTTCCAACCAACTCACTGTCTCAGAAACTTGTTTTTTATTGCCTCCTTTTTTACAATTCATTCAAACTTTCCAACTCTTTTCAACTCATCTAGCTTTTATGTCTTTAGTTTACAAGTAAATGGAAGGCCTTAAAACCTCCCTGCTGTGTAGAATTGACTTTTGAAAGTGATTTTCTTGAGAGTTAGAGACTGTCCTGTAGGAAATTTTAATTTCCATCCTTCAAGAATCACTCTCCTTAGCATTCTTTCATATTTCAGAGATCCATTTATCTTGGAGCTCAGGTACAGCAAGGGTCGCCAAGTGGAACTTCCCTGGATGGTGAGTTAAGAAGAGTTTCACTACTGGCCAAACAGTTGACAGTTTAAACTCAGCCAGAAGCACCTCAGAAGACAGGTTAGTGATCTGCTTCTGAAAGGCCACTGCCTGAAGAGCCTATGGAGCACATGCACTCTGCACACTTGAGGCTGCAGGGAGTCAGAATCAACTCGACAGCAACAAACAACAGCCAAGTGCAAAAGAAAATGGAATTGAGCAGAGCTGAAAGTCAGTAAAATAAGTTCCTGTCCTGGCTCTTCTCTTACTCTGCATACTCACTCTGTGACAAAAGTGTATACATATATGCATGTACATACATATATACATATGTGTGTGTGTGTCTGTGTGTGTGTGTATGTTGTTGTTGTTATGTGCCGTCGAGTCAGTCCCAACTCATAGCGACCCCTCCTTGGGTTTCCGAGGCAGTATCACTTCGGTAGTAGATTGTCCCATCTTCTTTCCAAGGAGTGGCTGGTGGGTTTGAACCGCCAGCCTTCTGGTTAGCAGTCAAGTGCCTTAGGCACTATGCTACCAGTTGTTGTTGTGTTGTTGTTATGTGCCATCGAGTCAGTCCTGACTCATAGTGACCCCTCCTTGGGTTTCCAAGGCAGTATCGCCACAGAAGTAGATTGCCACATCTTCCTTCCAAGGAGTGGCCGGTGGGTTTGAACCTTCTGGTTAGCAGTGCCTTAGGCACTATGCTACCAGAGCTTATATATATATATATATATATATATATATATATATATATACACACACACCCATATATATATATATATATATATACATACACACACACACACACATATATTTGTCGATAGTTGCTGTCCAGTTGGCTCTGACTTCTGACTCATGGTATCCTCATGTATGCAATATTTAAATCTATTTTTGCCACACTGTGTCAAGTCATTTCATTGATGTTAGCTCTCCACTTTACTAAACATGATGTCCTTCCCCAGCAACCAGTCCCTCTTGATAATGTGTCCAAAGTAAGCAAGTTGGTGTCTTAGATGATATTCTGAGGCACATGGGGTTTTTACTGGCTATCGTTTTCAAGTAGATTGTCAGGCCTTTCTTCATACCCTTAGTGTGGAAGCTTTGCCTAAACCTATCCCCCGTGAATGCCTCTGCTGGCATTTAAACACCAACAAAATGCTTCCAGCACCATAGCAACACGCAAGACAGGACAATAGGACAAACAAGCAGAAAAGGGGTGGGATAAGCAGATCCTAAGATAAGAGGATGTGATTATAGGTTTGTGGCTTAATTACTTTTTAATTTATAAAATTTTCATTTCTAAGAATAGTAACTAGGACTTTCATACACTGAAAAATTTTATGTATTCACCATTAAATGGATTTTTTTTTTCTTTTTTTTTTAATTGTGAAAACAATTTGTACAGAGAAGCATTGATCATTTTGGCTTCATGTAAATCACTGTAGTATAAACAATTTGCATTTGAGTAGCTCTGGTGGCATAATAGGTAAGGCATTTGACTGCTAATCAGAAGGTCAGAGGTTCAATCCAACCAGCTCCTCCATGGGAGGAAAATGAAACTATCTTCTTCCATAAAGATTTATAGCCTCAGAAACCCAATGGGGGTCACTGTGAGTTGGAATCAATTAAATGACAGTGGGTTTTTTGTTTAAATTTTATTTTATCAGATTGTCCTTTTTCATATTTCCCAACTATTATAATGAGAAACAGAGTAACAGCCATAAAAAATAACTTATGGCATCTTTGTCCTTATTTAACAGCAACAACAACATCAAAATCTATGTAACTGTGGAAAAGTACTGATAATGAGACCCAATTCCAATTAAGATGATATAGAACCTACATTGTCAGCAATATTCACAACAGGAATACTTCAAGGCTGTTAAAATACTAATTGCTTCATAGGAAGATTTTTAAAATTTAAAAACAAATAAAAACCTGGTTTATTTATTTATTTATTTTCAGCTTTGAATACAGACTTCAAGGAACAAAATGTGCACAGTTAGAATTAAAAATAAAAAGTCTTTATAATAAAAAGATATGCTTTATTGCTGTTAGTCTGTGAGTCTCAGGGAGGCTGAACCTGGCTTGCAGGCAGAGAAGAGTGAAGCAATTAGTAGTTACTTATAGGTGGAAAGGAATCAGGACCTCACATTAACAAATTACTCTGAAAGAGATTCACAATCGTATTAATACAAAAGAAAGAAGACAGTAAGTACACATATATCTTTGTCCAAAATCCAAATGGAGTCTAAAATAGCATAATTCATGGAAACTGACTTATCTCCAACTGTGACAAGCAAGTAGGCCAAGGTCATATCAGGGATTCAGCTGCAAGGTCACAACACATTCTCTGAGAAATGGGCTGATAAATGAAAAAAGATGACTACCTAAAAGAAAGGGGGGGTAGGGGCATTGTTATGTCTCAGAAATAAGACTTTCTTATTTCACACTGAATAAGACAAGTCAGAACTGATTCAAAATTCAAGGTCGTAAGTGAGTCTCTAGGGGGAAATTAAGTTTATGATAACAGTTCTAAGGGGAAATGAAAAGTGAGAAATGACAAATGAAAGGCAAGTAAACATATCTTTCCAACTATTTTCCCACAAAGTACCAAAAGTACTTGGTACCAAAGTACCAAAAGATGTTTGCTAGTGAGTGTGGAGTGCACATTAACTTTTCTAAAGTACCTTATTTTTTTCATATAATAAACTTATGTAAATAATACACACATATAATTCACCTAGCACTCATAGGAAACTAATACTCAAGGAGGCTGCTTTGTTTGTAAAAACTACAGCACCCATGTTATTTGTGTAAAAATATGGTAATTTGGTCTTTGTCCTTGGTTCCAAGAGGTAACTCTAAATCCTTGGGATTTCCTTTGTAATTGAGGTGATTTTGTGATTTATATTTTTGGTTTAAGGCAATAGTTTCAGGGATACATCCAGTCTCCATGGTTCCAAAAAGCCTAGAGTCCATAAGAATCTTAAATTCTGTTCTGCATTTTCCTCCTTTTGATCAGGATTTTTCTGAAGAATCTTTGATAAAAACATTCAGTAATGGTAGCTGGGCATCATCTAGTTCTTCAAGCCTCATGGCAAAGGAGGCAGTTATTCAGAAGACAATTATACAAACATTCCATTTGCTCCTCCTATTCCAGACTCCTCCTCCTCTGTTATTCCTGATGAATAGAGACCAATTGTCGTGCTTTAGGAGGCTGTTATCAAGCTTTTAAGATATTAGGAACTTTAAGGGGCAGTGAGATTGTATTAACAAGGGAGGAATAACTTTGAAAAGGAGAGTGAGAATGGATGCACAATTTGAGGAATGTAACCAATGTCACTGAATTGTAAATGTAGAAACGGTTGGATTGGTGTACATTTTGCTGTTTATATTCTCAACAAAATAAAAGAAAGTAAAATTTAAAAAAGGATGATAATCAAAATGCAATATAGATACATAACGGAATATTACTCAGCCATAAAGGGAAATGAGGTCACCATGCATACCACACACAAATGAAATTTGAAAGTATTCACTTATTCACTGAATGAAATAAGTCAATTTATAATTTCATTCATGAAATTAGCAAATATATAAAACAGATTGTTGGTGGTTACCAAGGGTGGGAAGGAGAGAGAAAGGGTGGAATTTTTACTTGGGGACATTGAGTTTGTGTTACTGGTGGTAGAATAGTTTTATGAATGAAAGTAAGAATGGTTGTACAACTTGAAGAAGCAAATCAATATCCCTGAATTATACATGGAAAATTCGTTGAATTTGTGTACACTTTGCTGTATATATTTTCAGCACATTAAAAAAAATCTAATTCAAAAAGAAAAAACTATAATCCTAAATCTAGTGCTTCAGTGTTTTTAATGCATTTTGTGTGTTGTTCTATAATAGTACAAACAGATTAGAATTTCTGGGAGATGAATGTGTTCTAACCTGAGTTCCATATTAATCTTGTTCAATTTAAACATTGCCTTATCCTACCACTTATCACGTAAGAATTCTGTCCCTGCAACCACATTCCTAAGATCATAAAACCAAGACAGGAACAGCTCATAGAACAGGGCAAATGCATTCCTCAGATATTGAGACTAAGAAAGGGACACTGTTTACTATTTAGATGGCATTTCCTGATAACAGCCCATTCTTGAGATGTCTTCTAGCCCACTACCTCTGGTCAGTGTTAACCAGTTTTGGAGTTTGTGCATCCCTATCCCCTTTTTTCACCTGATGATTAAGATTCTGACTCAAGAGGAAACCAAGACTCAAGCCAGGAGCAAACAGCAGACTACACTTGTGCAGAAGTTGTGTCATCCGTGTTGGAACATAGCTTAGTAAGAGACGCACGTGCACCTACCCAGAAGGAAGTTGAGGTCTCTCTTAGGAATTTCTCACACCCTTATTCCACTTCCTGACTTTTGCAAAAGGTTCAGGATTTTATGAATACCTGCCTGTATAAGATCTTTTGAAATCATATACCCCACAGCCTTAAAAACTATAAAAACCCCTGGCCTGTAAGGCTTGGGGAGACACACATGGCATTGCTTCTGACCTTGCAAGGTTACTATCCTCTTAAACTTTTCTCTGAGCTACAGCTGACTTTCTAGTCATTATTCCAGAACTCAGCCTGTGAGAGTTCAAGTGAATTAAGAAACCTAAGGAAGTAGTGGGCTTCAGCAGGTCAGAAGTGAGTGAAGCATCCTAAGGTTTCAGCTAGCATCTTAATGAAATAGTGGGAAATTTTGTAGCCAGCAGTTTAGAAATGGGGAAGCCTGGGAGGATACCTGAGAGATTTCTTAAGGCTAAGCTCTAAAGGACTCTCATTTGACCAAAGGAACTCATATATGATCCAGACCAAAGTCATGGTTTGTCCTGGGTAGTGCAAATGGTTAAAGGCTTGAATACCACCTAAAAGATTAGCAGTTTGCACTGTATTAGAGCTTAAAGTCTAAAGCACTTGGGTTTGTGAAAGGCTGTGGTCTGCCATGGGAGCCCTAACTCTGTTTTGAGGCATGACATAAGTTTCAGATGCCATTTGGGTTCTTTCTGACATTAAACCAGCATGGTGGCTGCGCATAGAAAAGTTCCAGGACAAACCTAAGGAGGAGGAGTTGCCCTCGGCAAGAGTATGATTGAAAGTAGATTATATTCACTAAAAGAATTTGCTTGAGCATGTCCTTTTCTAATTTAAATTAAGGTTGAGATCTTGGTAGCCACCGTGTGGCTAAGACTTAGGCTGCATGATCGTGTGTGAACCAATCCAGACCATCACCTAGCCAGGTAGTCAAGGCCCAGAACCAATCCTGTAACCCTTTCCTATATTCAAATCCCAATCACAGTCTTTTCCTGGCTTGGGTAGTCCCACCTGCGACAGAGATGAATCTACCTACCACCAATCATGATTTTGTGATGATTCTCTTTTTGTAAAAGTCATATATAATTAGCCAAAGGCCATAACTTGGCAGACTCTATTCAGCTTTCTCATGGTGATGTTTTCCTTCATCCAAGACGATTGTCTTCGTTTTGTCTCTGTCCTAGCCAAGGCTTAATAAAAGTGTCTCTGTTGAACCTGTTTGACTCTGGGGTCTCTTTTCCCCTATTACAGCACCCACTCAGAAGTACCTGGGAAAACAGGTCTGGTGATCTGCTTCTGAAATGTCACAGCCTTGAAAACCTTATGAACAGTTCTAACGAGCAAAGAAGGTGTCATTATGAGTCACAATCAACTCCCTTGCAATTAACAGCAACAAGGTTGAGGTAAAGGGAAGGAAGTTCTGTCTAAGATGAATGTATGATATAAGTGCAGAAGAAGGAAGAGATGAATAATTGGGGCCAAAAAGTCAATCTACCACAACGGTGTTACTCAAAAAATGCCTGGGTCCTGCTCTGGAGTGGTGTAGCAAATAGTCCACACCAGCTAAGAAGAGAGTTTAGGGAGAAGAGAGTTTAAATAGGAGGTCCACCAGCCTTCTGGTTGTTGTTGTTGTTGTTATGTGCCATGGAGTCGGACCTGACTCATAGTGACCCCTCCTTGGGCTTCTGAGGCAGTATCACTACGGAAGTAGATTGCCCCGCCTTCCTTCCGAGGAGTGGCTGGTGGGTTTGAACCACCAGCCTTCTGGTTAGCAGTCAAGTGCCTTAGGCACTATGCTACCGGAGAGCCTTCTGGTTAGTCCTGTTTCAATGCACAGGATGTGGTAGGAACTGCAGGAGCTCTGCTAGCATAGTGCCTAAGGCACTTGACTGGCAGTTCAAACCCACGAGCCACTCCTCACTATTTCCCTATAATGATGTTGTTGTTGTTGTTATGTGGCATTCAGTCAGACCCGACTCTTAGTAACCCCTTCTTGGGTTTCTGAGGCAGTATCACTATGGAAGTAGATTGCCCAACCTTCCTTCTGAGGAGTGGCCGGTGGGTTTGAACCTCCAGCCTTCTGATTAGCAGTCCAATGCCTTAGGCACTACGCTACCAGAGCTCCTCCGTATAATGATACTGCCTTGGAAACCCAAGGAGGGGTCCCTACTAGCTGGTCCCACTCGATGGCACCTAACAACAAAACAACAACAACAGTAGGAACCGAAAACTGTGTCTCAGAGCGAGCACAAGCTAATTATAATCCAAGGTTGAAGCTGGGTTTTAAAGAAATGACATTTTTATTAAAAATGTGGAGTCTTTTTTTAGCAGTATGTAGTCAGAATTAACAAAGCAAAAATATTTATCCTCACACTGGTAAGCTTGGAAAACCTGAAAAATGTATCCGTTCGTTTCTACGAAGGATAAGAACAGAAGCAAAGTCTCAGTCAGAAATTCTTACAGAGATTATCATTTAGGCAACATACACCCTACAAAATGGATGTCCTTTTATTTTCTACTGACATATTATTCTAACTAGATATAAATATTCAAGACAAATAGGAGATACAACAGTGCTCCTCCTCAGTCACAGGAATAGAGAGTACTAGTGATTGTTGTGGGAGCTCTGGTAGCATAGTGGCTAAGGCACTTGACTGCTAACCAGAAGGCTGGCGGTTCAAACCCACCAGCCACTCCTCGGAAGGAAGGTTGGGCAATCCTACTTCCGTAGTGATACTGCCTCGGAAACCCAAGGAGGGGTCGCTATGAGTCAGGGCTGACTCGACGGCACATAACAACAACAACAACAACAGTGATTGTTGTTGTTTTGTTAGGTGCCATCGAGTCATCTCTGACTCATAGCAATCCCGTGTATAACAGAAGGAAACACTGCCTGGTCCCGCTCCAGCTCCACAATCCTTGTTATACTTGAGCCCATCTTTGCAGCCACTGTGTTCTTGTTGACTAGTGATTAGCCTTACAATTAATACTTCTATCTGGGTTAAAAGTTCAGGGAGAAAGGAAAAAATAAAAGTAACACCAATGTTCACTGCAATGGCTTTGAGCACAGCAACATCCAGCTGTATATTTTCCTTTCAAAATTATTGCACTTGAAGTATGATGTCAAAGTCATTGTTTATGTTGAGGCAAATAGGCTCACTCTTAACAGATTGCAGATGAATAAATGAGTCAAACCCACAGACCCAAGAGAACAGAAAAAATAAGGATCAAGGGATGATCATTTTACAAGGAAAAATTTCATGTATTGGAAGAAACACAGGCCATGAATTAAAAGTTTTCATTTTAACTGAGCATCTGGTACTTTAAAATTTAAAAGCTTTTGAGCCAATTTCTTTTCTACCTAGAAATGGAAGACTCCAATTCATATTGAGAATATTCTCCATTCTGGGTGTGAGGGAAGGGGTAAGAATACTTCCTTTAGTATGCAAATGTAGTTGTTGTTGTTAGTTGCCATCGAGTAGGCTCAGAACTCATAGCGACCCTATGTACAACAGAATGAACACCCAGTCCTGTGCCAGCCTCACAATCCTTGTTACACCCAGCCCATTGTTGGAGCTGCTGTGTCAATCCATCTCTTTGAGGGCCTTCCCCTTTTTCACTGACTCTCCAGTTTACCAAGCATGATCTCCTTCTCCAGGGAATGGACCCTTCTGACAACAGGACCAAAGTGAAAAAATGTAAGTGTAGAGGTAGAAACAATTCTCACCCTGAGGAACTGGTATAATAAAGGTCTGTTTGGATTTTCTAAACTTTAGCAATTTTTTTAATCCTATTATACAGAATTCTGAAGTCAGAGAGAAGGGTTGATCCTGTTTGGTTTAACAATAGTCACCTACCCATACTGTGACTATGAGATAATTAAACGAAAATTAACTAAAAGTCTATTCAGGGGGACTAATAGTACAGGCTTAGAAAGTGTTTAGGGAGGGTTACCATTGATTTGAACAAATTCTATCCTTCACAAAATTTAAGATCAAAGTTGTCAGGCACTGAAATCTAGATGTCCATGTTACATCTATTTATAATCTCTGTGTCAAAGCCTATAGGATAGACACCAGAGGCCAAAGGCAAGTATAAATAGTCACTTATATTCTTTCTTGCAATTGTAGTTACAAGATTTGCCCCAAATAATATTTAAACAAATAATTTTGAATGATTACCATGTGATAAGGAGCTCTGGTAGCGGAGTGCCTAAAGCACTTGACTGCTAACCAAAAGGCTGGTGATTCAAACCCATCAGACACTCCTCGGAAGGTAGGTTGGGCAATCTACTTCCATAGCGATACTGCCTCGGAAACCCAAGGAGGGGTCGCTATGAGTCGGGTCCGACTCTACAGCACATAACAACAACAACAACAACCATGTGATAAAAACTTTATCAGACACAAGCAATACATCTACTAGTGGGAGAAAAAACAAATAAAACCTCATGGCCTTCTGAAGGGGGTTTGCTTCTGAACATATTGAGCCTAACACAATTAGATATCCAAACCAAAATGTCAAGATACCATGACATTTCAAATGCCAGGAAACTTTCATAGGAGGACTTCACATAATCCATATTATGTGAAGGAAAGATAATACAAGTTGTTTTATTTTCAGAAACTAATTGCTGTGTTCCAGGAATTGTCAGGTATGACTTCTCACATATAAACATTAAAGGAAGACCTGCTGTGTCATGTGCATTGAGCCACTTTTGATTCATAGTGACCCCATGTGACAGAGTGGAATGTCCTCTATGGTTTATTAGCTGTAATCTTTACAGGAACAGATCATGAGGTCTTTTTCCCACGGAGCCACTGGGTAGGTTTGAACCACTAACCTTTCAGTTAACAGCCCACTGTGTAACCTTGTACAACACGGGCTCCTAAGTGAGGACATAGGACCTTATTTATTATTCCTCCTCATTTATGCTGGCTGGAATGTGATCATTATGGTCACACCAAGTACAATCATGGTAAACCATAAGGAAAATACCAAAGATCAAACATGGCAAAGAATCTATGTAAAGGAACTAGGATCATGGTGAGTGTGGGACAAGGAAATTACTCACAGATGACTTATCTCCCAACTGTCTGAGAAAGCAACACTTCCTATATATTTATCCTACTCACTTTTATATTTATTACTTTTTTACTTGTTTGCAGCTCGAATAAACCAGAAGGAATCTACATTTCAATGTTTATTAAACTTTGCTGTTTTTTCTTTTCTTTTTTTTTTTCCTTCCCTTGCTCAGAACACATTTTTGGTCACCATTGCATGTTGCAATGCAACTGTGCATAGAAGAAATCTGCAGGAAAAATATTAGCTAATGGTGGTGGTATTGTTGGAAATTGTTCTCATAATCTTAAAAGATCTACAATGGCATTTTATTTTGCCCATTTCAGGCAAAGGTGCTAAAATTTCAGGTGAAGTATTTGGACTTTATCAGACTCGAGATACAGAGAATTGCTAAATTTGGCTGAATCTAACCATACCCAGACAGCATCACCATAAACTCAAACATGACTCCTTTTAGGAACTGGCTTAAGTAATAATGCCATAGACCACCCAGTGGCTTAACTTTCCTGGTTATAATTTTGCTGAAATTGTCTTCTCAGTGGATATTATAATAAATGATTTTACAAAAGGATTTTACAAGGCCTTTAACTGCACTGACTATAAACTCCAATACGATGTTGAAAAGAACTGATGAAGTAAATAAAAATGTAAATAAAACGGGTAAACATCTTTCTGTTATTCTCTGCATTCAGCCAAGTTCTATCTGATATTAATAATTATGTCCTTCATTTTATGTCCTCTTATGAAACTACTTTGAATTTCTGTCAGTTCCCTGTCAATGTAATGCTGCAACTATTTTAGCACTGTCTTCAGCAAAATTTTACTTGCGTGTGACATTCACGATATTGTTTGATAATTTCCACATTCTGTGGGATCGTATTTCTTGGGAATGAGTGTTCTTGATTTTTAGCAATCCCCACATTGGTTACTATGTAGTATAGAGTTTTATAGATAATCTTTATAGGCAGCCAGTTCCCCCACCAAAAAAAAAAAAAGAAAGCCTTTAGTTTTTTTTTTCAAAATGGCAGAAGAATTAAGTCCATGTAAGATTTTTGTCCTCTGTAGACATCTGAATACCTTGACTACTCAGTTTATTTGGAAAGCAAAGCCACTGGAGTTTCTAAGTAAAGACTTCCTCCCCTTGGAAACAGATAGCAAGAATATGTTGAGGTTGAGCACCACACTTGTTATGTGAGAGCTCATCCTGTCTAGTATTATGTGAATAAGGAGGTATGTCAAACAAACCAACTTAATCTGTCCCAGTGTTCTATGTATAGGC
Source organism: Orycteropus afer afer (assembly GCF_000298275.1). Classification (NCBI taxonomy): domain Eukaryota; kingdom Metazoa; phylum Chordata; class Mammalia; order Tubulidentata; family Orycteropodidae; genus Orycteropus; species Orycteropus afer. The sequence goes on from NW_006921608.1 coordinate 501,650, forward strand.
TTCTAATTTCCTTATATCAGAAGGGAGAAAGCCTTCGCTGTAGGAAGTGTTTCCATAAGCTGAAGTACAAAAACTGAGAAAGGCAAGATGGTCCACGATCAAAGAGCTTTAACCAAAATTCACTATACATGTTGGAGATACTTGGCCTGAGCACATAAAACAGTGGACTCAGCAGCTGCCATTTCTCAAGCAGGAATTCTGCCACTGACTATTAACCTCTCTTTTTTTTTTTTACTCCCCAACACAGAAGAACAAAAGATAACTACCTATTTCTGTTTTGCAGTCTGCAACAAGGGTGAAATATACAAGAACTTTGTTCAATATGCAATTAATCTTTGGTCAGTTTACAGAAATCTTGTGGCAACTCAGAACAGAATAATCATCCTCCTAGAGTAAAGCATCAAGAACTGCAAAATGAGGAAAATGTCTCCAAAGGAAATGGAAATGGCAGTGCTTCGTTTATTCCCTGCCTTATGAAGGCACTTCAGACGTCAGTTAAGGTACTAACGTGGGAAACAAATAAAGCAGGGCAAGGAAGAGAATTCCCAGACGTAAACTATTAAGTTCAGGAGAACATATCTGTGCAACTAGGGGCATCTAAAATAATCAATCCAGATAGACTCTGATAGAACAAAGAGCAGAAATAATTTTCCATTCAGACCTTTTATGTAGCTACCACACACCTGGAAGCAAGGGCTTCTTTTCATCCACCCAAACGCGCTCTGGCCTTGTTTTTGTCCCATAAACATGCCTCGTGTGCCTCGTGTTCTGTTGCCTCAAGGCTTTTGCTGTTTCTTCTGCTAGCAATTCTCTCTCCCTAGATACCGTCATGACTTATTCCTTCTTCCTTCAGGTAAGTGCATGCTATCCACCATCTCAGAGAAGCCTTTCTCTTCCACTCAAAGTAGAATGTCAGCCCCTGGAAGGCTGTATCTTTTCCTTTTGTTTATTGCTTTATCCTTAGTGAGAAATGTAGGGGGAGAAAAAAGAAAGATTATTTAGAGCCTTGTGAACCATTTACAGACTTGACTTTTTTGCTGAGAAAGATAGAAAGACAAAAAAGGATTTAAGCGGTTTGCTATGCTCTAATATATGTTTTTAAATTGTCACACAGACTACTCTTAAGAATAGAGTTGAGTGCATAAACAGAGTCTTTAGAGAGATTTAAATAGTAATCCAGCTTTCTTTTTCTCAGTGCTTAAAAGTAGTAGCATATGTATAAAATTACCCCAAGATTCTTATCTTAAAATAATCCACCTTTTCTAAAATATTTTAAAATTCCAACATTATCATGTATCAAATGTGTTTTCTTATATCCACGTCTACACTGTCTGTCAAATTTTAATTGATCCGTTTCCACACGAGTATGGAAATATTTTATTTATTGCTAAAAAATGAAGTTTTTCATTCTCACATAATTCAGATTCTGGATTTCACGGAGGATGAAATGACTGACCCAAGCTATCACTCTGAGATGATCTTTGAATATTGAGAAATATGGTTTCCTGAAAGTCATCTTTAAATCAAACAAAAGTTTAGCTTTATTAATAAAGAACAGTTTTCTTGACATTGTGGTTTTTTTTTTTTTTTTTCAAATAACTATGTGTTTAGTTTTAACAACAGCAACTCCAAAGGTCAGGCTAGAAGCTGTGTTTTAGGGTAAACCAATGATTATCTTAAGTGTTCTTCAAGAAAATGTTGCATGTCCATGAGTTATTATGTAAGCACTATTCTGGCTCTGTTTCCATGGCAATGTATAATTACTAATGATGAGGTCAAGTATCAAAATCTGTGGAATATCTTTGCTTTTAAGGAGCACTTGGCTGTACATCCTTCACCACAGGTTTGTTGGTTCTTCTGGAAGCTCATGATATCTTCAATATTCTCTGTCAATGCTATAACTCAAAGGCATCAATACTTCATCGGTCTGCCTTTTTCATTGTCCCACTTTCGCATGCATATGAGGTGATTGGATTTCATCAAGTGCAACTTAGTCCACAAAGTTACATCTTTTCTCTTAAACACTTTAAATAAGTCTTTTCCAACGAATCTGTCCAATACACCATGTGATTTCTTGACTGCTGTTTCCATGAATTTTGTTTGTGAATCTAAGTAAAATGAAATCCTTGACAATTTCAATCTTTTCTCCATTTGTCCTGATGTTGCTAATTTGTCCAATTGTGAGAATATATTTTTTTGTTTATGTTGAGGTGTAATCCATACTGAAGGGTGTTCTTTAATGTTCATCAGTAAGCACTTCAAGTACTCTTCACTTTCTTCAAGCAAGATTGTGTGATCTACATATTGCAGGTTGTTAATGATTCTTTCTCCAATCCTGATCCTGTGTTCTTTTAATGAAATCCAGATTCTTTTATTATTTGCTCAGCATAAAGATTGAATAAGTATAGTGATATGATACAATCCTGATGCACACCTTCACTGATTTTAAAGCACACAGTGTTCTGTTTGAAAGATGTTACCTCTTGGTTTATGTACAGATTCAACATGAGCACAATTAAATGTTCTTGAATTCTTATTTTTTACAATATTGGTATAATTAAGGTTGTATTTCAACTTGGCTGCATCACGATTCCGAGTGGTTTAAGCAGTTGTGCTGTGGTCGTTCCCATGAGATCTGATTTAAGGTAGTCACCTCCATGGTGGGATATGCTGTAGCAGCAAATCAGTTGAAAAAGAATTTCCTCAGGGATGTGGAATGCTTCCAATGCATATATTGACATCCTGGAACTATTCTCAGACTTTTGGCTGGATCTGGATCCTGCATGTACCTTATCATCATCTGGTTTTTGGAGCTAAAGCAGTGGCCTGCCTTATTGCCTGCTGATCTTGCATTGTTACCTTTGCAGCCTGTGAACCAGTAATCTGCCATTTTACCTGCCAATTTTGGATTCATTATCTACCAAAATCCACAGCCTGCTTCTACAATTGTGTGAGCCATTTCCCTGAGATCAATCTCTCTCTCTCTCTTTCTTTATACACACACACAAATACACACACACATGTGGTAGTTATCTTTGTGTGTCAACTTGTCTGGGCTTGGTTGAGTGGCTGGGCACTGGTGGTATTTATTCCCCATGATGAGACTGGCAGTCAACTCCATGGTAGTTTCTACCACAAGCAGCTGAGTAGCTGCCTTTGGGATGTGGTCTACTTCCTGTATTTGAGGAGAAGCCTTAGGAATGGTCTGTAGCCTATGGCACGCTTGGACCCTGCATGTAGCCATGTCATTGCTCAGCAGCCTACTATGCTCTGCCGACCTTGGGACTTAAAATAGATTTAAGTTAATGGCTGCCATGTGGTTTGGTAACATCGGGACTGTGCCATTTTCTTTGTCAGCCTTGGGCTTCTCAGCCTCAGCAGCCAGCAGCTGTCTGAGTGAAGAAACACCTCTAGCTTCAGTGGGCCAGAGTTGGAGGCAGAGCTGAAGCCCAAGGCTGAGGGGCTTTCACCCAAACCCTAGAGCCCGGCACTTTGAAATTGGACTTAAAACCGCCAAACTAAGAAAATAAACTGTTTGTTTAAGCCATTTGTGGTATATTCCTGTCAGAGTGGCACTAGGTAACCAGAACAACATATATAAGCTATACTAGTTTTGCTTCTCTACCAAACCTAGCCTAAGACAAATGCTATCCATAATCTGTTAAAATACACATAATTGAATGCTTTTGTACAGGAAATAAAACAGGTAAACATGTTTCTGTTGTTCTCTGCATTCAGCCTAGTTCCATCTGACATCAGCAGTTATGTCCTTCATTTTATGTCCTCCTATCAAACTACTTTGAATTTGTCAGTTCCCTGTCAATGAAATGCTGCAACTATTTTTGCACTGTCTTCAGCAAAATTTTACTTGCATGTGACATTCATGATATTGTTTGATAATTTCCACATTCTATTAGATCATATTCCTTTGGAATGTGTACAAATATGTATCTTTTTCTATCAGCTTCACAGGTGGCTGTCTCCCACATTTTTTAGCATAGAAGAGTAAGCATCACTTGTGCTGCATCCATTTTTTAATCATCTCAATTTGCATTCTATCAATTCCTGGAGCTTGATTTTAAGCCATTGCCTTCAGTGTGGCTTGAACGTCTTCCTTCATTACCATGAGTCCTTAATCGTATATTACCTCCTGAAATGGTTGAACATTGATGAATTTTTTTTGGTGCCGTGATTCTGTGTATTCCTTCAATCTCCTTTTGATGCTTCCAGTACCATTCAACGTTTTGCCTATAAAATCCCTCAGTATTGCAACATGAGGTGGGATTTTGTTCTTTATTCTTTTCAGCTTGAAATTTTCAAGCATATTCTTCCCCTTGGATATTCTAACTCCATGTATGTGTACTTTCCATTATAATGCATTACATTGTCTTCTTGGGCTGCTCTTTGAAATCTTCTGTTCAGCTCCTTTACTTCATCAGTTCTTCTATTCACTTTAGCTACTCTACATTCAAGAGCAAGTTTCAGAGTCTCTTCTGGCACCATGTTGGTCTTTCTTTTTTGTGGTCCTTTTAACCATCTTTTTTTTTTTTTTTTTTAATGTATAAAGGCCTCGATGTCATCCCACAACTCATTTGATGTTCATGCATAAGAGTTTAATGTATCAAATCTATTATTGAGATGGTCTGTAAATTGGAGTGGGATATATGGAAAGTCATATTATGGCTCTTGTGGGCTTGTTTTAATTTTCTTCAGCTTCAATTTGAACTTGCTTATGAGCACTCAATGGTCTGTTCTGCAGTCAGCCTCTGCAGTCTATCATCTAACTGATGATATTGAGCTGCTTCTTCACTTCTTTCCACAGATGTAGTCTGTTGGATTCCTTTGGACTCCATCTGGTAAGTGCCACGACTATAGTCATGGTTTACATTGTTAAAAAAAAAAAAAAAGAAAAGGTATTTGCAATGAATAGGACATATCTTGCAAAATATCTATTATGTGATCTCTAGCATCATTTTAATTACCAATACCATATTTTCTAGCTACTGATACTTCCTTGTTTCCAAATTTCACATTCCAAACACCAGAATTATCAATGCATCTTGATTGCATGTTTGATTAATTTCAGACACCAGAAGCTGGTAATAATATTAAATTTCTTCATCTTTGGCATTAGTAGTTGGTATGTAAATTTGCATAATAGTCAAAATAACTGGTTTTCATTGTATGTGTATTAGATATTTTCTTGTCACTGACAATGTTATATGTCAGGATAGATCTTGAAATATTATTTTTGATGATGAATGCCTCACCATCATCTCCAGTATGGTAATCTATATTCTTATCCTAATATCAATCCAAGTCAGCTCACTTATATCTAAGGTATCAATCCATTCTATTTAATTTTTGAGGACTTTTAATTTTCTTAGATTCATACTTTGCACATTTCACATTCTGATCACTAATGGATATTTGAAGCTCTTTCCTTTTGTTTTGAGTTGTACCTCATCAACAAATAAGGGCATAAAAGCTTTACTCCATCCACATCTTTAAAGCCAACTCTAAAATGAGGGAGGAGACAGGTCTCCCCTAGTCACATTTTGAGTGCCTTCCAACCTGAGAAAGGAACTCTAGTGATTCAGTAGTTAAAGCATTCAGCTGCAAACCAAAAGGTCAGCAATTTGAATTCCTAGCCACTCCATCAGAGAAAGATGAGATGATCTACTTCTATAAAAGGTGTGTAGCCTTGGAAAGACTGTGGAGCATCCTACTCTGCTCTGTAGGGTCAATATGAGTTGGAATCAACTTTATGGCCGTGGGTTTATTTTTGTCTCATCTGAGAGACTCATCTTCCAGCAGTACTTCCTACAGTGTTCAGCTGCTATTCATAAGCTTTCAATGATCAATTTTTTGAGAAGTAGACTGCCAGGTCTTTTCTTCTCATCTGTTTTGTCTATAAGCTCTGCTGAAACCTGTCCACCATGGGTTACCTTGCTGTCATTTGAGTGTCACTGCCATGGCTTCCAGCATCACAGCAACATGGAGCCACCACAATACAACAAACTGACAGAAGATTGGTGAAGTCAATTGATTAGAGACATTGCTTACATTTACAAAATCCCTTGACCTTGGCCACATGGTGCCATATAATCGGTGGAGTGATATCCCATCATATTTGTCATATCTAATTGTGTAACAAAATGTTGCAGGTCCAACCAAACACAAAAGGAAGGATTCATACAAAGACAAAGTCCATCTTTAAATTATGTCTATGACACAAGCCGTTGCAACAAAACCCTTTATGAAAGAGGATGGTGTGAACTACAGTAATTAAGAGTGGTTGAACATAAAATATTTGCTGTCAGTCTAAATTTTGGCAAGAAAAGGAAGGAGAGGAGTCAAGGGTGATATTTTTGTTACTTTTGAACAATAGGAAAAATGGAAATGGAATCACCTAATTATTTTTACTTTGGTCAGGAATACTGTGGAAAGAACATGTTGGGTTGTTTAGCATGGGAGAAATATCAAAAGGCCAGTTTAATTTATATTTATGTGGGGCAAAGAAATCCATTAAAAACTCTGGTATCTGAAAAAAAGTACAGTTCACTCAATATTGCATATGAAAATCCTGTTATACATCCAAATTAAAATGTCAAGTAGCCAGTTGGATATGTGTGAAGTTCTAGAGACTAGCTCTGGGCTGAGCTGGAATATGGGTGTCATAAGCATGTACACAGTATAAGGTCTAAGGAAATAATATATATTTCTAGGGAAAGAATATATATTTCAGTTTAGATTTTAATTTTAGTAGGTTGGAGAACAGAGACTCTCAGCTTACCAAATTTGTTATTGAAAGGTACCTATTAGTCATCTCTGATTCACAGCAACCTTATGTATTAATGAATGGAATTTTGCCTAGTCCTGTACCAACTTCACAATCTATCAAAGATGTATCAAAGATGTTTGAGCCATAAACATCTAGAACTTTGTAAAATGAAGAAGAACAACAAAAGAGACTAAAAAGTGAGACTAGAAAGATAGGAGGAAATCCAGGAGGGGATATTATCATGAAGCTAAAAGAAGAACTTCAATCTTTTCTCCATTTACCATGGTGCTGCTTCATTTTCTTTATGTTGAGCTGTAATCCATACCGCAGACTGTAGTCTTTAAACTTCATCAGTACGTGCTTCAAGTCATCTCACTTTCACCAAGCAAGGTTGTGTCATCTGCATATGGCAGGTTGTTAATGAGTCTTCTTCCAATCCTACTGTTGTGTTCTTCTTCATATAGTCCAGCTTCTTGGATTATTTGCTCAGCATACAGATTGAATAGGTATGGTGAAGGGATATAACCCTGATGCACTTCCTTCTGATATTAAACCAATGGAGGCAGCAGTTACAAAATCAGACAACACGTTGCATTGGCAAATGAGCGGCAAAAGACCTCTTGCAAGTGCTGAAGAACAAAGATGTCTCTTTGAAGACTAAGATGTTCCTAACCCAAGCCATGGTGTTTTCCATCACCTCATATGCATGTGAAAGATGGACAATGAATAAGGAAGACCAAAGAAGAGTTGATGATTTTGAGTAGTGGTGTTGGCAAGGACTACTGAAAGTGCCCTGGATTGTCAGAAGAACTAACAAATCTATTCTGGAAGAAGTGCAGCTAGAATGTTTCTTGGAAGTGAAAATGGCTACACTTCATCTCATCTACTTTGGTCACGTTGTCAGAAGGGACCACTCCATAGAGAAGGATTTCATGCTTGGTAAAGTGGAGGGTCAGTGAAAAAAGGGAAGGCCCTCAACAAAATGGATTGACACAGTTGTTGCATCAGTAGGTTCGGTTATAACAAGTTTCATGAGGCTGGCACAGGACTGGACAGTGTTTCATTCTCTTGTACCTAGGGTTGCTATGAATAGGAGCTGACTCGACAGCATCTAACAACAACAAGAACAAAAGAACTGTTACAAAGAGGAGAAGGCAGAAATATTTCCAATACTCCTGATACATCAGCAAAGTGAAGACTCAAAAATTATCATACTCACAGCTGTTGAGTCGATTCAACTCAGAGTGACCCCTCCTTGGTTTTTCCAAGCAGTATCTCTATGGAAATAGATTGCCCAGTCTTCCTTCCTAGGAGTGGCTGGTGGGTTTGAACCACCAGCCTTCTGGTTAGCAGTCAAATGCCTTGGTCACCACGCCACCAGAGCTCCCCAGAAACATGATCATACAATGTAAAAAAATATGCAGTATTTATTTATTTATTTATTTAGTGTGTTTGTGTATAATTTTTTTAAGATCATTTTCAGTCGATGGTGTGGGAAGGGGAAGGATATGGACACAGTGCATGTAGTGAACCATTTCAGGAAAATTTCCTGTAAAGGTAAATAGAAAAGTTCATCTCCACTGCAGAATAATTGAAGACAACAAAGCTTTTGGCATATAGATTATTTTAATAAGATGGAAGATATGACAACATGCTCATATATTTTGTGGAATAATCAAAGAAAGAGGGACTATTTGGTTATGCCAGCGAGAGATTCAAACAGTTCTGGAGATTTGTTCTTCAGTTACATGACATTTGGGAATCAGATCTAGTGCATAGGTACAAGTTTGTTTATGATCAGGGAAGGTCCTTGCATATAAAAGGAAATGAAGTAGATCATATGATCTTGATTAAACTTGACATCAGTCAGTATAATTGTAAGGTTTTTTTTTTGTTGTTGTTGTTGTTGTTTAGCTATGTTAGTTGTGCTAGTGAGGGCATAGAAGAGGATGATTGCTGAATATAACAATAATTTCAATTTTTCAAGTTAGTAAAATAAAAGCAGAACCAAGAGAGGAACAAAGGTTTGAGAGTGTCTGCAAGGGGACAATTAGGATGATGAGAACAATAGTGATAGTCTAGTGCAAAGCATGATGGGCAAAATGAACTTAACTTCAAGTGTCCAGCAAAAAGAGACAGACTCTAGCTCAAGTGCCAGTCATGATAGTTAAGGAACAAGAACCAGATTCACAAGAAGGCATTCTGAATTGGTTGGTCAGGAAGAAATGAGTAGATTCAGAAGATGAAGACAGAAGCAATTGTAAAAATAACAATACGTGGGAAGGTGCATCTGAGAAAACCTGCTTGCAACTCTGATTAAAATGAAGTATCAATATAATAAAGCAATTGTAAGCTTCACTAACAAGTAAAAAATTAAAGATAAAATAATGTGCTGTGGGAGGAAAGGGCAAGCACAAAGTACTTGTGGAATGGAAAAATCATTGAAAAGAGGTCATTTGCATTATGTGTTAAAGAAAAGATACATTGATATCAATAGGCAAATAAGAAAATTGCTAGAGGTATCTTTCTCTGCTAAAACAAACAGTTAAAGAGAGCCAATTGAGGACTGATCTTGTTAAAAATTGTGCTGACAAATAAAATAAGCATAGTATTACTACCATAAATCAAAGATTCAAACTTGGTCTATGTTTACTTGTCATCATTGTCAGATCAAATGCAAATTGTACACCATATATGTTTCATGTTTAGAAACAACCCCCAAATTCCAGTGACTTAAACTAATCAACATGGGTTTTTCCGCTGAAGGTCTAAGCAACCTTCTGGAGCAGCTGGGGGTTGTGCTTCCATTTCAGCAGGTGCTTCCTCCATTATCACAGAGGAGAGACGCAGGCTGGGGAGCTCAACTCCAGCAGCAAAATGACTCCACATAGAAGTGATGCATGCTACTGATCATATATCATTAATCAATGGCGGCCAAATGACCAGGTCTAACTTCATGAGACTAAGTAAATACAATTCTCTTGCATTCTCAGAAGCAAGAGCACAGAATACCTGTTATTTAGTGATATGTATACTAAATACAATGAGTTGTCATCAAGTCAACCCCCAGTTATGATGACCCATACATGTCAGAGTAGATTTGTGTTCTATAGTGCTCTCAATGACTAATTTTTGGAAGTACCTGTGAGTTAGCATGGATCTCCAATCTTTTGTTTAGCAGCCAAGGACTTTAACCATTTTCACCACCAGCAACTCCATACCAGACATACTGCTATTCTTAGATGCTATTTTGTATATTTCCACTCATAGCAACCCCATGTGACACAGTAGAATTTCCCCCATAGGGTCTTCTAGGTTGTAATCCTTATGGGAACAAAATGCCATGTTTTGCATCCTCAGAGCCACTGGGTGAGTTCAAACTGTCAGCCTTTAGATTAGCAGTCAAGCACTTAACCTTTGAGCCAACAGAGCTCTGTTTTATTGTGACTTAGATATTTATAATAAATTTGTAAATATTCTTTCACATCAATTATGCTTTCAAAGTGAAGATAATATAGTTCAAATATATAATGTTGTTAGAATATGTTACTTTTCTTTATTTGTTCCTTTAACTGTTGTTAAACTGGTGGCACAGAAGTACATATTAAAAGTCATACTAAGACAACAGACATCCTTCAAAAGGTTGACTTAAGATATGTGAGGACATTCATCTGAATCCCACCTTTTCATATATTTTTAGGAAACTCAACATGATTTGTTCTTAATTTATTAAAAATTACATAAAAGTTTGTGGTTTGATGAGGACATTTTTCATCTAACAATGAGGATCAGCAAAAAGCATTGTGGAATAGCCAAGTAATATAAATATTGATAACATTGCTTTCATATCTCCATTAAGAGTTTTCTCCTCCCAAACAGTCTTTCTCATTCTGAGCTTCGTACTGCAAAATTCATTTACAAACTGATGGAAGTATGAGAAGAGAATTGTGGAATGCATTCACGTCTCTACTTTTCTTCAGTGTTTCTTTAACCGCTGATATTTAAAAAAGACATTTCTTGCTGGTGTAAGCATTGAAAGATGATAAATTGCATTTTTTTTAAAGAGGTATTTAGTAGACAAGTTGTTGGGATAATCTGTGCAGTTTAACTGAAATTTAAGAGACATTTAAAATGTCCTGTTGGTGTCTAGCACAGTGTCAGTAAGTATTCAACAAGGAATACTTGATGATGATGGCAAAGCTAGATTGGACAGAGCTATTTAATAGCTAGGCATACTGACATTGTATGTGGTTTATAAAAAATAATATTTATGTAGCTACTTTGAAAATGCATTTATATTCTTTGTATTGTGAATAGAGAAGTTTGAAATCAGGCTCTGTCTACATGAGACCAATTATCCAGATATACAGTGAGAAAGTCACCATTCATTCTAGCATTTAAAGACATCAGATATTTTAAATGTTTTGAGGGCAGCTGTGTAGTGCTATGAAAATTTCCAGATGTTTAAATTGGTAAAGTTGGATGTGAGTCCCTGACACTAAGGGGTTTCTGGTGCATGCTCCTTAATATGTTTGCACTGATGGGTCTTGCGTCTTCCTCGGTTTTCTTTTTTGTTTATATTTGTTTTAAGGGTTCTGTGGAGTAAAGACAGAACCTTGGTGTCACATTGGAAAATGTGACAGTCTACTTATAAAGATTTACAGCTCTGGAAACTTTATAAGGAAGTTTTACTCTGTCCTATAGGGTTTCTATGAGTCAAAACTGACTTGACAGCAGTGAATAATGGTTTATGAAACAAAGCAGCTAAAGAAAAATGAATGAAAAGTTGAATTCCTTCTTTTACACTAGAGTTAACTTTGTTTAAAAAAGAATAATTAAAATGCATAAAAATGATAAATTAATATTCAAATACTCAGTTTTGTTCCACTTTTGTAGATTCATTCTGCACTTTTTGACATAGTTGGTTTCCAAAGACCAGGTTGTTAGGTGAAGATTGACATGTGTTATAGGAAAATGGAGGAAGATCACAGCAGATCATAAAATGGAAGAAGATTGCATCACAATATACATGCCAAACTCACTATTACATAACTACACAATTGTATCATTATATAACTGCCAAATTTCAACATTACACAACTGCCAAATTACATCATATAACTGCAAACTGCTAAGAATCATGGCTCAGCCAAGTTGACACCTAACCTTCATCATTATAGCTAGTGTTGCTTTCACCTCTCACCTCCGTGTTCATTACTGCCACACGTATGTGACTGCTATACAAGATAGTTGCAGATTTTCACTATTGTCATAAATGTGAAAAGTCACATGACAAGTGAAGAGTAGATATATTACAGTTTTTAGAAGTGAGTATAATAGAACTGGGAGCTCTGGTAGCATAGTGCCTAAGCCACTTGAGTGCTAAACAGAAGGCTGGTGGTTCAAACCCACCAGCCACTCCTCAGAAGGAAGGTTGGGCAATCTACTTCTGTAGTGATACCCCCTCGGAAACCCAAGAAAGGGTCGCTATGAGTTGGGTCCTACTTGACGGCACATAACAACAACAACAACATAATAGAACTGCACATGATGACATGTTTGTTGTTATTGGTGTCATCCAGTCAACTTCAACTCATAACGACCCCATGTGACCGAGGAGAACTGCCTCATAGGGATTTCTGGGCTCTAATCATCATGGGAATACATGGCCAGGTCTTTCTCTCAAAAAGCCTTTGAGTGGGTCCAGACACCAATCTTTCAGTTAGAAGCTGAGAACTTAATCATTATACCCTCAGTACTTTCGGGTGACATGTTTATAGGAAAGGAAAGATAGATTGTGAGTAATCTGCCAACATTTGTGAAATTATTTCTATAGATTAGTCTGTATAGAGTTTTCTAAAAAATGATATATAAAATATCGTTTTATCTTGACACATTTAATTATATAAGTTCAGTAATTGAATGTTTAACCAAAGCCTTCAATATTTACGATAAAACTTTCCTAATCATATCTGATATTAAAAAAAAAATTGATTATTGAATATAAGAAAAAGTAGTGAAGTTTGCTAAGTCCGGTTCACAATCCTGAATATAGAATTAATAGTAGTATATAGTACATCCAGTAGATAAATCGCAAAATTTATTGCTAATAAACAACTTGACAGCACCTAACAACAACAATAACAACATTGCTAATTCCCCTGACCTCAGCATTTCACATTTTAAAGATGTTGTTGTGGCTGTTTAATAGCACAAGAGATGACTATTTAAAAATACATCATCCTCGCTAGTCTGAAAAGAGTGATCAACCATTATATGAGCTGGGTGCAGTGGTTTTATATAGATATTGTGGCATCTTTTTCACCTATTTCTGAAAAGAAAATAGTTTGACCCTCCAACTTTGATCATAGGTCTGTTTTCACTAATGTCACTTCAGTTTATGGATAGTTGTCTAAGGGTCTGTATTGAAACACATAAAATTGCTCATGTAGCTGTGTGACCTATTAAGATGAACATTCTTCAGAGAAGCTGACCTTTTAAAATTATCAACTTGTAATCAGTGAGTTTTGTTTTCAGAAAAATCATTGGAAAACATTTCTTAGAACCTTCCCAAGTTTCCTGGGGAAAAATGAAATTGGATTTTAGTATCTACAAAGAAGTTACAACATCAAAAATCCCTTGGTATGGAGAGTTCATGAAAGTTGGGTGAAACTTCACAAGGAGCAAAGATCTCCATGGGAAGAAAGAATTTAGATGTTGAGGAAAATAAAGAAAAAAAATATATATATATATACATACACACACACGCACACACACACATAGATAGAGTAATACAACATGGGCTTCCCAGGGGGAATTCATAGTGACCAAACTCCAATACATGGAACTCATATATACAAGGCAATGTCTAAATTCCTGAATTACTTAAGCTCACTTAAGATTCACAACTAGATTATTGTCCTCATTTTAGAGATAAGGAAACTGAAGCATAGAGAGGTTAAGTATTTTGCCCAAGATTGTACAAGTAGCAAGGGAAAGACCCACCAACTTAGCCAATTGGCCTCCGTGGTCTAAGCTCCTAACTGTCTCATTGCAGTTAAAGTTAGAACTGGTAACCTGGTCTCACTTCTAGGGTCTAGATGGCTGTGGGTGATACCTATGTATCTCCCACATCCTCTCTTACCCATTCTGAAATGGTGAACTTTGGGAAAAATTGAGAACATAAAAGTACAAGCTAGAGATTAAACACTGAGGTCTCAAGTGGAATATATTTCAAAATACAAGTATGCTCAGGAGATAATATTTTAGCACTTACAGGACCAACAGCAAGAAAGAAAAAAAAGAAACATCAACTAGAGACTGGAAAAATTACTCTAATTTTCTCTGTACAAGGCATTTATTAACAGCACTCATCACTTTCAAGTGGTTAAGCCCAATGTTTATGGACTATTTGGAGGAAGAAGAGCTCTCAAAAGAGACATGGAAAATTTTCTGTTAATTTAAAAATTATTTCATAAATCCACTTTTCTGTGATATCAATACATCTTGATAAGGATTTAAATAACTCTTTAGCAATCATGACATTATCTTCCAGAAAACTGATAAAAAAAATTAAGGAATTTTTTTTTTCCTTAAAACTGTTTCATTTCCTATGCTTAATTCATTTTAGGATAAGATTAATATTCTGCCTTAATTTTCTTTTGTCAGAAATGAGCAGGGTGACCCTTGGTGGGTAGATTTCAGTGGAGTTTCCAGATTAAGACAGACTAGGAAGAAAGATCTGGTGATCCACTTCTAAAAAAAATGACCAGTGAAAACCTTGTAAACAGCGTGAAACACCATGTGATAGAGTGATGGAAGGTGAGCCCCTCAGATTGGAAGGCATTCAAAACATGTCTGGAATAGAATAGACTGATCAAGTAGAGTCAGCCTTAACGATATGAAAGGACTAAAGCTTTGAGGACCTTCATTTTCTGACTGAGACATGACTCAGAATGAGAATAAATAGCTGCAAACCTCCACTAATAATCGAAGGTATACTGTATGAACTATGAACCTATGAAATTAGAAGTTGTCAAAAATGAAATGGAAAGCATAAAGATCTATATCTTAGGTAACAGTGAGCTGAGAAATATTTTCATTGTCCATTTTTAATCTGAAAAGCATATGGTCAACTATGCAGGGAATGACAAAGAGGAACTGTGTGGCATTCATTGTCAAAAGGAACATTTCAAGATCTATACTGAAGTGCAAAGTTGTCAGTGATAGGATGATATCCGTACACCTATAAAGAAGACCAGTTAAAACAACTACTGTTTAAATTCTTCAAAGATGAAGAAATTGAAGATTTTTTTTTAACCAGTCTGTGGTTGAAATTGATCAAACATGCAATCAAAATATATTGATAATTACTAATCAAAGTTTGAAACAAACAAGAATCAGAAATTGGGAAATATGTCTTTAGTGAAAAATAATGTTGGAGATCACATAATAGAATTTTGCAAGACCAGTGACTTATTCATTGCAAATATATATTTTTTCCACCAAGAAATGGTGACTATACACATGTTGTTGTTGTTGTTGTTAGCTGCCGTCGAATTGTCTCTGACTCATAGCCACCCTATGCACAGCAGAACGAAGCACTGCCCAGTCCTGAGCCAGCTCCATGATTCTCGCTCTACTTGAGCCCATAGCTGCTGCCACTGTGTCAATCCATCCCATTGAGGGTCTCCCCCTCTTTCATCTACCCTCTACCTTACCAAGCATGACATTCTTCTCCAGGGAATGGTCCCTTCTGACAATGTGACCAAAGTAGGTGACACAAAGTCTGGCCATTCTCACCTCTAAGGAGCATTCTGGCTGCACTTCCTCCAGGACAGATCTGTTAGTTCTTTTAGCAGTCCATGGTACTTTCAACATTCTTCCTAGAACCACATCTCAAAAGCATCAATTCTTCTTTGGTCTCCCTTATTAATTATCCAGCTTTCACATGCATATGAGGCAATTGAGAATACCATGGCTTGTGTCAGGCACACCTTAGTCATCAAGGAGATATCTTTGCTCTTCAGCACTTGAAAGAGGTCCTTTGCAGCCTATTTGCTCAGTACGTCGTCTGATGTCTTGACTGCTGCTTCCATTGGCTGAGATTGTAGAACCAAGTAATGTGAAATCTTTGACAATTTCAATCTTTTCTCCATTTATCCTAATGTTGCTTATAGGACCAGTTGTGAGGATTTTTGTTTTCTTTATAGTGAGATGTAATCCATACTGCAGACTATATTCTTCAGTCTTCATCAGTAAGTACTTCAAGTCATCCTCACTTTTAGCAAAGTTGTGTCATCAGCATATCACAAATTGTTAATGATTCTTCCTCCAATCCTAATGCCACATTCTTCTTTATATAGTCCAGCTTCTCGGATTATTTTCTCAGCATACAGATGGAATAAGTATTGTGAAAGGATACAACCCTGACACACTTCCTTCTTGATTTTAAACCATGCAGTGTTCCCTTTTTCTATTCGAATGACAGCCTGCTCCTGGTCTATGTACAGGTTCCTCATGAGTACAATTAAGTGTTCAGGAATTCCCATTCTTCTTAATGTTATCCACAATTTGTTATGATTCACACAATCAAATGCTTTTGCATAGTCGATAAAATACATGTAAACATCTTTCTGGTATTCTTTGCTTTCAGCCAAGATACATCTGACATCGGCAATGATATCCCTTGTTCCACGTCCTCTTCTGAATCCAGCTTGCATTTCTGGAAGTTCTCTGTCAATATACTGCTGCAACAATTTTTGAATTATCTTCAGTAAGATTTTACTTGCATGCAATATTAATGATCTTGTTTGATAATTTCCACATTCTGTGGGATCACCTTTCTTTGGAATGGGTACAAATATAGATCTTTTCCAGTCAGTTGGCCAGGTAGTTGTTTTCCAAAATTCTTGGAATAGACAAGTGAGTGCTTGTAGTGTGACATTCATTTGTTGAAACATCTCAATGGGTATTCTGTCAATTCTTGGAGCCTTGTTCTTTGCCAATTCCTTCAATGCAGCTTTGCCTTTTTCCTTCAATACCATTAATTCTTTATCATATGCCACCTCCTAAAATGGATGAAGATAGACCAGTTCTTTTTGGTACAGTGACTCTGTGTACTCCTTCTATCTTCTTTTGATGCTTCCTGCATCATTCAATATTTTGCCCATAAAATCTTTCAATATTGCAACTCAAGGCTTAAATTTTTCCCTCTGTTCTTTCAGTTTGAGAAATGCTGAGTGTGTTCTTCCCTTTTGGTTTTCTAACTCCAAGTCTTTGCACATTTAATTATAGTAGTTGGCTTTGTCTGCTCAAGCTTCTCTTTGAAATCTTCTGTTCAGCTCTTTTATCTTGTCATTTCTTCCATTTGCTTTAGCTACTCTTTGCTCAAGGGCAAGATTCAGAGTCTCTTCTGACATCTATTTGGGTCTTTTCTTTGTTTCTCATCTTTTTAATGACCCCTTGCTTTCTTCATGGATGAAGCTCTTGATGTCATCCCACAGTTCTTCTGGTTTTCAGTCATTGGTGTTCAATGCATCAAATCTATTCTTTAGATGGTCTCTAAAATCAGGAGGGATATAATACAGCCATATTTTGGCTCTCATGGACTTGTTTTAATTGTCTTCAACTTCAGGTTGAACTTGTATATGAGTAGTTGATGGTCTGTTTCACAATCAGCTCCTTGCCTTGTTTTGGCTGAAGGTATTGAGGCTTTCCATCTCCTCTTGCCACAGATTTAGTCAATCTTATTCCTGTGTACTCCATCTGGCAAAGTCCACATGTATAGCCACTGTTTGTGTTGCTGAAAAAAGATATTTGCAATGAATAAGTTGTTGGTCTTGCAAAATTCTATCATGCGATCTCCAGCATTATTTCTGTCACCAAGGCCAAATTTTCCAACTACCAGTGATTCTTCTTTGTTTCCAACTTTTGCATTCCAATCACCAGTGATAAGCAGCACATCTTGATTGCATGTTCAGTCAATTTCAGACTGCAGAAGGTGACAAAAATCTTCAAATTCCTCATCTTTGGCTTTTGTGGTTGGTGCATAAATTTGAAAAATAATAGTATTAATGGGTCTTCCTTTTAGACATAGGGATATTATCCTATCACTGACAGCATTGCACTTTAGGAAAGATCTTGAGATGTCCTTTGTGATGGTGAATTCCATGCCATTCCTCTTTAATTTATCATTCCTAGCATAGTAGATCATATGGTTGTCTGATTCAAAATGCCCAAAACCATCCATTTCAGCTCACTAATGCCTAGGATATTAAACTTTATGCATTTCATTTCATTTTTGACAACTTCCAATTTCCTAGATTTATACTTTGTACAGTCCATGTTCCAATTATTAATGGATGTTTGCAGCTGTTTCTCTTCAATTTGAGTCATGCCGTGGAGATCCTGAAAGACTTACTTTATCCATATCAGTAAAGTTGGTTCTACTCTGATGAGCCAGCTCTTTTCCAGTCTTATTTTGAGTGCCTTCTGACCCAAAGGTCTTGTCTTCCTGCACTGTGTCAGACAATATTTCCAAACTACTCATAAAGTTGCCCAGTAATGTATCAGACAGTGTTTCTCTGCTATTCATAAGGTTCTCCCTGGCCAGTTTTTGAGAAGTGGATGGCCTCCTCCTTCTTCCTAGTTTGTCTCTGTATATAAGCTTCATTGAAACCTGTGTACCATGTGCAACTCCCCTGGCATGTGAAACACCAATGGCACAGCCTCAAGCCTCACAGCAATGCACAAGTCCCACAGGATGAAAAACTGACAGACAAGTTTTTCTCCCTGAGCTATTGGAAACTTCTGTGACCTCATCTTACCTAATTCCTACCTGGAACCTGTCACTTTGTGGTCCCTGGCTGTTCCCTCCATTTCCTGGCTCTAGGGGGCTTGGGGCTTAGCCTTGCCTCCTGCTTCTTTTTACCTGGACAATACACATAGACCTCATCAAATGAATACACAAGTATCAAATTGACTACAACTGTGGATAGAGGTGATGGAAGCTCAATATTGTTCACATACAAATCCAAATTAAAATTGAAGAAAATAGAAAGAAATCCATGAGAGCCAAAATGTGACCTTGAATATATCCCAATTGAATTTAGAGATATCTCAAAAATAGATTCAATGCATTTGACATGATTGATTGAAAACCAGATGAATTTTGGGATGACTTCAACAATGAATTTTGGGATGACTTCAACAATGAATTTTGGGATGACTTCAAGGACTTCAACAATGAAGAAAGCAAAAGGTCTTAATTAAAAAGATGGAAAAAAAAAGAAAAAATCAAAATGGATTCAGAAGAGACTTTGAAACTTGCTTGTGAAACAGAATAGCTAAAGCAAACAGAAGAAATGACGATGTAAAACGATTGAACAGAAGATTCCAACAGGCAGCACAAGAAGACAAAGTAAAGTATTATAATGAAAAGTGTAAAGACTTGAACTTAGAAAACCAAAAGGGAAGAATATTGTTAGATTTCTTAAGCTGTAAGAATCCAAGAAAAAAATTCAAGCCTCGAGTTGCAATATTGAAGCATTCTGTTGGCAAAATATTCAATGATACAGGGTGCATCAAAAAAGAAGGAAGGAATACACAAAGTCACTCTACTAAAATAAATTGGTCGACATTCAACCATTTCAGGAGGTAATATATGTTCGAGAATCAGTGGTATTGAAGGAAGAAATACAAGCTTCACTGAAGGCATTGGTGAAAAACAAGGCACCAAAAATGGATGGAATACTATTATAATGTTTCAACCAACAGAAGCAATGATGAAAGTGCTCACTCATCTACACCAAGAAATTTGGAAAAAAGGTACCCGGCCATTCAACTGCAAGAGATCCATATCTGTGTCCATTCCAAAGAAAAGTGACCCAACAGATTGTTAATATCAACATGTCATTAATACTACACACAAGCAAAATTTGCTGAAGGTAATGAAAAAAACATTTGCAGCAGTGCATTGACAGGGAATGGCCAGAAATACCAGCCAGATTTAGAAGAGGATGTGGAAGGAGGAATATCATTGCTGATATCCAACAGAGCTTGTCCGAAAGCAGAGAATACCTGAAAGATGTTTATTTGTGTTTTACTGTCTATGAAAAGGCATGTGACTGTGTGAATTACAACAAATTATGGGTAACACTTTAAAGAATAAGGATTCCATAAGACTTAATTGTGCTCATCCAAAATCTGTACCGAGACCAAGAGACAGTTTTTCAAAGATAATAAAGGAATACTGTTTGAGTTAAAAAGCACATATTTAAGTGGAAAGATGTGCATTAGGGATGTATCCTTTCACCATACGCATTCCATCTATATGCTGAGCAAATACTCCAATGAGCTGGACTATATGAAGAGGAACATGGCATCAGGATTGGAGGAAGACTCATAGATAGTGACTTATTGGAGGAAGACTGCAATACATAGATGACACAACCTTGCTTGCTAAAAGCAAAGACTACTTGACATACCGATGAAGATCAAAAATTACAGCCTTCAGTATGTACAAAGATTGTGACTTCCAATATTATACCTCAACATAAGGAAAATCAAAACCCTCACAACTTGACCAATAAACATCATGAGAAATGGAGAAAATATTTAAGTTGTCAATGATTCCATTTTACATGGATCCACAATCAATGCTCATAGAAACAGTAGTCCAGCAAACAACATTTGCATTGGGCAAATCTGTGGCAAAAGACCTCCTTAAAGTGTTATAAACAAAGAAGTCAATTTGACCGGGTGCTCCTAAACCAAACTTGCTATTTTCACTACCCTTGTATGTTTAAGGAAGAAAGAAGAATTGATGCTTTTGAATTATGTGTTGGTGAAGAATATTATATATTCCATGAACTGCAAGAAAAGTAAACAACCTGTCTTGGAAGAATTACAACCAGAATGTTCCTTAGAAGCAAGGATGGGAAGACTTCATCTCATACTTTGGACATGTTATCAGGAGGGAGCGGTCCGTAAAAATGGACATCATGCTTGGTAAAGCAGAG
Organism: Orycteropus afer afer; assembly: GCF_000298275.1. Classification (NCBI taxonomy): domain Eukaryota; kingdom Metazoa; phylum Chordata; class Mammalia; order Tubulidentata; family Orycteropodidae; genus Orycteropus; species Orycteropus afer. The sequence continues at coordinate 522,455 of NW_006921608.1, forward strand.
TCAGCACAAAAGAGGAAGACCATCAAGAGTTAGTTAACATAGGGGCTACAACAGTGGGCTCTGGTGTAGAGCAAGGATTGCAATGATGGTAGAAGTCTGGGCATTGTTTCACTCTGTGGTACAGTGTCACCATGAGTCAGAATCAACATGATGGCATGTAACATAACAATAACAACAATTTTAATTACTGAAATAATGACTCTGGGACACACCAAAAATGTTATTATTTTTGATGGCTTTCTGCTTAAGAAACATATTATAAATAATAAATTTTAGATAGATTTTTGTACAATATATTAAAATGTATGCATGCTTAACAGTGTGATTTTATTTTGTAATTTCCTAAGATGCAACAAAGGAACAGAGATGCTGGTTAAAAAAATATATATACTAAATGAACTACTGGTACATATAATGTCTAGACCCTGGACACTTTTAATAAATTACAAAACACAACATGGATTCCCTAGGAGGGATTCACAATGATTAAAATCCAGTAATTACATGGTAGTGTTTATGTAGAAGGAACTGTTCTAAATTCTTGAAATATATAAACACACTTAATCTTTTCTGTGCATATCTTACTCTCCTTTCACTTGGTCATATGATTTCTCTCCTGTTCCCCTTTTTTTTTTTTTTTGTATTTTCCTTCTGGTTCATAAAGAAATATGTTGAGCTCCTTCATTAGTGACCAACTTTTTTGTTGGAAGTAGGAAGGCATATAATATTGTTGTATAATAGTATAAATTAGTCAGTATTTTTGTGCTGACTATAAAATTAAATTCTTAGACAACTTAATAATTAAGGAACATGCTACTTACCATATTTTTAATTTAAATGTTTTATTAATTACGAATTAAACAGCTTATTTTAGATTAGTAAAATTGAACCTGAGGATATGATCTGTGGTTGCCTACATAATTGTTTTAAGGTAGTGAAGCACCAAAAAATTACATATGATTAATATACATATTAATAATAGATGATTTTTTTACCCATGAATGATATTTTTATTAAGGTACGATCTAGATCTTCTTGACTCTGTGTTTTTATTTAGAGATACCTCAGCTAAACCATAACTAGATTAGGAAATGTTTGGAAGTGAAGATGCTGTTTTGTTTTTATTTTCCTTTTCCTTTTTTTTCCATTTGTTACAATGACTTTGTGTGAGGCCTCACTGACGTTAAACAAATAGCGGCCAAGCAGCTAATTCTCCAGAAGTGTTCAGGCCAATATTGAACAGCCATAGAAAGTGTCCTCATAACACTAACAACAGCCCTGCTTTTAGAAATGCTGAGCTGGAGTTATGTTACTGAACTTTCTCCAAGTCCTCATTGGGCTCACTTTGGAGCCAACCCAGCCACACATAAAAGAAAGAAAAAAAAAAAAAAAAGCCATACATTCTGAAAATGGAAAAGATTCAAGTTGGAGGTACACACATGACAGGGTCAACGTCATGAACAAAAGTTCAGGATTTAAAGCATTTGTTTATGGGAAGAATGTGTCAAGATGCAAACAATTTGTTCCCAGGAAAAAATGTGTTCCTGACTGCAATCAAGTGCAACCAAAGCGGTTAACACAGCTCACCTAGGTGGTAACTCATTCTCTGCTAGCCAAATGCCAACTTTAAGTTTCAAAGACCATCAAGCTGAAGTTGATCTTATCAGTCATTAATGCTTTACCTTTCCTTTTTTTCTTTATGAATACAAACCCCTCTTTCTGCTTGAACAGTGTAGTAATTTGTATTTTTACTTAAAGGTCCATAGCTTGAACTATATTACTCCTCAGTAAAGCTCCTTTTCTTTCACATCTAACAAAGCATGAGATTTTCTTCTTTGACAAGGCAATTCTGACTTCACAGTGACACTAGAGAACAGAATAGACTGCCCATAGGATTCCCAAGGCTGTAATCTTTATAAAATAGATAGCCACACTAGGTTCAAACCACCAACCTTTTTGTTAGCAGCCAAGTGCTTAATTGCTGCACCACCAGGACTTCAGCCTGGACACAGGAGACAATTATTCTCTCCTTCTCCATGTAGTGGAGCCTTCACGTTGTGAAGACTCATGGTTATACAGCAGTAAAAGGGATTGAGTGGGTAAATCTCTCTAACTCAGGGTTTCAGTTTCAGTAAACCTAGATACCAGCACACCTAAGGCATGTACTCTGATTCAGTTTTTATCAATATACAGCACGTATTTCAGTTACTATCTTATGGAATCCTCTACTATTTAGTTGAATATAAAAGAAAGATATGATATTAATTAGTTCTTAAACTAGCAAAAGGTGAATAAAAATTATTTTAGGGATCCTTTTGAAAAATCAGTCTATTTTATTCAATGAAAATCCAATATTATTTTTCAAAGGCCACGTGCGGAGACTAAAAAAAAAAAAAAAATTTCTTTGATGTTTGAATCTTTTTTTAAAGAAGAATGGCCAAATGAAATTACAATCTCACTGGACATAGAACTTAACTGAATCATGTATTTAGGTAAATAATCTATCTTAACTTTAACTTGTTCAGATCTGAATAAATCCTGTTTTCCTATATGCTTACCATTGATCAGTTTATAGTTATGTAATTTAATTCATTTATATGGGAAAATAATAGAATTATATTGCTGCCTAATGACTTATTGCAGTTCTAATTTCTGAGCCTAAAGTTGTTTAGTATCTTTCTTCCTACCTCTCTTGAAGTCTCCTCCTACCCACCAGTGATGGGATAGTCTTTAGTGTTGAAGAAAAATTCAGTCCTAGAGAATATCATGCTTACCGCGGAGAGAGCAAGAGGGAGAGAGAATGAGCTTGGAATTGATTTCAGAAGTGATTAAAATTTATGCTTGCTTTTTCATCTGATAATCTCTACGTAAGGAAACTCTCTTAAGTTATTTACTTTTGTCTACAGCTAATTATTATATTTTTCTTCATACCCACCTACTCAGACGGCTGGCGGTTCAAACCCACCAGCCACTCCTCGGAAGGAAGGTTGGGCAATCCTACTTCCGTAGTGATACTGCCTCGGAAACCCAAGGAGGGGTCGCTATGAGTCGGGGCCGACTCGACGGCACATAACAACAACAACAACAACAACCTACTCAGAAGGAAGGTTGGACAATCTACTTCTGTAGTGATACTACCTCGGAAACCCAAGGAGGGTTCGCTATGAGTTGGGTCCAACTCGATGGCACATACCAACAACATTATGCACGTAAGTCAGAAGTAATTAAAGAAAGACAGTATTTTGTGATTTACAACACTTAAATGGTACTAGAGTCTAATGATCTGAAAGTTTTCAGAAAGCAAAGCATCTATTTTTAAGAAGGAAGAGAATATAATTTACTTTTATAAGCTCCCTTCTTTTGCTAGTATTTCCCCTCTGGCCTAAAGCTATTCTTATTCATAAATGAGAGCTTCAGTTAAATGTCTCCCAGGTCATAGATTCCCTCTTAGTTAGTGATTTTCTGCCACTAAAAGCACACAATGGTCTCTACCAGTATAAGTAATTGAACTAAGATGTCTATTGAACTTGTTGCCAGACAGTCACTCTCCGCCTGATGACTCATTGTCTGTCCAGTGCAGCACTGACAATTGGAGCATAGAGTCCATAGTTTTAATACAGGTCAGGACAAGATCCATATGTTACCAAATATCTCTTTATTTCCACCATTTTAAGAGAGAAATTAAAATCAAGTGTGTCTTCTATTTAAGTTCTTTACATGCTTAACTTGAAAATAGCACATTTTAGCTAATCTGCTCTATTAAATTATAGGAAACTAAGTGGGAAAAAAAAGTGTCACAAGAGCATGCTGTTTTTTTGCTCATTATCTTTTGATTAATTCAGCAAACATTTGTTGAATTGGCACCAGGCTAGAACTTAGTGGATACAGCATTCTCTAGGAGTTCCAATCTAGTAGGCTAGATTCACATACAATTACATTAAGTATCTTACAGAATATAATGAAATCAATAAGGTAGACATGTTCTATGCCTCACCTATACCTAGTCAGACCTTATCACTTCCAATAGACCACTATCTATATCTCTTTGCCTGGCCCTTTTCTCCAGCTATTGATAAATTATCAGTTTACTGAAAGTTCAGGTATTAATTAACCCTGTAGATGGCAGGTTTTGATGTATAAATACCCCAGTTCCCCTAACATACACTGGCCATCATATTGGATTCAGCTGCAGTTGCCCACAGAGTTCATTTCCTTGGGAACATACTTTATTTGCTGCCTTCCTTTCCCTTTCTCATTTGTCCATTCCCCTACCTGTCTCTAATGGTATCAACTCCCAAATAAATGAGCTGCACTGGAAACTTTGTCTCTGGTTGTGCTTCTGAAGAAATCTGGATTAAAGAGGTTGTCTAAATATCGGGGAAAAAATGAGTTTATGCTGATCAGCAAATATTGTTTAAAAACTCACCCAACTTCTCTTCTCTTTAAAAAATATTGATGCAATATCTGTCTTTGTATAATCATATTTGTGTGTTTTTGTTGCTTTATCTAAACTCCTTGCTATATCTAAACTCATCTTTGCAGCCACTGTATCAATCCATCTCATTGAAGGTCTTCCCTTTTATCGCTGACCTTCCACTTTACCAAGCATGAGATCCCTCTCCAGAGAATGGTCCCATCTGACAACATGACCAAAGTAGGTGAGACGAAGTCTGTCCATCCTTGCTTCCAAGGAGCATTCCAGCTGCACTTCTTTCAGGACATATTTGTTCATTCTTCTGACAGTCCATGGTACTTTTAGCATTCTTCACCAACACCACAATTTAAAACATCCACTCTTACTGGTCTTCCTTATTCATTGTCCACCTTTCACATATATATGAAGTGATTGAAAATACCATGGCTCGGGTTAGGTACACCAAAGTCTTCAAAGAGACATCTTTGCTCTTTCACAATTTAGAGAGGTATTTTGCAGCAGATTTGCCCAGTGCAATACATCATCTGAGTTCTTGACTGCTGCTTCCATTGGTGATGACAATGGAAAAAAGTTATATGAGATCTTTGACAACTTCACTCTTTTCTCCATTCATCATGATGATGCTTATTAGTACAGTTGTGAGGATATTCATTCTCTTTATGTTGAGGTGTAATCCGTACTGCAGACCGTAGTCTTCAATCTTTATCAGTAAGTGCTTCAAGTCATTTCACTTTCATCAAGCAAGGTTGTGTCATCTGCATATCACAGGTTTGTTCATGAGTCTTCCTGCAATTCCAATGCCACATTCTTCTTCATATAGTCCAGCCTCTTGAAGTATTTGCTCAACATTCAGATTGAATAAGTATGGTGAAAGGATACAACCCTGACACACACCCTCCCTGATTTTAAATCATTTATTGTTATGCTTGAATGACAGCCTCCTGGTTGATGTAGAGGTTCCTCATGAGCACAATTAAAAGCTCTGGAATTCCCATTCTTCTCAATGTTATCCATAATTTATACAATTGAAAGCTTCTGCATAGTCAATAAAACACAAGTAAACATCTTTCTGGTATTCTTTACTTTCAGCCAAGATCGTCTGACATCAGCAATGACATCCCTCATTCCACGTCCTCTTCTGAAACCAGCTTGCATTTCTGGAAGTTCCCTCCCAATATATTGCTGCAAATATTTTTGAATTATCTTCAGTAAGATTGCAAGTGATATTAATGATATTGTTCAGTAACTTCTACATTCTGTTGAATCACCTTTCTTTGGAATGACTACAAACACAGATCTCTTCTTGTCAGTTGGCCAGGTAGCTACCTCCCAAATTTCTTGGCATAGAAGAGTAAATGCCTCAAATATGACATCTATTTATTGAAACATCTCAACGGGTATTCTGTCAATTCCTGGACCCTTGTTTTTCACCAATTCCTTCAGTGCAGCTTCAACTTCTTCCTTCAATGCTGTTGGTTCTTGATCATATGTCACTTCCTGAAATAGATAAACATCAACCAATTCTTTTTGGTACCATGACTCTGGAAATCCCTTCCATCTCTTTTGATGTTTCCTGCATCATTCAATATTTTGCCCATAGATTCATTCAATACTGCACCTCAAGTCTTCTCCATTACTTCTTTCCACAGATGTAGTCCATCTGATTCCTGTGTATTCCATCTGGTGAGGTCCAAGTGTATAGTTGCTGTTTATCTTATTGAAAAAAAGATATTTACAATGAATAAGTTGTTGGTCTTGCAAAATTCTATCATGTGATTTCTGGTATCATTTCTATCACCAAGGCCATATTTTCCAACTACTAGTGATTCTCCCCTGCCTCCCAACCTTTGTTTTCCAATCACCATTAAAAGTAATACATCTTGCTTACAAGTTTGGTCAATTTCAGACAGCAGAAGGTAAAAATCTTCAATTTCCCATCTTTGGCTTTAGTGTTGGTGCATAAATTTGAATAATAGCATTACCCTCACTATGAAACAATTGAACGAATCCTTACTCACTCATTCTTCATTGTAAGCACCTTAACTTGCACCATGTGCAGCTTTTAAATCACTGGAAAGGCTTCCAGGCTTTTTCTGCACTAAAACGGAACAGCGTCAAGTTGCACTAAAACATTGTTATTGAGTGGAAAGCGACGTCCACTGGGTTTCCAAGGCTGTAAATCCTTATGGACACAAAGTGCCTCAAATTTCCTCTGCAGAGTGGCTGGTGGCTTTGAACCAGTGACCTTTTAGTTAGCAGCCAAATTCTTTAACCACTACACCAGTGCTCCTTTCTTGCACTAAATGAGGGTGATATGAGAGCGGTAGGTACTTCATTGTATTTACTTACAAGTTGAACATAAATGCACACTGAGGAACAGATCTTATTCCTAACCTAGGGATTGCAAGTATAGATATAGGTATAAATACAGACATATAGAAATGTGGAGAAATAAGGGTGAAAATAGTAAGTCACCCACAGTAAAATTAAATTTGGTTAAATCATCAAACTTACAGGGTGGATACCGTCAAACACAGTACCCTACTCAAACCTACTATGTAAACAAGTTGTATGCAAGCCAACCAGTCCTGCCCTTCTGATTTTCCTCTAAAATTCCCCCTCTCTCCACAACCACAACATTCTGCCTAAGCTTATTCAAAAAGTTTCACCTGAGATTGATTCCAAGATGGCAGAATAGGGAAAAAGTCTGCACAGACCCTCTTCAACAAAGAAAGGGGGAACCAATTAACACAGACACAGAAGATAATCCTGGACCCCTGAGCCTTGAAGCAAAGGATAAAGAAGTGGACTAAACCCCAACTAGCAGAAGAATTTGCATGGAAATACCAAAAAAGGAGACATATGGACCTGCGGTCAGGCAGCAATTCTGAATGATCCTGATGGCACAGACAGCTTAGAGAGTGCCGAATGGTGGTAGGACAAAAGAATTAACCTAAAAATCAGCTCTGCTAGCCAGGTACTGCATGGAGGACTGCTCTGGTGCCTGGGAAATAAACGGAGAAGGCGAAGAGAAAGGTGGGCTGAGCTGTGGACTTTTACCTGTCCAGAGACGCTGCCATTTTGAATGCTTACAAGTGGCTTGATCATTTTGGATATTTAAAGAGACAGCACTCTCCCCGATTCCAGGGACTTAAGAAGAGGTTCTGCTTGCCAGTAACCCCAAGGACATTCCAGACCTGCACAACTGAAAAGGTACAACATTCCTCTTGTTACTCTTAAACCCCACACCCACTTGGAGAATGGCAGAATGGCCACCCCCCACTCCCACCCACTTTCTGGGCCCACAGGAACTCCATCCCAGTCTGTGTGCTCGGACGGAACATGAGTGTCCTGCCTTGTCCTCCACTGATTTTTTTTTTCTTTCTATTATTTTTTTTTTCTCTTTCTTTTTTTCTGGTGTTTAGTTTGCTTGTATTTGTCTGTTTTAAAACTACTATTATTATTAAAGGAGCTCTGGTAGCTTAGTGCCTAAGGCACTTGACTGCTAACCAGAAGGCTGGCAGTTCAAACTCACCAGCCACTCCTCAGAAGGAAGATGGGGCAATCTACTTCCATAGTGA
>NW_006921608.1:552044-577610 GCF_000298275.1 Orycteropus afer afer
CCAAGATTATCTTCTGTGTCTGTGTTAATTGGTTTCCCTTTTCTTTGTTGAAGAGGGTCTGTGCAATCCTTCTGCCTAGTCCGCCATCTTGCCCCGCCTTCCTGATGCACTATTCTTTTGGAACTTAACACTTATATATATTTTAATTTATTTCTTATCATAATTTTATTTTAAAATGTATAGTTCAAGACCATAGAAACACAAGTTGAAGATTTAAATTTCTGTCAGTGTGTCAAAAAACAAAACAAAATTAAAAAAATAAATAAAGCCACACTATATTCCTGAAGTTTATTATGTAATTGGGGTTAATTTCTTAATAAAATGTTTCAGTTAATATGAATAGATTCAAATATATAGGTTCAGACACAATCTGGTACTTCTACATCTCTCAAACCATGCCCTTTCAAGAAACAAACCTATTTACTATTTTTTTTATATTAAAAAGTTTCTATAAAAAACAATTTGAAAGTCAGTGTAAAACTGAGATGTCAGATAGCCATATATTGCCCAGCAATTGAATCTGAGAAATCCATATTCAAGAGTCAGCTGTAAGAGAAGTTTTGGATGATTTGGAGGTTATCATCTGGTTTAGAAAAGCAATAAATACGACACTTACTAAAGTGTATTTTCATGATGCTTTATGATCCTTCTGTTGGAATAATCGAACACATATACAATATGTCCTAAGAAATGACTCTCACAGCCACCTAGGAGATAAAAAATCAGAGAGCAGGAAAATGTGAAATTCACATGACCTAATGAAACCATAAACAAATATTAAAGGTAAATCACCAAATAAAAGAATATGTTTAGCACTAAAAATCTCAAGTTACTTCCCTGAGCATAATTTCACCTATCAAACAATTCATATTAATTCTAGTCACCACACACCAGGTAAAATATCCACCGGAGATATGAATAAGAAGCAGCTGTTTTTCCAGTGATTTGTGCAATTAACGTGTTGAATCATTGTGATACACATTAAGATGATAAATTGTATAGATATATTTTTTCTAAAGCTAAGCAATTTTTCTATGGCTTCTGAAAGGTGAAGTCTAGAGCAAGTAGTGGGTGCTCTGGTAGCGTAGTGTCTAAGGCATTTGACTGTTAACCAGAAGGCTGGCAGTTCAAACCCACCAGCCACTCCTCTGAAGGAAGTTTGGGCAATCTACTTCTGTAGTGATACAGCCTCAGAAACACAACTAAGGGTTGTTATGAGTCAGATCAGACTCAACAGCAATGAGTAAATCACAAACTGATAAAATCTCATTTTCTATTAATTTCTCATCTTATTTATTTATTTCCATTTAATTTATTTTGAATTTTAATTTTGGAAAAGTAATATATTCTGTTGACTCGGATATATATAGAGAGACTCAAAAATTCCCCTTATAAGTTTATCTGCAACAAATATTAATACATATTCTCACAAAAAGACATTTACTAGAACGGCCATAGGAACACTATTATTACAGCAGTTTTTTTTTTTTTTTTTTTTTTTTTCCCTTAATAGCCCGATTGGATAGTATCCAGTATTCATCAAATTATCCACTTGTCCATCAAAATAATAATATATAATATAAAAACCTGTTGAAATAATATATTCTAATAAATATAAGCAAAGGAATAAACACTTTACTATGAATCACATCTATATAGAAGTCTCACACAAACATAATATTGGGTGAAAGAACGGTTGTTGTTTTTGTTGTTATGTGCTGTTGAGTCGGATTGACTCATAGCGACGCCTCCTTGAGTTGCTGAGGCATCACTATGGAAGTAGATTGCCCCATCTTCCTTCTGAGGAATGGCTAGTGGGTTTGAACCACCAGCCTTCTGGTTAGCAGTCAAGTGCCTTAGACACTATGCTACCAGAACTCCCAGGTAAAAGAACTAGACATAAATATTTCATAACAAGATTCCTATTATTAAAGTATAAAATGAAAGCATAACCGAGCTCTGGTGATGAACTGGTGTTAAAACATAGTTGGGGTTCCTAAGTACAAAGAAGCCCAAGGGGCAGTTAGGGGTGATGTTAAATTTTTGTTAATTTATCTTGATGTTGATATATGGGTGTTCTAACTTCATGAAACAAAATCATAAAGTTCATTTCTGACATTTATTTCTCTGCATGTTTATTATACTTCAATGAAAAGTGAAAGAACAAGTTATTGTTATATCTCTCTACCTCCATACTTAGCCTTCCCAAGCCCCTGAATAATGCCCCTCTAAGCAGGTTGTAGGAGCTCTGGTACCATAGTGCCTAAGTCACTTGACTGCTAACCAGAAGACTGGCAGTTCAAAGCAAGTTGTTGTTGTTGTTATTTGCCGTTGAGTTGGACTCAACCCATAGCGACTCCTCCTTGGGTTTCCGAGGTGGTATCACTACAGAAGTAGATTGCCCAACCTTCCTTCTGAGGAGTGGCTGGTGGGTTTGAACCACCAGCCTTCTGGTTAGCAGTCAAGTGCCTTAGGCACTATGCTACCTGAACTCCTAGGTAGTTTCATTTATATCTTTCAAAAATTTATTATGTATGTATAAAATAAGTACTCCCTTATTTAATAGACACTAGCAACCCCCATTGGGTTTCTGAGGTGGTAAATCTTTATGGAAGTAGATTGCCTAGTCTTTGTTCCATGGAGTGGCTGGTGGGTTTTAACCACCAACATTCTGGTTAGCAGACAGATGTCTTAGATACCGTGCTACCAGAGCTCCTTTTTTTTTTGGTTTAGTTTATTTCCTAAGGAAGTCTGGTGGTACAGTGGCTAAAGCATTCATCTGCTAACCAAAAGGTCAGTGGTTTGACTCCACTAGCTGCTTCATGGGAGAAAGATGAGACAGTCTGCTTCCATAAAGATTTACAGCCTTGGAAACCCAATGGGCAGTTCTCCTCTGTCCTTCAGAGTCACTATGAACTGGAATCTACTCAACAGCTATTTGTTTGGATATATATACATATATATTAAAACAAACCAATGAAGAAACAAGAAAATAAAAAGATAAATGAATGAGTGGATAGATAGATAACCTAATGTATGTATAGATAAATGGATAAATACAGACACTGAATAAAATGAGAAGATCTCATATCTTACTCTAAGAATTCTAGGGGAAAAAAAAAAGGAAGGGACTCATCAAGGTAATAAAAAGAAGGCAATTACATACTAAAGAAATAATTGAAAATTAAAGTAAATGAAGGACATTTCTTCATGTATCATGCTGACTGCTGACTAATTTTCATCCTCATCCCCTTCCACTTTTCTTCCTACTCCTTCAATTATATTCATACTGGATTTATTTCTGCTTATTTAGCCTCCAACTTTATCCACCAGTAATTGCCCAGAGACCTCTGCTGGATACCCTTTATTCAACTGCCATGACTAATTCCAATGTGTCCTTCAGATCCCCAATGCTACTCTTTTATAAAGGTCTTTGCAGCATTATTGTTCCTTCTTTTCAGTTGTTTTAACAAAGCATTGATCAAAGTTTTAGGTATAGTAAAGGAGGGAGAATACCATTGTAATCATGTAACATGATGTATTAATAGTTACCATGTTGAAAGATCTTCAATTTGAATAGCTTACTACCATGCAACTAGTATTTTGTAATGATCTTAAGGTTTTTTCCAGCTTGTGGGTATCTCTTGTTTAATCCTGGAAAGTTAGAGCTAGCCAGAGCTGCTTTAGGCCTAGGGAAGAAAACAGAGAATGTAAGGTGATACCAGAGTGTATCCAAGGTACAACAGTAGTGGTCCATTCACCTGGAGTGTCAGAGAAAGGAAAAGGGTTAGCAATTGGAGGAGGAAAAGAAGTGTGTGTCTGGTTACCTCCACGAACAGCTGCTTCCTTTGACATGAGACTGGAACTGGATGGTGCCTGGCTACTAATACTGATCCTTTGGATCAAAGATTCTATACAGATGAAAAGCTGAACAAAAATAACAACAGAATTATAAATTCTCAATAGAATCCTGACTTTCTGGAGCCAATGAGGCTGGATGCACCCTTGAAATTATTATCCTGAGACAACCTGTAAACTTTAAACCTTAAAACAAAACTACCTCCTGAAGCCATCTTTGAACCTAAAAACAGTTTATCTTAATAAGTAAAGTATGTCTGCCTTGAACATTGTGCTCTTTCAAAGAACTATCTATGTGAGATCAAACAGACAACAAGCTGAAAGATTATATAAACTTAGGGGGGCAGTGGGTTTAACTCAATGGTGGTATAACCATTTGGAAAACAATGAGGAGAATGTTTGCACAACTTGAAAAATGTAATCAATGTCACTAAGTTGTGTATGTAAAAATTGTTAAAATGATACATGATGTATACATCATTCATAAATAAATAAATGAAATAATGAAAAATATGTTGAACTGAATGAAAGATAACAACATGTCTTAAATGTATTTTAAGATAAAATTAAATAATCCTGTGGGCCAGGGAGCAGATGATGGAGTAAAGTGGCCTTACAGCCTATCTTGAAATTTGTCTTCTGGGCTGACTCCAGAAACATCTGAACAGTAACATAGTTTACCTGTGATCAATGAGAAAAAGTGAGGAATTGGAGAGAAATGGCCCAAATATAAATACCTTGAACAGCTGTGGAGCCTTAGAGGGAAACTCTGAAATTTAAACAAGGAAAAGGAGGATTTTAGATAGACAGAGGCATTCATCCATTCAGTTTTTTTTTTTTTTTTAATTGTTAGCTTGTGCCAAAAATGGCATCGATGAAGTAGAAAACAAAACACACACAGTCACTTGTCTTACATAAGTAGCTCAATTTCATTAAACAAAGATTATTCAAATATTTAATTTATTTCCTTTATATTAAGTGATAAGAAGAATTAGAGGGGGCTGGAATAGTGTAGAGAACAAATGTAGTTTATTCAACTATTCTCCAAGTGATAGTTTGAGTAAACTTGAAACAGTGGAATAAACAACAAGGAGATGTATATCTTTTTAATTTAGTGAGAGTCAGATTACCATATGTAGCACAGAATAAGTACAAATATATCACAAAGTCAAAAAGGTATCTAAGAGTAAGAGCCATTTAAAAACTGTAACGTAACAGTGAGTTTCAGAAGGAAAATAGCTGGAATTGTATTGGTTCTGTCCAAAGACAGGAAGAGGGGCTATTGATGGCAGTAAAAGACTATATTCTTACAGGGCATAATAAAATAATTATGGACTATTTCTCACAAGTAAGATTGAGTGGCTCTTCTTAACCATAGGCAGCTATAGCCCTATTGGAAAATATGACCTCCAATTGTTTAGAGAGGGGTTTGTGATTTAGATTAAAAATAAATAAATAAAAACAAAAGTCATACAGCTTGCATGCCACATGACTTCCAAACATACCCCACTATGAAGGTCCCAACTTACTAATTTGAAGACAGTGCTCTTTATATGTTCATTGCTGTTATTTGCTGGTGAGTTGATTCAAACTCATATAACAACCCTCCAAAACACAGTAGTATTGCCTTCTAGGGTTTCTTAGGTTATAATCATTAGGAAAGCTGAAGGCCAGGTCTTTCTTTCAATGAACAGCTGGTAGGTTGAACTGTCAACCTTTCCTTTAGCAGCTTACTGACTAATCAAACACCACCAGAGTTCCTTGGCATGTTTCCTACCAGGGCTGAAAAGAAGTATTAGCTCTAATACACAGGCAGTGTTCTTCTACTCTGCCTTCAAAGCTTTAGTGATTAGTGATTATAGGAAAACATTTAATTAAAAGAGATATTATAAAATATTAGAATTGTATATTATGTATCAGGGCTTAAAAGTTAATCAAACCTCAGATTTCATTACATTTCTCCATATACACACAAAAAGTAAATGGAAAGGAAGGTAGCTAGTCAGAATATTCTCCTCTCCAAGAAAAAAAAAATTATATATATATATATATATATATATATGTACACACACACATAAAATTCTCTACCAACTATACCAAGTTATTGCCCTATCAAAGATGAATAACTTCTTATTTCTTATGAAACATCCCTCCTTTTTAAATTCCAAGAAAGGAAGAACAAAAGAATAAAAGGGGCTTTTCAACATGTACACCATTTTCTGTCCAATTATACAGTGATAAAACCTTAATTAGCCTCCAAGTCACCTTCTATATTTATTTCAGTGGGAAGATGATGTCTGCCCTGGGAACCTCTCCCCTGTTATGCCACAGTTCTTTAATGTTTAAATTCTTTCTCTTTCTCATTATTCATAGCACCCTTATTGTGCAAAAACAGTTCTCTATGGATCTTTCACACTGCTGCATATCTTAAGCGTACATAAATAACTGCCCTTTGTTCTGGACACTTTTCAAGGATGCTTGTATAGGGAACAATTTTGGAGGTTGGAGATAGTGTGTCTCTCTGAAATAAAGGATCGGATTCTTGCAGATCATCATAGAAGATCAGCGTTCCTCTCCTGTAATGTAGCTCACTGTGGGAAAATATGTCACTGGTCTTCACATCCCTCTCAAGTGATCGAGGTTGGGGAATCAAACTTAAAATGCTGATACTCATTCTACTGCTATTGTTACGAGTAATAAACTGGCCAAGGAGTCTTGCAATGTCTACCAGCATTCATGAAACTGGGCCAGTCAAAATTTTTAACTTGTAAGTAAGGTAACAATTTCAGAATATTTTAAATTCTTGAACATTACCTATTCTTATGGGAGTAGCTAAGATTAAAGCTGTAAATATTAAATAAAAATTATGTAATTTATTAGCTGTTACTCTGGGAGCATAAGTTAATCAATCAAAAATATCTATTTTCATACATAAATCAGTTAAATGCCTACATTCCTAATCTTGATATATTCATATATAATTTTCACATTTAAACTATAGCTTAAGTTAAATATTATTGTTTTTATTTATCAAAAGTATTGATGTTGCAGGAATGTATAGGAAAGAAAGACACAGAGAAAAGATAACCACAGGGAAGAAGTGGGAAAAGAGCTGTTGCATTGTGGGGATTGCAGTCGATGTCATGAAACACAATGTGTATGAACTGCTATATGGAAAATGAATTTGCTCTGTAAAGTTTCACCCAAATCACAATTAAAAAAAAAAGGTACTGATATATCATCTTTTCTGCTTAGATACCACAGTTTTACTTGGGGGGGGGCAGGCAATTATCCATAGGTATCTCTTGTTTCTACCTGTCTTGCAAGTCTTGCAGAATTTTATTTTGAAATATATTTTCAATTTTGTTTAGATAATGCACAGATTTGGAAGATAATGATAGTGTCTCATTGTTAAGCAGGAGGAAGTTTTGCTTAGTTTCCAATATAGTAAAAAAATGGCTCTAGTAGCATAGTGCCTAAGGCACTTGACTGCTAACCAGAAGGCTGGTGGTTCAAACCCACCAGCCACTCCTCGGAAGGAAGGTTGGGCAATCTACTTACGTAGTGATACTGCCTCGGAAACCCAAGGAGGGGTCGCTATGAGTCGGGTCCGACTTGACGGCACATAACAACAACAACAGCAATAGTAAAATAATGTCTGCCTTAGAGGCATTTTGCTTGCAGGTTCTTATGAAAAATTGGGGTTCCTTAAGTTCAGGATTCCCCAGCTGTGAAACAAGCCCACCAAGCCCACCATGTGTACAACATACACCAAGGTTGCTCTGTGTCATCCCCGTGGGACTTGGAAGGCAAGAAAAAGCAACACAACCATGAAGTTCAAGCTGCTTGCTGTGACATGAGTAATAAAGCCCTTTGTGTCTGACTCAGGAATCTGTGTCTTCTTTCAGCCTCCATGAAACTGTGACCTTATAATTTGCTGGGTTGCATGTAGGGCAAAATCCCGGAGCCTTCACAGTTCTTGAAAGTTACATGCTGCACCAAGATACAGCTTTAAATGATTGCATTCATCATCAAACCCTCCACTAAATCATGTTCTTATTAAGTTAGAATACTAATTTGAAGAAAATCATTCACTTCTGAGATAATTCAAATTGGTGCTAATTAGTACCATATTCTCTAATTAATATCAGTTCATGGCATTAAATCTAAATGTGTTGCAAAAATTTTATTAAGCTTCTCAAAGATTAAGGATTTAATTTATCTGTTTGCCTTTTCTGATGAATTGACTTAATTTTTCAAGTCAGAATGAGCTAGACACAAGAAAGGATTAGCTGGCACTCACCATATTCTATTCTGTATATTTCCTTTGCCTACAGAGAAGAAATTACTTAATTATAGTTTCAGCTGGTGGAGAGCATTTATTTTCGAAGTGGCTGTGGCTCATAGCAAATTTCTCAACTCAATTTTCCCTAAATACAGTAAACTATTTTAAAATAAGATCAATGCTATTCATGCCATAAGATCCATAACCATAAAAAATATACAGAATAAAAATTAAAGCACAATAAAGGGGTATATTTAGCAGTAACTTCAGAACAAAATTAAAAGAATGTGGACTATAAATGTATAATTATTTAATTTAATAATTATTTAATTATTCAATAAATATTGATTGACTGGTAAGTAGTAAGTCAATTATCTACCTTTTAAATTGGAATCTCTTCTTTGCTAAAAAATAAACAAACAAATAAAAATCTTGATTATAATATCTTCACACTGATCCTTACATTTCAAAAGAAGAAAATATAATGACACCACTAAAGAATAAAACAACAAAAACATCTTGGCAAAATGTCATATCTGTTGAAAATTGTTGCCAGTGAAAGAATCAAAGGATTTTGGAAAAGTGTTCTCAAGCTCCTAACATAAATCCTCACTCTGTATAAGTCACACTAATGAATTGAAAAAAAAAATCCAAATAATTTTCTCTCAAATCTTTTACCACAATGAGAAGGGAAAAACAAAACAAACAAACAACAAATAAACTGAGCAGGATTGTTTTCCTTCTGGTACAAAGGTGGAAGAATCAGAAGGTAGTGGAAACAACTCTAGGAATGGACAGGTGCAAAGCGGGAGGGGACTTGACTTGGTATATATATATATATAACATATTTCTTCTACTCTCTTCAATATATAGGCAATTAGATAGACAGATAGATGAATGGATACTTAATGCATAGATAGATAGAATATTTCCATCTGTGAATATATAAAGGAACACTTACTGATGAACAGTAAACACAAACATTCAGTGTGGATTACACTTCAGCATAAAGAAAACAAAAATCTTCACAACTGGACCAATAAGTGACATCATTGACAAATGGAGAAAAGATTGAAGTTGTCAAAGATTTCATTTTATTTAGATCCATAATCAACGCCCATGAAAGTGCTATTGCTAGGTGCTGTTGAGTTAGCTCTGACTCATAGCAATTCTGTGTACAACAGAATGAAACACTGCCCAGTCCTGTGCCAGCCCCACACTCCTTGCCATACCTGAGCCCATCATTGCAGTCACTGTCAATTCATCTCGCCGAAGGCTGTCCATTTTTCATTGACCCTCCAGTTTACCAAGCATGCATGGTACCCTTCTCCAGGCAATAGTCCCTTTTGACAACATGACCAAGGTAGGTGAGATGAAGTTTGGTCATTCTCGCTTCCAAGGAGCATTCCAGCTGCACTTCTTCCAGGAGAGATTTGTTAGCCCTTCTGGTACTCCTCGGAAGGAAGGTTAGGCAATCCTACTTCCGCAGTGATACTGCCTCGGAAACCCCAGGAGGGGTCGCTATGAGTCGGGGCCGACTAGACAGCACATAACAACAACAACAACAACTGGCAGTCCATGGTACTTTCAGTCTTCTCCATCAACACCACAACTCAAAAGCCTCCATTCTTCTTCAGCCTTTATTATTCATTTTTTGGCTTTCACATGCATATGAGATGACAGAAAATACTAAGACTTGGGTTAAGTACACCTTGGTCTTCAAAGAGACATCTTTGTTCTTCAGCAGTTTAGAGAGGTTTTTTGTAGCAGATTTGCCCAGTGCAATATGTTGTCTGAATTATTGACTGCTGCCCCCATGGGTGTTGATTGTGCAAACAAGTAATATGAAATCTTGACAACTTCAAACATTTGTGCATTTGACATGATGCTGCTCATTGGTCCAGTTGCAAGGATTTTCATTTTCTTCATGTTCAGATATAATCCGTACTGCAGACTGTATTCTTCCATCTTCATCAGTAAGCACTTCAAGTCATCTTCACTTTCAGCAAGAAAAATTGTGTCATCTGCATACCACAGATTGTTCATGAATCTTCCTCTACACCTGATGGAACTCTAGCCTTCATATAGTCCACCTTCTTGGATTATTTGCCTACTATACAGATTGAATAAGTATGGTGAAATGATACAACACTGATGAGCTCCTTCCAGATTTTAAACCATGAAGTATCCCCTTGTTTTGTTTGAATGACAGCCTCCTGGTCTATGTACAGGTTCCTCATGAACACAGTTATTGTTGTTGTCAGGTGCCACTGAATTATCTCCAACTCATAGTGACCTTATATACAACAGAATGAAACATTGTCCAGTCCTGTGCCAGCCTCACGATCCTTCCATACCCGAGCCCATCATTGCAGCCACTGTGTTAATCCATCTTGTTGAGGGCTTTCCCCTTTTTCAATGACCCTCCACTTTACCATGCATGACATCCTTCTCTGAGGAATGGTTCCTTCTGACAATATGACCAAAGTAGGTGAGATGAAGTCTGGCCTTTCTCGCTTCCAAAAAGCATTCCAGCTGCACATCGTCTATTACAGATTTGTTAGTTCTTTTAGCAGTTCATGGTACTTTTAGTAGTTTTTGCCGACACCACAACTCAAAAGCATCAACTCTTCTTCAGTCTTCCTTATTCACACAATTAAGGGGTCTGGAATTCCCATTCTTCTCAAAGTTTTCTATAATTTGTTATGATCCACACTATCAAATGTTTTTGCATAGTCAATAAAATATAAGTAAACATTTTTATGAAGAAGAACATAGCATCAAGACTGGAGAATCATTAACAACCTGTGATATGACGACACAACTTTGCTGAAAGTGAGAATGATTTGAAGCACCTACTGTTGAAGATTGAAGAATATAGTTTGCAGTATCGGTTACATCTCAACATAAAGAAAACAAAAATCCTCATAACTGGACCTATAAGCAGCATCACAATAAATGGAGGAAAGATCGAAGTTGTCAAAGACTTCACATTGCTTGTTTCTATAATCCATGCCAATGGAAGCAGCAGTCAGAACATCAGACGTATAGCACTGGGCAAGTCAATTGCAAAAAACCTCTTTCAAGTGCTAAAGAGCAAAGATATCTCTTTGAGGACTAAGGCATGCCTGACACAGCCATGGAATTTTCAGTCACCTGATATGCATGTGAAAGTTTGACAAGGAATAAGGAAGACAGAAGAAGAATTGATGCTTTTCAGTGGTGGTGCTGGCGAAGGATGCTAAAAGTACCGTAGACTGCTAAAAGAACTAACAGATCTGTCCTGGAGGAAGTGCAGCCGAAATGCTCTTTGGAAGTGAGAATGGCCAGATTTCATCTCATCTACTTTGGTCATGTGATCAGAAAGGACCATTCCCTGGAGAATGATGTCATGCTTGGTAAGGTGGAGGGTCAACAAAAGAAAGAAGGCCCTCAATGAGATGGATTGAAACAGTGGCTGCCGTGATGGGCTCAAACACAGCAGGGATCACGGAGCTGGTGGGACCGGGTGGTGTTTCTGCTGTGCATAGGGTTTCTATGAGTCAGAGATGTTGGCACCTAACAACAACAACAAAAAATATTTTTGTGGTATTCTTTGCATTCTGCCAAGATCCATATGATATCAGCTATGATATCCCTCATTCTACATCCTCTTCTGAATCCAGCTTGCTTTTCTGGAAATTCTCTTTCAATATGCAGCTGCATCCATTTTTGAATTATCTTCAGCAAGATTTTACTTGTGTATTATATTAATCTGTGTATGATATTAAAGATTCTGTTTGATAATTTCCACATTCTGTTGGATTACCTTTCTTTAGAATGGGTACATATATGGATCTCTTCCCATCAGTTGGCCAGATAGTTGTCTTCCCAATTTCTTGGCTAGACAGGTGAGTGCCTCCAGCATGGCAGCCCTTTGTTGAAATATCTCAGTGAGCATTCCATCAAGTCCTGGAGCCTTATTCTTTGCCTATTCCTTCGGTGCAGCTTCGACTTCTTCCTTCAATATCATTGGTTATAGATCACATACTATCTTCTGAAATGGATGAATATTGACCAACTCTTTTTGGCATAGTGACTCTGTGCATCCCTTCCATCTTCTTTTGATGCCTCCTGCTTTGTTCAATATTTTGTCCTTTAGGGAAAAAAAAAAAAAGTCACTTCCATTGAGTCAATCCTGACTCATAATGACCCCTCCTTGGGTTTCCAAGGCAGTAATTCTATGGAAGTATATTACCCAGTCTTCCTTCCAAAGACTGGCTGGTGGATTTGAACTGCCAACCTTCTCGCTAGCAGTCAAGTATCTTAGGTGCCACACCACCAGAGAATCTTTCAATATTGCCAATTGAGGCTTGAATCTTTGCTTCAGTCCTTTCAGCTTGAAAATACTGAGTGTGTTCTTCCCTTTTGGTTTTATTACTCTAGGTCTTTGCACATTTCATTATAACAATTGACTTTGTCTTCTCAAGCTGCTATTTGAAATCTTCTGTTCAGCTCTTTTATCTCATCATTTCTTCCATTTGCTTTAGCTACTCTTGGTTAAAAAGCAAGTTTCAGAGTATCTTCTGACATCCATTTTGGTCTTTTCTTCCTTTCTTGTTTTTTAATGATGTTAGCTCTGGTGGTATAATGCCTAAGGCATTTAACTGCTAACCAGAAGGCTGGTGATTCAAACCCACCAGCCAATCCTTGAAGGAAGATTGGGCAATCTGCTTCCATAGAGATACCATCTCAAAAACTCAACAAGGAGTTGATATGAGTCAAATAGACTCGACTGCAGTGAATTTTTTATTTTTTTTATTTTTTTGGTTTTTTTGCTTTACTCATGGATGACAATCTTGATGTCTTCCCACAACTCCTCTGGTTTTTGGTCATTAGTATTGAATGAATCAAGTCAAATATTTAGATGGTCTCTAAATTCAGGATGGATAGAATCAAGGTCATATTTGTGGCTCTAGTGGACTTGTTTTAATTGTCTTCAGCTTCAACTTGAACTTGCATATGAGCAGTTGATGATCTGTTCCATAGTCAGCTCCTGGCCTTGCTTTTGTTGAAGATCTTGAGCTTCTCCATTGCCTCTTTCCACAGATGTAGTCTATCTGATTCCTCTGTACTCCATCTGGTGAATTTCATGTGTAAAGCCACTATATATGTTGATGAGAAAAGGTATTTGCAATGAATAAGTCATTGATCTTGCAAAATTCTATCATGTAATCTCCAGAATTGTTTCTATCACCAAGACCATATTTTCCAACTACCAGTGATTCTTCTTTGTTTCCAACTTCTGCATTCCAGTCACCAGTAGTAACCAACACATCTTGATTGCATGTTTGGTGAATTTCAGACTGCAGACATTGGTAAAAATTTTAAATTTCCTCATCTTTGGCTTTGGTTGAATAATAATAGTATTAACTGGTCTTCCTTGGAGGTGCATGGCTGTTATCCTATCATTGGCATCATTGTACTTCAGGATAGATCTTGAAACATTCTTTGTGAAGATGAATGCCATGCCTTTCCTCTCAAATTTATCATTCCTGGCATCATAGATCATATGGTTGCCTGATTCAAAATGGTCAAAACCAGTAGCTCACTAATGCCTAGGATATCAATCTTTATGCATTCCATTTCATTTTTGACAACTTCTTCTTTTCCTGAATTCATTCCTCATACATTCCAGGTTCTGACCATTAATGGATGTTTGCAGCTGTTTCTTGTCATTTTGAGTAGTCCCACACCAGCAAATGGAGGTCTTGAAAGTTTTACTCCATCCAAGTCATTAAGGTTGACTCTATTCTGAGAAGGCAGCTCTTCCCCAGTCATATTTTGAGTGTATTCCAACTTGAGGTGTTCATCTTCCTGCACTATATCAAACTATGTTTCAGGGCTATTCATAAAAATTTCCAGTAATATATCAGACAGTGTTTCACTGATGTTCATGAAGTTTTCACTGGCCAATTCTTTGAGAAGTAGATGGTCGCTTCCTTCTTCTGAGTCTGTCTTAGTCTGGAAGCACTACTGAAACCTGTCCATGGTGGATGACTCTACTGGTATTTGAAATAACGGTGGCATAGCCTCCAGTCTCACAGCAATAGGCAAACCACCACAGTAGGACAAACTGACAGATAAGAGGTTGGCCCAGAAAAGTTGTAGTCAAGAAATCAAATAATGCATTGCATTTTTCAAATCTGAAGCAAAAGAGATCTTTAAAGTGTTTTGTTTTTAAAAAAAAAAAAAAAAAAAAAAGCAAAGATGTCACTTTGAGCTCTATGATGTCCCTGGCTCATACATGGTATTTTTAAATGCCTCATATATATAGAAAAGCTAGACAATGAATAAGGAAGACTGAAAAAGAATTAATGTATTTGAATTATGGTGTTAGTGAAGAATGTTAAATATACCATAGAATGCCAGAAGAATGCTCAAATGCATCTTGGAAGAAGTACAGTCAGAATGTTTCTTGGCAAAAAGGATGGCAAGACTTCCTCTGAAGCATGTGGACATATTATGAGGAGGGACCAGTCTCTAGAGAAGGATATCATGTTTGGTAAAGTACAGGGTCAACGAAAGAGAGAAGACTCTCAAGAGATGGATTGACACAGTGACTGCAGCAATGGGCTCAAACATAGCAAGGATTGTGAGGATGGCGCAGGACCAAATAGTGTCGTGTTTTGTGGTACATAGAGTCGCTATGAGTACAAATCAACTACACAGCACCTAACAACAACATATGTAAAGCGATATCCAGGATGATATTAACTTGATATTTATTACTTACAAGGTTTGGTTGATTCCATTCCTTCTTTGCATTGTGTCTATGTTACTTACAGTACTTTATTTTGAGAAAGAAGTGTTTCCATAAAAATAATATATCATGATATAGATATTTTCTAATTTTACTGTGCTTAGTTTCAGTTATATTTCATTGTTGCAACATTAAATAACACCTAAGGCAAAATTTGATTTCTTAGTTAAAAGACATTTTTCTTAAATGCATTTAAACATATAAGAAAAGTAGTTCCATTTACACAATTAAATGCCATATATTAAATTACAAATTATAATTAGGTTATTTAGTTGCTACATATTTTACCCATATATTAAAAAATACATCAAGTGTGCTACAAAAGAGAATGTATGTTTTTAATATTCAAATACATACCTTTTTCAGTTTTATGAGTTATATTTGTTGAAAGTAAAAATATCTTTTTTCCTAAGGACTGTAATATTGTTCTTAATTATATATAATGAATATATATGTAAATGTAGCCAAATGTCAAGAAAATGTGTTTTTTAAAATTCTTGAAAAAGTATGTACTATATATTTTACTTAATATTTTATCTGCAATTACTAAATAGTAAAATTCAAAACATAGCAAAACACTTCTTCAAGATTCAAGATAATTCTATTATTAAAATAAAGATGTAAATTTAGGAGTGATTATATCATTCCCTATAAATCCACATCTAAATTCATTAAATTATTTCTTACATGTCAGTGACTTTTATTATACAATAATAATGTAATTAGTAGACTTTTCTTTAGTATTTGCCATTTAAGTTACTATTTGAGAACTCATAGTCATTTAAAATAGTCAAGTATACAGAAACATGCACAAAAGATGTAGATAAGAGAGGCAAATACTATTACATGCACAATATCACATTACCAGCAGTCACAAACAGTAGGCTATAAGTAAATGCATAGACAAGTAGGAAGATCAGGTAGGGGTAGGTGAACAGGAATATACCCAAGACCAAAGATAGATGTGGCTGAAGATAGTCCTACATACGTACTTGTGCTACAAAATTATCCACATCCATTGAAAAAGTGACAGAGGACAAGGTTGAAGAAGTTTCTCAGAGACAACCAAACACCCTGCCTTCATCTTTATATGGCTGTTATTCCTCCATGACTGTCTGAGTATAGGTCTACAACTTTTATTGGACTAGAATCCACCCTACTGCAATATGACCTTATGCTATCTTAAGTGATAACGTCTTCAAAGACTCTACTTCCAAACAAGGTCATATGCACAAGTACCAAAGTTTACAACTTCAACATATCTTTTTAGAATACACAATTCAATCTGTAACAGCTGCATTCTAGAATTGGCTCCTCAGGAGCAAGGTGTCTCACAACTTCCCTTACATTATCATCTTGCTCCTTGTGTTTAATTTTCTCCTGTTTTTCTCTGTGAGACATGGAATACAGTGAGTTGCCTCCTTTGTCTACTCTTTATTTTGCTGTCTACGTAAGTTATAAATTGTCTGAATCTGAACGTGGCTTGCTGTGTCCTTACTGGCTAAATGCATCTGTCAGACCAGGGTCTTGGCCTTGTTTGCTGCAATTTACTTGACAGGGATATATTGAGAAATATGGCTGCAGCTATACTCACTGTGGCCTATCTCCTTTGCTTTTGCTGCTCTTTCTCCATCTCAAAATCCTGAAAACTGCAGGTAGTGTTTATCCCTGACTGCATTAGATAGAACACTTAATTGAGCTTCCATGAAAGGAATTGGCTCAGTTCTCAGAGCTCTGGACCTTGACAGAAACAAACCTTGTAGGAATTGTTTGGACAACCTGAGCAGCAGTAGCATTCCCAGCTCTTGACAAGATTCTTTCTCATCATCTATGAATCAATATCATAATATACAACTTAAAAATTCACATTATCTACCTGTATGCAATGTAACCTCTGCACTCTTCTCAGAGACTAAGAAAACGCTCTTTACTTTTGGGCTATGCACAGTTGTCTCAGAGTCTGATGGGGCCGAGTAATATCCATGAAAATGCATTTAACACTCCCCAATTTTTTTTTGTGTTAACAGTGCTGGGATAGAAATCCAATACCCTGTGAACTATACACACAGATACTACCCTACTCTGCTTCCCAAAGTGACGACTACAATAAGAAGTCTGTTTGTTGTGCGATAACATACAAACCTCCTATATTTTCCAATCACTCTGAGATTGAGTGTTACTCTAGAAATGATTTAAGTTTCAGTATGACATATTGATAAGAAAAAAATGTGTTTCCATGAAATGCTGCTTTTAGTTTATACAGCTCCTGGGGATAGAGTCCAAAATTCTTACAGCCCAGTTATAAAGTAAAGTCTAAATTAAGAATATGCATTCTTAATAACACTTTAAAACACATCCATTATTTAAACAAGATTTGTTTTGTTTCCCTGTTATTTTGGATTTTCGTTATCTTTTACATTTGAAAAAAACATGGCAATACACAATGCACTTTACTAAAACTGGAATATATTGGCAAATTTATTTTACTGAAAGTTTCAAAATTTGTGTTGAAGTGAAGTTATTAATATTCTATCGTGCTATATCTTGCATATTTTTTTTAATCTAGCCTTTACTTTGTATCAAAAAAAAAAAAATTTGATACCTTAGTATACTTTTTAAAACTAATATAAAATCTGAGTATAACAGTCTCATTCAACATATTAAAAATAGTATATGTACACTTTCTACAAATTTTCAGGAAAGTCATCTTTCTGGTATACTTATATTTTAATTTGTATTTGTGCATAAGTATCACAAGAATATTAGTAGTATAGGATTGTAAATGATAACTTGGGCTATGATTATTCAAAATGAGCTAAAAATGCAATTTAATGTTCATATAAGGAGATTAACTTTAAATCTGTCAGTTTTGCTTTTCTTTCCAGAGAAATCAGAGATATTTGACAGGTGTGAATTGCAGCAATGATGCAATTTCTCCAAGAACATTCAAATTGATTTTTAAACAAAAGTGATTCATCTTTATTTTTAAACTAATAGATTCTTGTTTTCTAGGATACCAATGAGATTTTTACCCAAGAAAATGACTCTGTGAACAGGCAATTTGTCACTTGGAAACCTAAACACGTAGACAAATTCTAATGAGTGTATGGAATGTTATGCATACCAACACATTTTTCAAGGGTAATGAGCACTTAGTCATTACAACTGAAACACCTAGGAATTTCTAAAATCAGGTTCTTTTTTTTTTGTTATAGGTATTTTTAATCATAAAAAAGAATTATGGAGCTGTTTAAATATAGCTATAAACAAAGAATTTATAAATGTTTATATTTATGCTTCTTTTGTGTTTGCTCAAGGACAATTTTCTTCTTTCTAAATTCCTATCTTACACACTGATGTGTCCCTTCAGTATTTACTGTGAAGAAATTTGCAGTGGCTCAAAGCTATAATTACCTATTGAATTGTCATACAACTGAAAAAATACTTTAAAAATGTAAAAGAAAAAGAAATAAAGAGTTTGCAGTTTGGATAATTTTATGATTTATGTTTACACTGTTGACATTGTTAAGAGCATTGTGGACACGTTGAGGACATATTGTGGTATGTTGTTGTCTCTTTACCATCTACTTCCATTTTGCACTTATTCTAATAGTGTAATTGTACTGTGTTAGTTTCTTGACAATCACCACATCTAAAACTTAATATTTATTCCTACTATCATCAAGCTATCAGCAGTTATCTGGGGAAATATTTTGTCTTATTCCATAAACCTGAAAGTAATACATATAAACCAAAAAAACAAACAAAACAAATATGTGTAATGAATGTTATTTATATGAGAAAATAATATACTCATAACAGAAATTAAATTCAAATATGTGATGACAAAGAATTTTATGAATGCTATTCACAATCAAGTATTTATTCAACTCTTCTCTCAGGGATGAAGAAACACCCTCACAATTAAATATATAACATCTCTGTGCACCTCACAGAGGTTAAGAGAAAACTCAAAAGTGAGAGAAAAAAGTTTATCTAACTCAAAAGGGCAGTTCAGATCTAGACTTGGCATTGGTATTGTAAGACAAACTATGAGCTAGAAAGATACTGTTCTTCCTCCAGAGCTGAAAAATGTAGGTAAAAGATAATAATCATCATTTTGTCTCAAAATATACACCTTGAAGATCTGTAATACTGTACTTTACACTATGACTTTTCAAATAATTGTTCTTAATTGAACATATTAGAAATTTCAAAGAAGAAAGTTGAAAAGGGTAAATAAGATTGAGAAGTGAAGACCTCTTAGTTCAATTTTCCCTACTGCTCGGTTCAAAGGGCAACATTTTTCTCATCATGAAAACTCTACAGATGCCCCAGATTCTATTCTGTTAGTTGTATTTAAAGAGCCACTTGAAACACATGTGAAAAATGGATAGCATTGGATAGTTCATCTTGTAATGCCATAAATGAAATGAACATTTGAACTACCAAACTCTAAACTATCTCACTGCTATCAAGTCAACTCTGACTCATAGTGACCCCTCCTTGGGTTTCTGAGGCAGTATCTCTAAGGAAGTAGATTGTCAAGTTTTCCTTCCAAGGAGTGGCTGATGGGTTTGAGTCTCCTGCCTCCTGGTTAGCAGTCAAGTTCCTTAGGTACTATGCCATCAGGGCTCCTTGAACTACCAAAGTACCTCTTTAAAAATAATTAACATAAGATCAAAAATCTACCAAAATAACAAAAGAGAAAAATACTTGTGAAATATTTTCACAAAACAAATTGGCTATTTATAAATATAATGTCTTGAAACTCATTAAATATGTAGAAGGATGACCAATGAAATCTTCATATATAAAAAAGTTTAATAATAACCCATGAAGGGACAATATAAAATATTTGAATATTTATTATTCTTCTGAGGGAGAAAATATTTCCTAATTTTAGAAGAAGTTTAAAACAATAATAGCGAACACATATCTAATAAAGAATTGTGTCAATGTATAGAAAGAATTCTTAAAATTCAAGAATAAAAATAACCAAATTTAAAAATGAGCAGATCTGAACAGATACCTCACCAAGGAAGATGTTATTGTTCTTGTTGTTAAGTGCCACTGAGTTAACTCCAACTCATAGCAGCCCTGTGTACAACAAAACGAAACACCACCCAGTCCCGTTCCAGCCTCACAATCCTTGCTATACTTGAACCCATCATTACAGTCACTGTGTCAGTCCATCTAGTTGAAGGATTTCCCCTTTTTTTATGACTCTCCATTTTACCAAGTATGATATCCTTCTCTAGAGAATGGTCCCTTCTGACAACATGACAGAAGTAGGTGAGATGAAGTCTGGCCATTCTCACTTCCACTGAGCATATTCTGGCTACACTTATTCCAGGACACATTTGTTAGTTCTTCTGGCAGTCTATGGTACTTTCAGTATTCTTCACCCACCCTCAAAATACCACACCTCAAAAGCATCAACTGTTCTTTGGTTTTCCTTATTCATTGTCCAACTTCCACATGCATATGAAGCTATTGAAAACACCATATGCTAATGGCTAATAAGCATATTAAAAGATGGTAACCATTATATGTCCTCAGGGAATTACAAATTAAAGCAACAATGAGATTCCATTATACATTTATTAGAATGGGTGAAATTCCAATAGTAAGTGCTGATAAGAATGTTGAGCAAAGGAATTCTCAAACACTGATAGTGGAAATGCAAAATGGTACAGCCACGTTGGAAGAGTCTGGTAGTGTCTTTAAAAGCTAAACATAGTCTTACTATATAAAACAGCAATTTTGCTCATATTTATTTACCCAATTAATTTAAAAAACCTACGTTCCTGTGGGAGCTCTGGTAGCATAGTGCCTAAGGCACTTGACTGCTAACCAGAAGGCTGGCGGTTCAAACCCACCAGTCACTCCTCGGAAGGAAGATGGGGCAATCTACTTCCATCGTGATACTGCCTCGGAAACCCAAGGAGGGGTGGCTATGAGTCGGGTCTGACTAGATGGCACATAACAATAACAACAACAACATGTTCATGCAAAACTTTCATTCAATTGTTAATAACAATTTTGTTTACAATTTCTAACAACTGGAGCAACCATGAGGTCTTTAATAGCTGAATGGGTAAATTAACTGTGGAACATCTGTGCAATTAAGTATTATTGTTGTGTGCATTGAGTGGATTTCAACTCACAGCAATCCAATGTGACAGAGTAGAGCTGCCTCATAGGGTTTCCTAGGTTGTTATCTTTATGGGAGCAGATCACCAGGTCTTTTCTTCTGTAAAGCACCTGGTGGGTTTGAACTGTCAACCTTTCTGTTAGTAGCCCAGTAATTAATTATTGCTCAACCTGGCTTCTTAAACATTATCAGTAATAAAAAGAAATGATCTACCCAACCATGAAAAGACATAAAGGAATCTTAAATACATATTACTAAGTGAAAAAAGCCAGTATGAATATGGTGCATATTATAATTAAAATTATGATATTTCCAAAAATGTGAAACTGTAGAGGCTGTAAAAGTGGTTGTCACAATTTAGGTGAGGAAGGAAAGAAGATGAATAGGTGAAGCACCGGGCATTTCTAAGGCATTAAAATTATTCTGTATAATAGTGAATGAAAGACATCATGCAGTTGTCAAATTCCATAGAATTGATGCACTAAGTATGAAACTTAATGTATATAAATTAAATGTGTGTGTGTGTGTGTGTGTGTATTTAGGAGTTTAGAGGATTTTGGGAAGAAATATAGACTCTTTCACAAGAATTTAATTGTATTATTAATGTATGAAACAACCTCACTGAAGCTGATGCTGCTAAAGGTCTTGACCTATGTGTTTTTGGGAATGAATGGAGTCTGTTAGACTAAAGGAAAAAGGAACTGGACATAAGCACTCCAGCTGATAAAACTGATTCCCATAAGAGGACAGATTAACTATATTTCTGATACTGCTGTACTGTATATTGAAAAAGAACAATGAAGTAAATCTATGGTAGATGGTGGGAACCAGTTTTCTCACTGTTGGAGTAGAAGGTCACACATAAGCAATAGAAGGAAGCTAGAACAATCCATGTGGTAATGGCTTAGAGCTGGAGACAGCAGGAGGAACTGACATTTACCTTAATACAGATACAGATGGTTACATATATGCCTAGGTATATGGGTAAGTATTAACACATATTTTTTGGTACTGTTAGCTGAAAGGGCCTAAAACAAATACCACCCTTGTAGCAACATGTATGGCTAGCATCTGGATCATGTTCTATATCATTCTCCTATAAAAGGTACAGGACTCCTTGAATAACAATAGCTAGTTCAAGAACTGGGCCAGGAAATAAAAGGAAAAATCTTCAGGATCTTGTAATGTTAGAAAGTGAAAAAAATATTCACCTTCATAAAACACAAACATTGATGGGACTATGTCAAAGAGCACAGGAAACAACTCAAAGAGATCCCAGTGTTCAAAGGTGGAAAACTGAAAAATATAAAATATATATTTTTAAAGTATTATTGGACTGTAAGCCAAATTATAGAGTAAATGCCAGTAAACCCATTGGGATATACAAATCACTGAATTTAATTAATGGAAAAAGAGAAAAGAATCTCTCATACAGAAGACAAACACTTAGTGCAGATACACCACATTCAAGGAGGGGAATATGACTGTGGGCAGTGACTTCACTCCAAAGAGCACAGTATGTAAACAAGAGTAATTTTACAGTGGAGAAACCTGACAAAATACATCAGACAAGTGATCGAGGCCAATCATGTCATAAGACATGGCAATATTATGTAGACAGGATATGATGTGATGAAAATGGGACTTCTGTGACCTTCTTTCCAATAACTTCTTTCCAATATTACCTGAGGTTTATCATCAGAAAAATGTCCAACAAATTCCAAAAGTGGAGGATCCACTAAAAAAAAGAAGAAGAAATCAAAGTGGTCAAAAACAAGGAAAGTCAAAGAAACTGCCACAGCCACAAGGCACCTAAAGTGCCATGCCAGCTGAATGTAGTATCCTGCATGGAGTTCTCAGGGAGAGAAACAGGCAATGGCTAAAAACTAAGAAAGTCTAAATAAACTATGGATTGTATCTAATAATAAATTAACATTGGTTCACTAATTGTAACATCTGCATCAGAATAACATAAAATGTAGATAATTGGGTTAATTTACTATGAGACAAAGATGTTCTCTCTGAATTACCATCTCAATTTTTCTGGAAATCTAAAACTATTCCATAAAATAAAATCTCTTACAAAAGAAAAGAAAAGAAATCTGGTATAATATTATTTCTGTGAGTATCAAATGAGATCACCCGGAACCATACTTCCATTGAGTCAATTCAGCCTCATAGCAACACTATAGGACAGAATAGAACTGCCTCACAGGGTGTCGGAGGCTATAAATCAGTAAGGAAGCAGACTGCCTCACCTTTCTTCTATGCAGTCCTTGAGGGCTCAAGCTGCCAACCTTTTGTCTAGCAGGTAAATTCTTTAATCACTGTGCTACCGGAGCCCCATCATCTAGGAAAGGGAGTGTAGAATAATTACAAAGCTCTAAACAAAGCTATTTAATTTCAATTTTTCTGATGTGACAGGCATGTTAAAATAAGGATTCTTAGATTTCTGGATAGTGGAGCTATGACTTTATAATGCTGAATGACGTTAGGCTTATCACAAATTACATTTCAGTGATTGATTAAGGCAGAACGTATATCCTAGAATTCTCCCATAGTATCCATATTGACTTACACTGATTTTGAACATTAAAACCATTTATGATACAATTTCAAATGAGTTGAAACTTACTTGGGGAGAAAAGGTACATCTTTAAAAATTAGTTAAAAGTCTGCTTTTATAGGAGCTCTGGTAGCATAGTGCCTAAGGCACTTGACTGTTAACCAGAAGGCTGTGGTTCAAACCCACCAGTCGCTCCTCGGAAGGAAGGTTGAGCAATCTACTTCTGCAGTGATACCACCTCGGAAACCCAGGGAGGGGTCGCTATGAGTCAGGGATACTCAACAGCACATAACAACAACAATTCCCACAAACAAAATGTCAGTTTGATAAAGATAAAATAGATTTAAGTATACTCATACTTACTCTCCCCAATTTATATTTTTCTCTCCAAACTATATTATTGATATTAATCCATATTATAATGTCCATAGTTCATAAGACTTTTTTTTTTTTTTTTTTGATACGCGATGCTTAATATATTTAAAGAGTTTGGAAAAGAAAAATAAAAGCTGAAATGTGAAGAGTTGGTGGATGTGTTATTCTGAAACTAAGTTCATTATATGACTTTTGTATTTTTTTCGCAATAAAGCAAACATTTGAAAATATCAAACAAGTATATATATATATATTTTTTATCTGACTCTAGATTCCACCTAAACTAATAACTTTAAATTGTTAAAAAGTAGGATGTCACCTTGAGGACTAAGATGTGTCTGATCCAAGTCATGGTATTTTTTCTTGCCTTATATGTATGCAAAAGTTAGACAGTGAATAAGGAAGACTGAAGGGCAGTTGATATATTTGAATTACGGTGTTGGCAAAGAATAATGAAATTACCATGGACTGCCAGAAGAATGAACAAAACTCATTTGTAAGAAGTACAGCCAGAATGCTCCTTAGATGTGAGGATGACCAGACTTCATTTCATGTACGTCAGACTCTTTATTAAGAAATACCAGTCCTTGGAGAAAGACCTCATGCTTGGGAAAGTACAGGGTCAGTGACAATGATGAAAACCTTCAATGAGATGTCTAGACATAGTGTTGCAACAATGGGCTCTGACTTATGAAGTGTTGTGAGAGTGGCATAGGACAGGGCAGATTTCATTCTGTTGTATGTAGTGCTGCTATCAGTCTGAACCAACTCCATAGCACTTAACAATTAACAACAAATAACTTGACAGAAGTGTCCATTGAAGGAGACAATATATTTCCTTTTATCACTCTCCTTTTTTTTTCTTACTTCTAACAGATAGAGAAATCAGAAAATATAAATAAAGCATAAAGTAAATTAATAAATGTTTAGTATTTTTAGCACTCATGTGTGGTGTGCTTGATTAAAATGTAATTATTATATTTTACATCTTACTAAAATTGAAGATTTGTATTAGGCGGCTCTGTAAATTAGTCAATTCTTATCTTGTAAGGGCAATAGTAGTTCAAATGTAAATTTGATTGAATGAAATAGCCATCTTTGAGCACTAGAGATGAAAAAATAATGTTTCAATACTTTGATTATTTTGCATAGTGATTTAAAATATGATTTAAACCTAGATACTGATTGTTAATACAAATATACTTTCTAAAGAGAGATAAAGGGAAGGAATCCTTACTTGACTATAAGTTAGGTGTCAGGAGCAAGGTTTGACACTTCCCCACATACCTTACTGGATAATACCTTGTTGTTAAGTGCCGTCGAGTCGTTTCCGACTCATAGCAACCCCATGCACAGCAGAACAAAACACTGCCTGATCCTGTGCCAGCCCCACAATCCATGATATACTTGATCCCATCATCGCAGCCATCGTATCAATCCATCTTGTTGAAGGCCTCCCCCTCTTTCCTCGACCCTCCACCCTACCAAGCATGACATCCTTCTCCAGGGAATGGTCCCTTCTT
>NW_006921608.1:581080-589352 GCF_000298275.1 Orycteropus afer afer
CCGTCTGAGCACTAGTGACTGGGTTTTACCCCTTTCTCCTGCTCTTCTGGCCTGCTACTCTGTGCTACACCCATGCTTACCTTGCTCCCGGAGACCTGGTCCCTCTTGGGAGGGTAACAAGGGAGCCGTATCACTTCTTTTCCCTAGATCATCAACACAGAGGCTTAAAAGGGTGTTTGGAAATAAGTAGGAATTCAATCTTCCTTCTCTAGAGAAGAAAAGTCTGGGAGGTTTGTCCATCCATCAGCCATTAGTCAACATCAGGTCTGACAGGGTAAGCAATGTGCTAACAAGGGATAATACCTTAGGAGAAGGTATTATTATTCCTATTTTAGATAGGAGAAAATTGAGACTCAGATTGTGTAAATAGCACACTGGGGGAAATTACACAGCCAATGAATAGACTACAGTGGAAGTATTCAAACTCAGGATTACCTGATCCCAAATCCATATATTTCCTTCTATACAGCAGGAAATTATAGACTCCATTTCTACTATGTTACCATTCCTATAGCCCTCAAAATTCCAATTAAAATTTGTAGGTCAATCTTCTATAAAAGGTAAAGAAAGAAGAAAGGAAAGAAATAAAGAAGGAAGGGAGGGAGGGTAGGAGGGAGAATGGTAGGGAAAGGAAGAAAAAGCAAAAAGTCAGAAGAAATACCTTTGAGCAGGATAAGGAGGTAATAGCATCTCAAAGAAAGTGAACTTGAGGAAACATAATAGATGAGGTAACAAATAACTAGAATGGTAAATATTATCTATAAAACAAGAAACAAAGATAGCGGAAGTTTAAACCAGGTCTTCAGGAAGAACTGTATTACTTCTTTTCCCTAGATCATCAACATAGAGGCTTAAAAGGGTGTTTAGAAATAAGTAGGAATTCAATCTTCCTTCTCTAGAGAAGACAAGTCTGGGAGGTTTCTCCATCCATTAGCCAGTAGTCAACATCAGGTCTGACAGGGTAAGCAAAGTGCTATTTTCTTGTATCTGCGTATGATTAACTGCTTCCAGCACTTTGTTCATGTGGAAATAATGTGATTATATTCCTTTCTGTAATTGAAACCCAAATATGAAAAAAATTTCTGTCCATAATAATCACATCTTCTTTTCCTATTTGTTACATGTTTTGACTCACACTATCATTCCACAGTTGGGTTATCCAAATCAACAGGCATAGCTTTTACCACAGAGATACTATACAGCAGCACCATTGATAATGCTTCCTTAGTCACTGGTAGCATAGTGGTTAAGGCACTTGACTGCTTACCAGAAGGCTGGCAGTTCAAACCCACCAGCCACTCCTCGGAATTAAGATGGGGCAATCTACTTCCGTAGTGATACTGCCTCAGAAACCCAAGGAGGGGTCACTATTAGCCGGGTCCGACTCGATGGCACATAACAACAACAACAACAGGCACTATGCTGTGGTAGAGGCCAAGGGATTAGAAGGTAAAACTCATAAAACAGACCTTTCCACTTGGTGGCAAACCTGAATTTACAATTAATTTGGCTAAATGGGGTAAAATAATGGGTCATATCTTTAGAAATATGAACTGCTAAATTTAATGACATCAGTACAGTATTTTTCATATTGATATTCTTTTCCTTGGGTACACAAAAATTTTAACTTAGTCCTGGGACTCCTATGTCCAACAAAACAAAAGATAAATACTGTGAGACTGAAAACATTCACAGTTCCATTATTGCATCTTCTGTCATTCCTTCATTGTCACTTTCAGATTCTAGAAAACTTTCCAGTAGAAAAGGTTTCTATTTCCTCTAAGTGTTCAATTTTAGAAAGCATGATTTAAACTACTAATCCAAATATGAATATTGTGTTTGGAAAAAAAAACACAAATGGTTAAAATTATGGAGACTTAGTGTGGGAAAAATCTTTTCAAGTCAATAAAAACAAAGGAGGAAAGTAAATTAAAAAAAAAAAAAACTTTAGTATATTAAGTTTATGGCACAACAAACTCTGACAGCATATTATTCCCTCTAAGTCATAAACTGTCTTGGCATAAATTTATTCAGAAATTGGCTAACAGATTTGAAACAAGTGTCTGACATTTTAGGCTTAATTTTAATTGTCCAGAATTTTCTAAGTAATTGGAGTAAAGCTGAGTATTACTTTTCACTTAATTTATCTAAATAATTATCTCAATTTTCCACTTCATTTCTGCATTTCAATAAAACCTTAGTCTATTTTTTTAAGGAGCTATTTGACAAAATGTAACATTCCTCTATCTTTTACAATAGCATGTGTCACATGGAGATTTTCACAGTAGTAAGTGAAGCAAAGCTTTAGGAATTAGCCAGTTTATGTAAGTTAGTTTGATCAATATAATTAGCCAAGCTGTGTAACTGACAAATTTCTATTTCACTTTATTGCACTTCACTGGAGTTGGTTTTGGCAAACATCAGGCTTTCTTGCAAAACCTTTTTGCCCTTGGTAGGTCTAGAGAATCTTATTTAAATGCTAAAATAAAGGCAGAGAATAATTAATGTTTTTATGTTTTTATCCTTTTACTCTGTTTTAATTTTAAAATTAAAGTTGTTCAATGTGCAGTAGCTGATCTGATTCTATCATTTATCTTTGAGGTATTTTGATGCAGCAGACACTAATTGAGATGATTTTCTAATTCACAATTGCTTCTTTGCTTCTTATCTTAATGCTAATTGTGGTAGGGTGATTATTTTCTCCAATCATTCTCTCCCTCTCTCTCATTGTTTTAGGGTCATTGAGAGAAAATAGAAACAGTACTGTATGTATGTATATGTGTGTATGTATGCATTTATTTATTTATAAATATAAACGAAAGGGAGAGATATTTACTTCAAGGGATTAGCTCATGCAATTGTGGTGGCTGACAACTCCAAATCCACAAGTCAAGTGGCAGGTTGGAGACTTCTGTTGGCTCTGGGATATTGATGGGACTGGCAAATCCAAAATCCACTGGTTAAGCAGCAAGCTGGAGACTTCTGCAGGTTTGCATTTCAGGCAGGTTTGCATCTCAAGATTTGTAGTTTAGTGGACAGAAAAAGTACACAGTGGAGAAAAAGAGAGCAAATTCTTCCAAAAATATCTAATTATAGTCTGAAGGTAGAATATACCATAAAGAAACACTTTTTTCAACTGATTTCTTGATTATATTACATTAGATTACATTGTGGAATTACTTTAGTATTTGGCTAAATCACTGGGAACCATAGGCTAGCTAATTTGACATGTAAAATTAACCATAATGTACACTCTCAAAGGAGTTCTGTCCAAGCTCTTTGCCATGTGCCATCAGTGTCTCTAACCTGACTGCACAGTTATTTGCCTACCCAACACATGTTGCAATTAACTATATGCTTTGATTTGGCCCATAGAATGTTGCCAACATTATGCAAATGGAGGCCTTAGATAAGCTTGGGTGTTTTGGTTTGGTCTTTTCTGTACTTCTGCCACCTTTATGAGAAAAAATTTTGTTTGTGTAAGAGTGACTAGTCCCAGAGTACTCCTCAAGGTAGGTCGTTGCTTTACCAGATTTACAGCCTTGAGCCAATTCTAGCCTATCCAATGAACACTGAATAACCAAAAAAAAAAAAAAAAAGATGTTGAAAGTTGCAGGTTTTTGATGTTGCTTTCTATGCAATTTTAAAGCAAAAACCTGACTGATATTCTATATTAAGAATTCAGTGACAATGTATGAATTATGAGCTTTTGCACTGGGAAAATCAGCTGCAAAACACATCTTTAAAGTGTTAAAAAGTAAAGATATTGCTTTGAAGAATAGGTGCACCTGATCTAAGCCATAGTACTCTCAATCGCCTCATATGCATGTGAAAGCTGGGCAATGAACAAGGAAGACCACACAAGAATTGCTGCATTTGAATTATCCTGTCCATCTTTCCCTCTGGCCAAGGAATTTATGGAAGAAAAAAATAAGACCATGAGAGAAATCCCTGTGAGAATTTATATGCTTTGTCACAGAACCCATCATGTAGATAAAACTATTTTGAAAGAATTGTTGAATGAATTTACTAAGAATGTACTACAGGCATAATTGGAGAACATACCATGTGATACAGAAGAAACATCTTGAAAGATATTCTACATACATATTGTGAACTAGTAATGTAATTATGACACTAAGTTGAATATCACAGGCTAAAGGAACGGAGAAGGAAACAGAATCAGAAATTTTTATATTTACACTGAATGATCTATATCAAGCATTGTAAAGTTGAATTCTTTAATTCTAAAACTTTGCTTGTCTCCACATGAGAGGAAATTTCCACCAGGGGATAAAATAGTGTTATTCTATCTAAGAAGCTATGATTTCCATGAGGCCACTTTGGGCACCATGTGCTAATTGTCAAGTAGATCATAATGAGTATACTTGCATTGTTGTTGTTTCTAGATGCCACCAAGTCATATCCAACTCACAGTGACCCTATGCACAGCAGAACAAAACACCACCTGGTCCTGCACCAGCTCTGATATCTCTGCTATACTTGAGCCCATCGTGGGAGCCACTGTGTCAATCCATCTAGTTGAGGGCCTTCCTCTCCGTCATCAACCCTCCACCTTACAAAGCATGACATCCTTCTCCAAGGAATGATCCCATCTGAAAACATAACCAAAGTAAGTGAGATGAAATCTGGTCATTCTTGTTTCCAAGGAGCATTCTGGCTATACTTCCTCCAGGACAGATTTGTTAGATCATTTAGCAGTCCATGGCACTTTCAGTATTACTCTCCAGCACCACATCTCAAAAGTTTCTATGTTATTCATAATGTTTCACCTGGCCAATTCTTTGGAAAGTGGATGGCCTCTTCCTTCTTCCTGGTCTGTCTCAATCTGCAAGCTGCACTGAAACCTGTGTGCCATGTGAAACCCTGCTGGCCTTGAAACACTGGTGCCACAGCCTCAATCCTCACAGCAATACACAAGCCACAGCAGTACGACAAACTGACTGATAAGTTTGTCTCACTTAGCTGTTCAAAACCTCTCCACCTTCCCCTTACCTGGACCCCCAGTGCTACTCTGCTCTGTTGTCTCCCTGGCTTCTCTTTCCCCCACTTTCCTGGCTTGTGAGGGTTGAGCCTGGGTCCTTCCCCTTATCTGGATCCCTTGCTGCTACTCTGCTCTATCATGCCCTCTGGATTCTCTTTTCCCTGCTTTCCTGGGGGTGGGGTCTGGGTCACTACCCTTATCTGGATCCCTGGCTGCTGCTCAGCTCTGTCATCTCCTCTGGCTTTTATTTCCTCCACTTTCTTTGCTGGTGGGGGTGGGGCCTGGGTTGTTCCCCTTACTTGGATCCCTGCCTGCTGCTCTACTCATTGCATTGGAGTAATTGATTTACCCAAAAACTGAAGGGGAAATAGGGTTAAGAATGCACAAAGGAAAGTGGAGTCCTCTAGCACATCCCTTTAGACTACCAAAACCCTGTAAAATTACAACCAACAAGAGCTCAGAATTCTTAAAAATAAGGTTACTTTTTGTTTTGTGTTATTTTAACTCCCTGGGTAAACTACCTGGAATGCACAGCAGAAGTAGCTGCATACAACATCAAGAAAGTGGTAAAATACATACTCTTTATATTTCCTAGGAAGTTTGCTCTCTCTCTTTCTATCTCTCTCTCAAATACACACATAGCATATTATATATTATATATAATACTTGTATAAAACTCATTACTGTGGAGTTGATTAGACAGACTCACAGTGAACCCTCCTTGGGTTTCCGAGATAGTATCTCTATGGAAGTAGATTGTCCCATCTTCCTTCCAAGGAGTGGCTGGTGAGTTTGAACCAACAGCTTTCTGGTTAGCAGTCAAATGCCATAGGCACTATGCAATTTTTATATAAACTAATATACAGTACATATATGCATATATATGCATAAATATGCATAATTTATCTTTGCATAGATAGATGATAAACAAAAAAGTAAACCACTCTTATGAAGTTGATTCCTACTCATAGTGACCCCATTTTTTTCCCAAGGCTGCAAATCTTTGCAGAAGTAGATTGCCTCATCTTCCTCCCATGGAGTAGCTGATGGATTTGTACCAGTGACCTGCTGGTTAGTAGCCAAATGTGTTATCCACTACACCACCAGAACTCCTTAGATAACTGACCAACAGATTTTTTGTTCTGTACAGAAACTGAAAGAAGTCAAATTCTGAGGGAAACTAGTACAATGGAAGCTAGTGTTTGTACCATAGAAGAAAGGTGATTCCAGCATTTTCAAGTCCTATATTATAAAACCTGCACCTTGCCTATCCACAACACAGCACCATACACACAAAGAATGAAAAATCCTGTACAATGACAAAAACCAGCAATATGAGCAGAACAAAAGCTGAGACCTCCGGCTTCTGGTAAAATGAAATAAAAGTACATTTCCTTTTTCCTTTGCTCATTACAACTAGAAAACTTTGACATTGTTTAGAAAACAAACATAAAAAGACTCTGGAACTTGGAGAGAAAAAGGCAGTATTTTCATTGTTATGAAAATACACATAACAAAATGACAGCAACCAAATCATACTTGTCAATAACTACACTGAAT
The DNA here is from genome assembly GCF_000298275.1 of Orycteropus afer afer. NCBI lineage: Eukaryota > Metazoa > Chordata > Mammalia > Tubulidentata > Orycteropodidae > Orycteropus > Orycteropus afer. Next base: position 587,646 of record NW_006921608.1, read on the forward strand.
ATTAATGGACTAAATGCACCACTCAAAATATGGAGAGTCGCAGATTGGATAAGAAAACAAAACCCATCAATATTTTGTCTACAAGAGACACACCTTAGAGACAAAGACAAAAATAGACTAAAAATCAAAGGTTGGAAAAAAGATTTATCAAGCAAATGGTAATTGTAAAAGTGCAGGAGTGACAATAGTATTCTGAACAAATTGACTTTAAGAGAAAAACCACCATACAAGACAAGGAAGGACATTATATAATGATTAAAGGATCAATTAAACATGAAGATATAACCACAATAAATATCTAAGGACCCAATGAAAGAGCCCCAAAATACATAAATCAGACTTTAAAAGAATTGAAATGTCAAATAGATGACCCCATAGTCATAGTGGGAGACTTTAATACACCACTTTCAATAAAAGATAGAACAACCAGAAAGAAACTCAACAAAGATGCAGAAAAGCTAAACAATACAATCCACCAACTTGACCTTATACACATCTACAGAACACTTCACCCAACAACAGCACAATATACATTCTTTCCAGTGCACATGGAACATTTTCCATGATAGATCATATGTTAAGCTATAAATCAAGCCTTAATAAATTTAAAAGCATTGAAATACTGCAAAGCATCTTCTCAAATCATAATGCTATAAAATTAGAAATCAAAAATAAGAAGATCAATGGCAAAAGAGTAAACACATGGAAACTGAAAAACACCCTCCTTAAGAAAGACAGGGTAAGAGAAGAAATAAAAGTTGAAATTGAAAAATTCCTTGAATTAAATGAGAATGAAAACACAACATACCAAAATCTTTGGGAAACAGCAAAAGTAGTGATCACAGGCCAATTTATAGCAATAAATGCACACATCAGAAAAGAGGAAAGAGCCAAAATCAACACTTTAAATCAACATCTCTAACAATTAGAAAAAAGAATAGCAAGAAAAGCCTACCATCACCAGAAGAAAGGAAATAATAAAGATTTGGGGAGAAATCAATGGAACAGAAAATAGAAGGTTATAGAAAAAAACAACAAGACCAGAAGTTGGTTTTTTGAAAAGATCAATAAAACTGACAAAGCACTGGCAAATTTAAAAAAGGAAAAGATGGAGAGAATACAAATAACATGACTAAGAAACAAAATGGGTGACATCACAACAACTAACTGAAATAAAAAGGATAATATCAGAATATTATGAAGAACTGTACTCCAACAAATTTGAAAATCTGGAAGAAATGGACAGATTTCTGGAAACACACCACTTACTTAAACTAACTGAGACTGGTGTGGAAAAGTTGAACATATCCATAACAAAAGAAGAAATTGAACAGGTCATAAAAAACTACCAACTAAAAAGTCCTGGCCCAGATGGTTTCACTGGAGAATTCTACCAAACATTCACAGAAGAACTGACACCAATCTTACTCAAACTATTCCAAAACAAAGTAAAGGATGGAACCATTCCTAACTCATTTATGAAGCAAGCATAACCTTGATACCAAAATCAGGCAAAGATATCACTCAAAAGGAAAACTACAGAAGATGGCGGACTAGGCAGAAGGATTGCACAGACCCTCTTCAACAAAGAAAAGGGAAACCAATAAATACAGACACAGAAGATAATCTTGGACCCCTGAGCCTTGAAGGAAAGGATGCAGATTTGGACTAAACCCCAACTAGCAGAAGAATTTGCGTGAAAATACC
>NW_006921608.1:596607-618333 GCF_000298275.1 Orycteropus afer afer
AGATGCAAAAATCTTCAACAAAATCCTAGCCAATAGACTCCAACAACCTATCAAGAAAATCATTCTGACCAAGTGGGGTTCATATCAAGTATGCAAGGATGGTTCAACATTAGAAAAACAATCAATGTTTTCCACCGCATAAATAAAACAAAAGAGAAGAACCACTTGATCATATCAATAGATGCAGAAAAGGCATTTGATAAAATCCAACACCCATTCCTAATCAAAATTCTCAGCAAAGTAGGAATAGAGAGACATTCCTCAACATATTAAAGGCCATCTATGGAAAACCAACAGCCAATATTATACTCAATTGAGAGAGATTGAAATCATTCCTCTTGCGAGCAGGAACCAGACAGGGATATCTTCTGTCACCACTTCTATTCAACATTGTACCAAAAGTCCTAGCCAGGACCATAAGGCAAGAAAGGGAAATCAAAGGCATCCAAATTAGTGAGGACGAAGTCAAACTCCCTATTTGCTGATGATATATGATCCTATACCAAGAAAACCCAAGAGACTCAGTCATAAATCTATTAGAACTAATCGAGAAATTTAGCATAGTGGCAGAAATACAACATCAACATCCAAAAATGAGTTGAATTCTTCTACACCAGCAAGAAGATGGCTGAAAAAGAAATAAGGAAATCAATATCATTTACAATAGCTACCAAAAAAATAATAAAATACTTGGGAATAAATCTTACCAGGGACACAAAAGATCTCTACAAAGAAAACTGTAAAAAACTACTTCAGGAAACCATAAGAGATTTACATAAATGGAAGAACACCCCCTGCTCATGGATAGGAATATTGAACATTGTAAAAATGTCAGTTCTACCCAAAGCAATCTATACATTCAATGCAATACCAATCCAGATCCCATCAACAATTTTTATGGCTCTGGAGAAACAAATCACTAACTTTATAACTTGACAGCACTTAACAACAACAAACAAAACTGCAGAGTTCCTCAAGGAAAAACAAGAGGCAAATTTAGGGGCCCTAAATATGGCATAAGTAGACTATCAAGCATAACCCAAAATGCACAAACGGTCGAAAAGAAACTAGATGAATGGGATCTTCTAAACATTAAATTTTTATGTGCTTCCAAAGACTTCTCCAAAAGAGTCAAAAGAAAACCTACAGATTGGGAAAAAATATTTGGCAATCACATACCTGACAAGAGATTATCTCTAGAATTTATAGAAAACTCCAACATCTCAATAACAAACATACAAAGAATCCTATAAAAAAATGGATAGACATGAACAGACAATTCACCAAAGAAGATATCCAGGAGGCCAACAAACATATGAAGAAATGCTCAGGATCATTAGCCATTAGAGAGTTGTAAATCAAAACAACAATGAGATACCATCTTGCTCCAACACTAGTAACAAAGTTCAACAAGACAGAAAATAACAAATTCTGGCTAGAATGTGGAGAGATTGGGACTCTCATGCACTGCTGGTGGGACTATAAAATGTTACAACCACTGTGGAAAGCAGTATGGCAATTTCTTCAAAAGTTGGAATTAGAAATACCATTTGACCCAGACATTCCACTACTAGGTATATATCCAAAAGAAATGAGAACCATGACAAGAACAGACATATGCACACCCATGTTCATCACAGCATTATTTACAATGGACAAAAGATGGAAACAACCTAGGTGTTCATCAACTGAGGCATGCAAAACCAAACTTTAGTACATACACGCAATGGAATATTGTGCAAACCTAAAGAATAACCTAGAATCTGCAAAACACCACATGACAAGGCTGAACTTGGAGGACATTATGCTGAGTGAAATAAGTCAATCACAGAAGGACAAATATTGTATTAGTCCATTATTGTAAAAGTCAAGGGAAGGTTTATCTATGGAAGGAAATTTTCTTTGTTGTTTACCAGGGGTGGGCTGGGAGGGGAGGGAAAACTGTTAGATAGGTAGAGAGAAGTATTGATCTGGGTGAAGAGACGAGCAACGTACCAAATGTGAGTGATCAACACGGTGGCATTGAGGAAGAGGAAGACATTGAGGGGTACATGGGAGGTGCAGACAACAAAGATGAACCCTTGTGCACACATAGTACTGCATTGTCAGTGAAGGCAAACATGGGTTTATGGGTGGATAGATGAGTGGACAGGCTGAACTATTAGGTATGTCTATGAAGGGGAGAGTGTACCCAGGACTATATATAGGTTTGGCAGACAATGACCCTGTAAGTGTATTTATATGATCTGAATTCCCAGATGTATAGTAGAGCTGACAAAAGACAAGGTTGTGGTCACTTCTTGGTCACAGCCACCTACTCAAAGGGACTGAGTAGTTGAACCTGTGGGCTCAGGACCATAGTCACAGGGGACATCAAGCTCAATTGGCATAATATACTACACAAAACATTGTTCTACCTCCTACTTTGGTGAGTAGCGACTGGGATCTTAAAAGCTTGCAAGCAGCCATCTAGATGTAATGATGGGTCTTTTCTTATCAAGAGCAAAGAAGAATGAAGAAAACCAAAGATTCATGGAAAGAATTAGTCCTGGCAACTCATACACCATGAGATCCACAGCCTATACAACTATGAGACCAGAAGAACTAGATGGTCCCTGGCTACCACTGTCAACAACTCAGAGTGAGATCTACGTAGGAGATCCTGGATAGAGAGGGACAACAATGTGAAATAAAACTCAAAATTATTTGAGGGAAAAGAAAAGTTGGGGACCAGTGTTACTGGTCTGATAGAGCTTGGTGGAACCACTGAGGCTATGGTCTCTAGCTGCCTTTCAGATCTGGAATTGAACCCACACCTGTGGCTTCCAGCCAAACAAAAGACAGGCATATGAATTGAAAATTTATCTGAGGTAGATACAATCCTTGGAGAGAACAATCATGGGAGAAAGAAAGGCTGTTTATACACGGGGAGACAGCTTAAGGGGGCAGGAGTGCATGAAGCTATGGACACAGGGAAGAGGTGACTGTCGGGAGGAAATGAGAAGTGAGCTGTTGCATTGAGGTGAATTGTGGTCAATGTCAAGAGACAAAGTGCATGTGAACTACTGTATGGAAAGTGAATTTGCTCTGTAAATTTTTACCCAAATCACAATTGAAGACAAAAAAAAAAACAAAACAGAGCCTCAGGTATATGATTACAAATACCCATTGAGATGTTTCAACAAATGGATTCCCCACTGGAGGCACTCACTTGGTTATGCTAAGAGATTTGGAAGACAGCTACCTGGCCAACTGACTGGAAGAGATCCATATTTGTACCCATTTCAAAGAAAGGTGATCCCAGAGAATGTGGAAATTATTGAACTATTTCATAAGCAAGTAAAATCTTACTAAAGATAATTCGAAAATAGTTTCAGCAGTATATTGACAGAGAACTTCCAGACATGCAAGCTGGGTTCAGAAGAGGATGTAGAACAAGGGATATCATTGCTGATGTCAGATGGATCTTGGCTCAAAGCAGAGTACCAGAAAGATGTTTACTTAGGTTTTATTGAGTATGCAATGGCATGTGATTGTGTTCTATTGTTGGTATGTGCTATCGAGTCAGACCCAACTCACAGCCACCCCTCCTTGTGTTTCCAAGGGAGTATCACTACAGAAAGAGCTCTGGTAGCATAGTGCTTAAGGCACTTGACTGCTAACCAGAAGTTTGGCGGTTCAAACCCAACAGCCACTCCTCACAAAGAAAGATGGGCAATCTACTTCCATAGTGATACTGCCTCAGAAATCCAAGGAGGGGTCACTATGAGTTGGGTCTGACTCGATGGAACTTAACAACATCACACTACAAAAGTAGATTGCCCAACCTTCCTTCTGAGGAGTGGCTGTTGGGTTTGAATCACCAGCCTTCTGGTTAGCAGTTGTGTGGATCATAACAAACCATAGATAACATTGAGAAGAATGGGAATTCCTGAACACTTAATTGTACTCATGAAGAAACTGCATATAGACCAGTTCGAACAGAACAAGGGGACACTGCATGGTTTTAAACCAAGAAAGGAGTATGTCAGGGTTTTATCCTTTCACCATAATTATTCAATCTATATGCTGAGCAAATAATATGAGAAACTGGACTATATGAAGAAGAACGTGGCATCAAGATTGGAGGAAGAATCATTAACAACCTGCTAGAAGCCGTTGACACAACTTTGCTTGCTGAAAATGGGGATGACTTGTAGTACTTACTGATGAAGATTGAAGAATAAAGTTTGTAGTACGAATTACATCTAAATATAAAGAAGACAAAAATTATCACAACTGGACCTATAAGCAGCATCTTGATAAATGGAAAAAAGATTGAAGTTGTGAAAGACTTCACATTGCTTGGTCCTACAATTGATGTTAATGGAAACAGCAGGTAGGACATCAGACGAGGTATTGTTGTTGTTGTTATGTGCCATCCAGTCAGACCTGACTCATAGAGACCCCTCCTTGGGTTTCTGAGGCAGTATCACTATGGAAGTAGATTGCCCCATCTTCCTTCCAAGGAGTTGCTGGTGGGTTTGAACCGCCAGACTTCTGGTTAGCAGTCAAGTGCCTTAGCCACTATGCTACCAGAGCTCCCTCAGACAAGGTATAGCACTGGTCAAATTGGCTGCAAAGGACGTCTTTCAAGTGTTGAGGAGCAAAAATGTCTCTTTGAGGACTAAGGTGTGCCTGACACAAGCCGTGATATTTTCAATTGTCTCATATGCACGTGAGAGCAGAACAATGAATGAGGAAGACCAAAGAAGAGTTGACGCTTTTGAGTTGTGCTGGCAAAGAATGCTGAAAGTACCATGAAATGCTAAACGAACTAACAAATCCGTCCTGGAGGAAGTGCAGCCAGAATGCTCCTTGGAAGCAAGAATGGCAAATTTCCTCACCGCTACTTTGGTCATGTACCCAGAAGGGACCATTCCTTGGAGAAGGATGTTATGCTTGGTAACATGGAGGGTCGATGAAAGAGGGGAAGTCCCTCAACGAGATGGATTGACACAGTGGCTGCGGCGATTGGATCAAGTATAGCGAACATCGTGAAGGTGGTTCAGGACCGGGCGGTGTTTTCATTCTGCTGTGCATGGGGTCGCTATGAGTCAGAAACGACTCCACAGCACTTAATAACAACAGGGATATGTGGGATTACAGCCATGAGTTCCCAAAAAAGAGAGGCCAAAGAGGGTAGGGATGAACTAATTATTTTAAAAAACATAATGTCTGAAAAGCTCCAAATTTGACAGAAAAAAAAAAAATAATAATAATGTATTCAGATCTAACTAAAGTCCACATATGGTAAACTCAAGAAATCCACATCGAGACACATTATTATTAAACTTCTGAAAACTGAAGACAAAGAAAAAATATAGAAATCATCAAGAGATAAATAACACCTTATCATTAAGGAAAATAAAAGTTGAAACACAGTGGGTTTCCATTAAAAACTATAAAACCCATAAGGAAGTAGCACAATGTTTCTAAAGTGATGAAAGATAAAACTATTAACTAATAAACCTATGCCCAACAAAAATATCATTTAGAAATAAAGAAGAAATCAAGACATTCTAAATAAAGGAACAATGATAGAACTTATCCCAACAGACCTACCTACCCTAAAAGAATAGGTAAAGGAAGTTCTTTAAACAGGAAACAATCAGAATTTTCTCTGGTTTTTCATCTTCATATATTATATTAGCCATGCATTAAAATCTATAGAACACCCTAATATGTTTTTCATTTACACTAACTTATTCTCAGGATTTCCATCCATTGTTTTAAAATATTCATTCTACCTTAAAAATTTCAGATATCTGAAGAAATTTTACACATTTTCTTTGATAAAAAAAATATCCTTTGATGAATTTTCTGTCCTCAAACCTTCAATTTCTAAATTTCACAAACAAAATAAGAAATAATGAATTTATATTAGCACAAACTATTTCCACTTGTGCAATCTATTACTCAGAATATTTAATTTACACTTACATTGATTGATAAATTTAGCATAAAATATTTTATACTATGTTATGTACATTATTGTAATGAAAATTAAAATCACTTAATGATTAGCATGAACATATTATAATAGCTCTTAACTAAATAATAATTTTTCATGTTATAGTTAATTTGTTATAATTGGTAACTACTTAGCCTCAACATAAGTAGTTAGGCATAAGTTCATAAATATAACTGTAATTAACTGCAGAACTTCCCCCCCCCAATTTCAATTTTCTTTTACTTTGTATTTCCTTTTCCCTTTTTGGATTTTCCCTGTTCAGGACATTTCCTCCTTCTGCCTTTGGTATTTTTAAAACCTCTTCTTTAGAGTTATTTTCATCATCTCTCCCTTTCCTTTATCAACCTCAAGATTGCCCATTTAAGCAAACATAGAGTCAGAGCAAGTATAAAAATATTTAATAATTGGATATGGTTTCATGTTTATTTTTGTTTATTTCAAAATAACAAATGTGAACTTTCAAGTTTTCTTTTGTTACTAACTGAGAAAACTGCTTGTTGAGTTTCTCTACCAAATTTATTAATTTTTTTTTTGTATTTGTGACCAACATTGAAACTATTTCTTGATTTTTTAATAAATATACAAAATATTTTCAGGATGTCACTTAGAAAAATTTACTAAGAATTAATGAATTATTAGAATATTATAATAGGAGCTCTGGTGGCATAGTGCCTATGACATTTGACTGCTAACCAGAAGGCTGGCGGTTGAAACCCACCAGCCACTCCTTGGAAGGAAGGTTGGGCAATCTACTTCCATAGTGATACTGCCTTGGAAACACGAGGAGGGGTCACTATGAGTCAGGTCCAACTTGACGGCACATAACAACAACAACGACAACAGAACATTATAAATAAAAAGGCCATGCATTCAATTACATATATAATTTAATGGTGTATATACTACAAATATATGTATATTTCAAATATATGTATACTTCAAATATATGAACTCTTCAAATAAATGTGCACTTCAAATATATGTATACTTCAAATGTATGTTGTTATGTACCATCAAGTTGGACCTGACTTATAGTGACCCCTCCTTGGGTTTCCGAGGCAGTAACAGTACGGAAGTAGATGAAGTAGATTGCCCCATCTTCCTTCCGAGGAGTGGTTGGTAGGTTTGAACTGCCAGCTTTCTGGTTAGCAGTCAAGTGGCTTAAGCACTATGCTACCAGAGCTCCTATATAGATATATATATATATAAATATATGTACTTTAAATATATATTACTTTAAATATATTTCAAGCAATAAAAGGCACTCTTAACCTTCCCAGAGTGGTATCATTGGAAGCTTAGTGGGGACCCAGAACTTTCACTGTCACCCAACAGTAACAAAGAAAACACCTCCTTTGGGTGTTCTCATACATAGAGTGGTATATGTGCATGTATGGCATGTATGGTATGTTGTTGTTGCTATGTGCCGTGGAGTCAGACCTGACCCATAGCAACCCCACCTTGGTTTCCAAGGCTGTATCACTACAGAAGTAGATTGCCCAACCTTCCTTCCAAGGAGTAACTGGTGGGTTTGAACCACCAACTTTCTGGTTAGTAGTTAAGTTCCTTGGGCACTACGCTATATGTGCATATGTAAATGGAAACTACTGTAAAACATTAAAAAACATGTAGTTGTTAAAAATCCATCTAAACAATTTCAGTTCAAACTGACATACTTGCAAACGTTCATTGTCAGACTGGGTTAAAAATCATAACTGAACTATGAAATTTAAAAACAATAACGGCTGCAGCAACAACAACTATAATGTTAAAAAAAAGATTGATAATAAAAGAATGAGTAAAGATGTACTAGCTACATGCAAAGAATAAAGGAGGTAGCAATATTAATTTCAGTCAAGGTGAAGCTTAATTTTAACAGCAAACATTAGTATGACTAAGATTATATAAACATGAAAAGCACATTTTATGAACACCAAAAATCATTAAATTGTCTGCACTAAGCAACTTAGCACATTAACATATAATGCGAAAACTATTAGAATGTAAGGAGATCTGATAGAAAAAAAAGAGGGTCCAAAAAGTAATAGATTTAGAAATTATGTACCAGAAACTAAGTAAAATAATAACATACAGAACTTTCTTTTGCAAGAAGAGATAGTGTGTGTGTAACTTTGAAAGATTTCCAAAATTCAATTATATACCTGACCACAAAGAAAATCTTAACAAATAAAATAAAAAGTTTTAAGGCCACCAACTTTCATCACAATGAACTCAACTAGAAATAACTATAAATAGATAACAAATTTAGTTTCATACAATTTATTTAGCTTTACTATATCATGAAATTTATTTTGTTTTATTACCATTTACATCATCAAATTAGCTCTAAAGTTGTGTAAATCTCCCACCATAGATGCAAGGAGGAATAAAATAATCTCTAGGGCGGCAGATAATAAGCCAGTGTATTCACTGAGTATTCTTTGAACAAATATGTATTCAATTATTCTGATAGAAGTGTTGGATAATAGGATTTTTTAAATAACCTAATTTATCCATACACTAATAATGAATCTCTTAATAGTTTAGAGTTAACTTTAATAGAAAGGGAAACTAGAACTGATTGAGTTAATTATGTATACAGAATTGAAATCACTACCACTAAAATGGACAAGCAATAAATCCAAGGTGCTATTTAGGTTGCTGGTTGATGGTAATCACTGAAAGATTCATTAATTTTGAAAAGAAAAATATGGATTATTTTAAAAGAAAGACTTTAGGATTTAAGAGCCAACTGAGAGAAAAAGCCAATACTTCCAAGATGCCTGTAAGGGTTCACCATTAAGGGAGGAGTCAGTAAAAGCAAAGCTTGAGCTGAGGGAATAATGGTAGTTTTAGACAAGTGAAGGAATCTCAGGAGATTATGTCAAACAATTGCTCAAAAAACAAAAGAAAATTCCAAATAAATGATAATAGGATTATAGGCTCTAAATATGGAGGAAATAGACAAATTGGTAACAAGTTGAGAGAATTTGGAACAATGGAGCCTTTTATTCTCATTGAACACCTTTAGGGAATGTAAGTACTTTTGTGTTATGATTACAAGTCCAATGATTTACAGTACATTTTTTAAAATTTCAGATTCTTTGTATTATATTTGGAAATGTCGTCTTTTCTACTAATGATCTGGGGGGGGGGCATGAACAGCTAATCTACATGAATAGCAATGATTGTGAGGATGGTGTAGGACCAAGCCGTGTGTTATTCTGTTGTCCACCAGTTCACCGTGAGGTGGAAGAAACTTGACAACACCTAACAGCAACAACCATCTACATAAACATGCATCTAAATGCATTTGTCTTATTTTTATATAAAATATAGGCACATATAACTGTCTCCTTGATGTAATGAATACGAAAAAATTCAGCTTCAATTCCTTACCAATGAACTGTCTAATCCTCCAGTAAAGCTAATTGTGTTAAGTGATAATAGTTAAAAAGTAATAAAATATTATAAGAAAAAAAAAAAAAAACTATAAATTAAAAGTCAGTAAAATCCCACAGGGACAGCCAGGCAACTGTACCAAATATAGGTTCTGGAAAATGTGAAGTTGGAAGCAAGTGAATATCTGATTGACCAGAAGCATTTCTTCACATGATATCAGATTGGAAATTCTCATCTCTATATCAAAATTCATAATTACATATTTTTTTTATTTTCTATAATTAGTATAGAGTTATAAGATATGTCATGTAATAACATTTTATTCATTAATCTTTTCCTCCTATATTTATAACTGCATACTGATTTTTAAAAAAATGTATTCAATTTAGGTAAAGCTGATAAATTAGTTACATTTATTGATATCCACATATTATAATAAATAAAAATATTCACAAAAATCCTAAAATTCACTGTGTCTATTAAAATGGACACCTCTGACCTGATGATGTCTCATAGAAAGTTCACTATTCAAAATCAAAGCTTAAATACATAGGGATAAATTTAACTACATAGGTGAATTTTTAACCACTGCAAACCGAAAAAATATTATTGAAAACAATTAAAGAAAACCTAAAAAAATGGAAAGACATTCCATGTCCATGGAGTGGAAAACAATATTGTTAAGATGTCAATATCATCCAAAGTAATTTATAGATTCAATGTAATCCCTATCAAACTTCCATCATTGTTGTTTAAAGAAATGGAAAATTCTATCCTCAAATATATATGAAACTGTAAGGGACCCCAAAAACCAAAGCAATCTTGAAAAAGAAGAACAAAGTAGGAGGACTCTCTCTTCCTGATTTCAAAACATTCTATAAAGCCACAGTCATTAAAAGTCTGGTACAAACATAAGGATAGACATAAAGACAAATATAATAGAATTGAGAGTTCAGAAATAACCCCATATATCTATGGCCAAGTGATTGCAGCAAGGGTGCTACATCCATCTATTCAGAAAGAATATTCTCTTCCATAAATGGTGGTTGGATGACTAGATTTCCACATGCAAAATAATAAAGCTAGACCCATACCTCATATCATATATGAAAATCAACTCAAACTTCATCAATGTTCTCCTATAAAATTAAAACTATGTTTCTTAGAAGAAAACATAGGAGTAATTTTTCTGAATCTAAGTTTTGTCAATAGATTCTAAGATATGATCCCCAAATCATCAGAACAAAAGACAGAATAGATAAATTGAACTTGATAGAAATGAAAAACTTTTTTGTACATCAGCTGATAAAGGACTTTATCAGCAAAGTGAAATAAATCGTTGAAGAAATAAACAAAAACTGAAAAAGTGAGATTATCAACAAATGTGTCATTGTTTATGTTAATTGTATAAATTAAATTTACAAAGTCATTGACAATAAAATTAAGAGAGCATTAGGCTAGAAAGAGTGTAAGAGAATGCATGCAACAAAGGTCAGGGATGGGATTGTGCTGATAACTGCTAAAGAGTGTAAGAAACAGAAGTTGAGAAGTAGTAGTATTATTCAAATCCAAAAAGACATATGGAACATTTTCCAGGGTAGATATCTAAGTCTACATAACACCTCACATGTCAAAAAATATCTCAGTAAATCTAAAAAGATTGAAATCATACAAAGTATCTTTTCCAACCACAAAAGAATTAAGGCAAAACAGGAAAGACAGAAGAAAGCACACACTAAGACAAGGGAACAAATGAGCTGAGCCCTATAACTGCTTGGCTTACTGTCTTGAGAATTTACAGGCCACAGTACAGGGGAGGAAGAACCTACAAAGAGCCTGGGAATTGAGGAGATACAGCTGTGTTTTTTCAGATCAATGTAATAAGATTTAGAGGACATAGTACTAGAGAGGAGAGAGCTGCATAGAAGAAGAACTCAGGAAATCTGCAGAGGTTTATCTTGAATATCTTACAGAATGCCAATCAGAGCACATGTGTGAAGTTACCCAAGTTACCAAGGTGAAAGGAACACCAGAAAGAAGTATAAGGACAGGTCCCTGGCACTCACACAGGGTTGGAAATAGTGCCTACCTCCATGAACCAGACTAAGAAGTCTCATTAATGGGCATTGTCTAAAGAATTCAGAAAGTCTTTAGTGGGGAATAATTAGCTCTAGACTAAATGCTCCTTTGACCCAGTCTAATAAATTAAAAGCAATAAATATTTTTTTAGTTATTGTGAATAGCGATTGTGAATAGTAATGAAATTGGTGTACAAGTATCCGTTTGAGTCTTTGCTTTCAGTCTTTTGAGTATAAATCTAGGAGCAGAATTGCTGGATCCTATGGTCGCTATCAGTCAGGTCTGACTCAATGGCAAATAACAACAACAACAACACGGTAGCAGAAGGCAGGTGCTTGCATGTGTGAAGCCACCCTCCAGCACAGGCCACAGTAAACCATGCCCAGGACGAGTGGAAGGTGGGTGTTTGCTCCAGGGGCAGGCCAGGTCAGGTAAGTGAGCAGGGTAGGGAATACCAGGAAATGAGTAGAGCAGTTTAGAACAGCTAGGAGACACAAACTTACCTGTCGGTTTGCCCTACTGTGGCGAATTGAGTGTTGCTGTGAGGCTGGAGGCTATGCCCCCAGTGTTTCAAATGACAGCAGGGTTTCCCATGGTGAACACGTTTCAGTGGAGCCTCCAGACTAAGAAGGTTGTGGAAGAAGGAAGAGACCTTCCACTCCTCAAAGAATGGGCCAGTGAAAATCATGTGAACAGCAGTGAAACACTGTCTGCTATAGTACTGGAAACCTTTATGAATAGCCCTGAAACAATGTGTGATATTGTGCCAGAAGGTGAGCCCCTCATGTCAGAAGGCACTCAAAATACAGCTGGAGAGGAGCTGCCTCCTCAGAGTAGAGCTGACTTTAATGATGTAGATAGAGTAAAGGTCTAGGACCCCCATTTGCTGATGTGGCATGTCTCAAGATGAGAAGAAATAGCTGCAAACATCCATTAATAATCGGAACATGGAATGTATGAAGTATGAATCTATCCTAGGCATTAGTGAACTGAAATGGACTGGTTTGAGCCATTTTGAATCAGATGATCATATGATCTACTATGCTGGAAATGACAAATTGAAGAGGAATGATATGGCATTCATCATCACAAAGAACGTTTCAAGATCTATCCTGTAGTACAATGCTGTCAGTGATAGGGTAATATCCATACACCTATGAGAAAGACCAGTTAATACTACTTTTATTCAAATTTACACACCAACCACTGTATTGGTTACCTACTGCTGCTCTGACAAGCATATAGCACAAATAGAGTGGCTTGAACAAACAGGAGTTTATTCTCTTACAGTTTTGGAGGCTTTCTGAGTTCAAAGTTCCAGGACCTAGGGGTTGAGTGAAAGCCCGTCAACCTTGGGCTTCCGCTCTGTTTTCTGCTCCACTGAAGCTGGAGGCTTTTCTTCATCCAGAGGAATTGTGGGATGACATCAAGAACATTATCCATGAAGAAAGCAAAAGGTCAGTAAAAAGACAAGAGAAGAAGAAAAGACCAAAATGGATGTCAGAAGAGACTCTGAAACTTGCCCTTGAATGAAGAGTCACTAAAGCAGATGGAAGAACTGACAGGATAAAGGAGCTGAACAAAAGATCAAAGAGCCGTCAAGAAAATGAAGTCATTTATTATAATGAAATGTGCAAGAAACCTGAAGTTAGAACAACAAAAGGGGAGAACATGCTCAGCATTTCTCAAGCTGAAAGAACTGAGGAAAAAAATGAAGCCTAGAATTGCAGTATTAAAAGATTCTATGGGCAATATATTGAATGATGAAGGAAACATCAAAAGAAGATGAATAGAATAGAGAGAGTCACTATACCAAAGATAATTGGTGATGATCATCCATTTCAGAGGTGGCATTTGATCAAGAACCATTGAAGGAAGAAGTTGACAGTGCACTGTGGGAATTGGTGAAAAACGAGGCTCTGAGAATGGATGCAATATGCATTGAGATGCTTCAACAAATGAATGCTGCACTGGAGGCACTCACTCGGCTATGCCAAGATATTTGGAAGACAGCTACCTGTCCAACTAACTGGAAGAAATCCATATGTGTACCCATTCCAAAGAAAGGTGATTGCGGAGAATGTGGAAATTATCAAACAGTATCATTGACATCACACACAAGTAAAACCTTACTGAAGATAACTCAAAAACATTGACAGATAACTTCCAGAAATGCAAGCTGGATTCAGAAGGGAATGTGGAGTGAGGGATATCATAGCTGATGTCAAATGGATCTTGGGTGAAAGCAAAGAATACCAGAAAGATGTTTACTTGTTTTATTGTCTATGCAAAAGCATTCAATTGTGTGGATCATAACAAATAATGGATAATATTGAGAAGAATGGGAATTCCAGAGCACTTAACTGTATTCATGAGGAACCTGTACATAAACCAGGAGGCTGTCATTGGACAGAACAAGGGGATACTATATGGTTTAAAGTCAGGAAAGGAGTGTCTCAGAGTTATATCCTTTCTCCATACTTATTCAATCTGTATGCTGAGCAATAATCCGAGAAGCTGGACTATATGAAGAAAAATGTGGCAGTGGGATTGGAGTAAGATTCATTAACAACCTACAATATGCAGATGACACAATTTTGCCTGCTGAATGTGAGGATGACTTGAAGCACTTACTGATGAAGATTAAACAATGTAGCCTGTATTATGGATTACATACCAACATAAAACAAAAATCCTCACAACTGGACTAGTAAGCAGCATCATGATAAATGGAGAAAAGATCGAGGTTGTCAAAGATTTCACATTACTTGTTTCCACAATTAACACCAATGGAAGCAACACTCAAGGCATTAGATGACATATTGCACTGGTCAAATCTGCAGCAAAAGACCTCTTTCAAGTGCTGAAGAGCAAATATGTCTCTTTGAAGAGTTAGGTGTGCCTAACCCAACTCACTGCCATCGAGTTGGATCCGACTCATAGCAACCCCTCGAGTTTCTGAGGCAGTATTACTATAGAAAGAGATTGCACAATCTTCCTTCTGAAAAGTAGCCGGTGGGTTTTAACCACCAACCTTCTGGTTAACAGTCAAATGCCTTAGACACTATCCACAAGAGCTGGTATTTTCAATCGCTTTGTATGCATGTGAGAACTGGACAATGAATAAGGAAGACTGAAGAAGAATTGATGCTTTTGAGTGTGGTGTTGGAGAAGAACATTGAAAGTACTGTGGACTTCCAAAAGAACTACCAAATCTGTCCTGGAAGAAGTGTAGCCAGAATGCTCCTTGGAAGTGAGAATGGCCAGACTTCATCTCACCTACTTTGGTCATGTTATGAGAAGGGACCCTTTTCTGGAGAAAGATGTCATGCTTGATAAAATAGAGGGTCGATGCAAGAGTGGAGGGCCCTCAACAAGATGGATTGACACAGTGGCTGGAACGATGGGCTCAGATATAGCAAGGATCGTGAGGCTGGCACAGGACCCGGCAGTTTTTTGTTCTGTTGTACATAGGGCCACTATGATTTGGAAACGACTTGATGGCACCTAAACAACAACAAGTTATTTAATGGCTGCACAGATTACTCAAACTTTGGATTCTTATTTCCTTCATTAATGGAGCAGAAAAGATTCAGAATATGCTATTGTTTCTGATCAATCATAATAAAACTATTGTGTTACAGATTTGCTTTTTCAAAGAATAGCTTTGCAAAACTGATGTAATTATATGCTAGGAAATTTAGCAACTCTGCATAACTTATTAGCTTAATCCAAACTTTTAAAGGAGAAACCAAATGGAGCAGTTTCTCATTCATAAACTCAGCACACAAATCAAATGGACACTTTCACAATTAAAATAATGGATGGTTAAAATGTGACTCATTACTTTCATGCATTTTGCTTACTGAGCACCAACAGTTTCAAAATATATTACCCAAAATCTGACATTTTTTTTTTTCTCAAAATAAATTAGATAATGGCAACAGTTCAAGACTGACGGTGATAACTTTTTTTTTTTTTTTTTTTTGCACCTGGATGAAAAAAATAAAAAGAATTTAGTCAGTAGTTCTTGTTTTAACTCTTATATAGGTTTCCTTTGAATTAAATTAACTTTGAATTGAACTTTTTAAGAATACATTATCAAATATAACCATGGTTTACAGGGTAGTTGAATTATAGTACAAATGCATAGATGAAAATACAATGATTTTAAAAAGAACACATTGAACATATTCTCAATGTTTTAGAGGAAGGCTTCGATTACATAAAATCATCTTTTCTTAAAATTGTTACATTAAGTATAATTACAGAGTTAAGTTAGCTTAGTCTTTTACTTGAAATTTTCTTTTTTACCTCACAAAAGAGATCTATTCCTAATCTTATAGGAATTATTGTCTCAGCATGTTAGAGCTCATGGATTGATGAAGTAAGAAGCATTATATGTTATTATATACATTATGTGTAATGCTTCTTACTTCATCAACTCCATGAGCTGTAACATGCTGAGACTATATATATATATATATATATATATATATTACTGCTTATGAATTGTATTTTTCTTAAGTATTCAATAGGTTATGTTTCTTACATTGGTAAGTGAGATATTTAGGTGGAAATGCATAAATAAATTAACTTGAAGCCCTTCAAAATACAGTTTTACCACAGTTTTGGTGAAAAATTTACAGATAAATTTTTCTTAAGTGATTGCTTAAAAATAAAGTGATTAAAGATTATAAATATTAAATATAACTGAGGATGCCAATCTTAATTCTGCTCTTGAAATATTAAGAAAGAATTGTATAGAAAATGTACAAAGCCTCTGAAACTTGGAGTGTTCCACATTAGTAAATGATATAATTGCATGTCTGCGGAAACAAAACTAGTACATGATAGAGCTAGTTTTCAGCCTAGGGCTGAAGATCATGCCTAGTACAGTAAAATAGGAAACTGAACGCACACATAAACATAAAATATATTTGAAAATAAGAAAAAAAAACCATACAATTTAATTAAGCAGAACAACATTGGAGCAAATATCAGAGTCTTCTTTGTTATTATATATTAGATCAGCATATCAAAAATCAATAGATTTTCTCTTCATTGTTATTTGCAATTAGAAAGACTATTTGAAAGTTTGATACATTTCACCCTAGTAACAACAGCAGCAACAATAATAGCCATAAGGTCATTGGTCGTCGGAAGAAAGACTGGGCAATCTACTTCCATAGAAATACTGCAGAAAACCAAGGAGGGTTCGCTATGAGTTGGAATCAACTCCACAGCAATGACTTTGGTTTTTTTGGTTTATTCCCTGTCACTTTGAAGATTAAGGTGCCCCTGCCCCAAGCTGTGGTATTTTCAATCATCTTGTATGCATGTAAATGTTGAACAATGAATAAGGAAGACTAACAAAGGAGTCAAGGAAGAATCAAGAAGTAGGAGTAGTCTCAGGGACCCAAGTGAGGGGAGGGAACTCAGGCCACACCCCACAGGTAGGAAATTGGGGGAAAGGAGAGAAAAAGGCCATGGGGACCAGAACAGAGTGAGGCGTCAGCAGCAGGGATCCAGGTGAGGGGAGGCAACCCAGGCCATGCCCTATAAGCAGCAAAGTGGGAAAGTGGAGGAAAGGAGAGAGAAAAAGCCCAGGGGGGCCAGGACAGAGCAAGGAGGCAGCAGCAGGGATCCAGGTAAAGGGAGGTTAGAGAGGTTTAGAATAGCTAAGGAAGGCAAACTTGTCTGTCACTTTGTCCTACTGTGGTGACATATTGCTGTGAGGCTTGAGGCTGTGCCACAAGTGTTTCAAACCCAAAGGGATGCACATGATGCACAGGTTTCAGCAAGTATTGCAGACTGAGACAGACTAGGAAGAAGGAAGAGGCCATCCATTTCTCAAAGAATTGTCCAGGGAAAACCTTATGAATAGCAGAGAAACACTGTCTGATACATTGCTGTGCAACTTTATAAATAGCCCAGAAACATTGTCCAGTACAGAGCAGGAGGATGAGCCACTTAGGTCAGAAGGCTCTCAAAATACGACTGGCAAAGAGCTGCATCATCAGAGTAACACCAGCCTTATGGATATGGATAAGGTAAAGCTTCCGAGACCTCCATTTGCTGATGTGGAACAACTTAAATTGAGGAGAAACAGCTGCAAACATCCATTAATAATTGGAACATGGAATGTATGAGGTATGAATCTAGGAAAATTGGAAGTTGTCGAAAATTAAATGGAATGCATGCAGATTGATATCCTAGTCATTAGTGAGCTGAAATGGACTGATTTTGGCCATTTTGAATCAGACAACCATATGATCTACTATGCTGGGAATGAAAATTTGAAAAGGAATGGAATAGCATTCATCATTACAAAGGATGTTTCAAGATCTGTCCTGAAGTACAATGCTGTCAGTGATAGGATATTATCCATAAGCCTACACAGAAAACCAGTTAATACCACTTTATGCAAATTTATGCACCTACCACGAAAGCCACAGATGACGAAATTGAAGATTTTTTTAATCAATGTCTGCAGTCTGAAATTGACCAAACATGTAATCAGGATGTGTTAATTATCATTAGTGACAGGAATGCAAAAGTCGGAAACAAAGAAGAATCACCGGTAGTTGGAAAATTTGGCCTTGGTGACAGAAATACTGCTACAAATCGCATGGGAGAATTTTGCAAGACCAACAACTTATTCATTGCGAATACCATTTTTCAACAACACAAACGACAGCAATACACGTGGACTTCCCCAGATGGAGTACACAGGAATCAGATTGACTACACCTGTGGCAAGAGGTGATGAAAAAGCTCAATACCTTCAGTCAAAACTAGGCCAGGAGCTGATTGTGGAACAGACCGTCAACTGCTCATATGCAAGTTCAACTTGAAGTTTAAGACAATTAAAACAAGGCCACGAGAGCCAAAATATGATCTTGAATATATCCTTCCTGGATTTAGAGTCTATCTAAAGAATAGAATTGATGCATTGAGCAACAATAACCAAAACCAGAAGAATTATAGGATAACATCAAGAATATCATACACAAAGAAAGCAAGAGGTCATTAAAAAGACAAGAAAAAAAGAGAAGACCAATGTGGATGACAGAAGAGACTCTGAAACTTGCCCATGAACAAAGAGTAGCTAAAGTAAATGGAAGAAATGACAAGATAAAAGAGCTGAACAGAAGATTTCAAAGAGGAGCTCCAGCAGACAAAGCCAATTACTATAATGAAATATGCAGACTTAATTAGAAAACTAAAAGGGAAGAACATGCACAGCATTACTCAAGCTGAAAGTCCTGAGGAAAAAAATTAGGCCTCAAGTTGCAATATTTAAAGATTCTAGACACTTGCCTGCTAACCAGATGGCTGGCGGTTCAAACCCACCAGCCACTCCTCGGAAGGAAGGTTGGGCAATCCTACTTCCGTAGTGATAACTGCCTCAGAAACCCAAGGAGGGGTCACTAGGAGTCGGGGCCAACTCGATGGCACATAACAACAACAACATGAGCAAAATACTGAATGATGCAGGAAACATCAAAAGAAGATGGAAGGAATAAGGAGTCACTGTACCAAAAAGAACTGGTAGATCTTTATCCATTTCAGGAGGTGGCATGTGATCAAGAGCCAATCGTACTGAAGGAGGATGTCAAAGGTGCATGAAGGAATTGATAAAGAATAAGCCTCCAGGAATTGACAGAATATCCATTGAGATATTTCAACAAACAGATGCCTCACTGGAAGCACTCGCTTGGTTATCCCAAGAGATTTGGAAGACAGCTACCTGGTCAACTGACTGAAAGAGATCCATATTTGTACCCATTCCAAAGAAAGGTGATCCCACAGAATGTGAAATTATCAAACAATATCATTAATATCGCCCTCAAGTAAAATCATACTGAACATAATTCAAAAAAGGTTTGAGCGGTATATTGACAGAGAACTTCCAGAGGTCCAAGCTCGATTCAGAAGAGGATGTGGAACAAGGGATATCATAGCTGCTGTCAGATGGATCTTGGCTGAAAGCAAAGAATACCAGAAAGATGTTTACTTGTGTTTTATTGACTATGCAAAAACATTTAATTGTGTGGATCATAACAAATTGTGGATAACATTGAGAAGAATGGAAATTCCAGAACATTTAATTGTACTCATGAGGAACCTGTACATAGACCATGAGGCTGTCGTTTGAACAGTAAAAGGGAACACTGCATGGTTTAAAATCAAGAAGGGAGTGCATCATGGTTTTATCCTTTCCCCATACTTATTCAATCTATATGCTGAGCAAATAATCTGAGAAGCTGGACTATATGAAGAAGAACGTGGCATCAAGATTGGAGGAAGAATCATTAACAACCTGTGATATGCTGACGACGCACCTTTGCTCACTGAAAGTGAGGATGACTTGAGGCATTTGCTGATAAAGATTGAAGAGTGCAGTCTGCACTACGGATTACATCTCAATATAAAGAAAACAAAAATCCTCACAACTGGACCTATAAGCAGTGTCATGATAAATGGAGAAAAGTTTGGGGTTGTCAAGGAATTCACATTGCTCAGTTCTACAATTGATGCCAATGGAAGCAGCAGTCAGGACATTAGATGACGTATAGCACTGGGGAGGTGGGCTGCAAAGCACCTCTTTCAAGTGCTGAGAAGCAAAGATGTCTCCTTGAGGACTAACGTGCATCTGACACAAGCCCTGATATTTTCAATCACCTCATATGTGAGAGCTGGACAATGAATAAGGAAGACTGAAGAAGAGTTGATGCTTTTGAGTTGTGGTGCTGGCGAAGAATACTGAAGGCACCATGGACTGCTAGAACAGATCTGTCCTGGAGTAAGTGCAGCCGAATTGTTCCTTGGAAGCAAGAATGGCCAGGCTTTGTCTCACCTACTTTGGTCATGTTGTCCTAAGTCACCATTCCCTGGAGAAGGATGTCATGCTTGATAAGGTGGAGGGTGGAGGAAAGAGGGGAACGCTTTAAAGAGATGGATTGACACGGTGGCTGCGATGATGCTCTCAAGTATAGGAAGGATCATGGAGCTGGCGTGGGATGGGCGGTGCTCGTTCTGCTGTTCGTAGGGTCACTATGAGTCAAAAATGACTCAACAGCACCTAACAAGAACAACAACAACAAAGAAGAAATGATTCATTGAATTGTGGTGTTCACAAAGGATATTGAAAAGTTCCATGTATTACCAGAAAATGAACAGTTCTGTCTTGGAAGAAGTACAACCAGATGCTTCTTAAAAGAGAGAATGGCCAGACGTTGTCTCCTGTACTTTGGTCATGTTGTCAGAGGGACCACTCTTTGGAGAACCACACATGCTTGCTAAAGTAGTGGGTCATAGTGACATTCTGACTCATAGTGACCCTACAGGGCAGAGTAAAACAACCCTATAGGATTTTCAAGGCTGTACATTTTTAAGTAAGAAAATTGCCACAACTTTCTCCCATGGAGAGGCTGTGTATTCCGTTTGCCAACTTTTCAGTTAGCAGCCAGGTGCTGCAATACTGTGAAACCTGGTCTCCTCAAGTAAAGACCTCTCATTCCATCAAGTCAGATCTGACTCAGGAGCTATAATAAGCAAAATTTAAAAAAGACATAATAATTATGATAAAATATATATTTCTAAATCAAATAATAAAGTATAAGGAGTGTTCTTGTGGGCATTCCTTTATAGTGGAATTTAGGGACTCAGACACCTTTCAAATTTTCTCCAAGTCTAATGTAAGAGAAGGTTTTCAAGGCTGGCATGTTTATGCATAACATCCTGATAAAAGAGAAAGAGCGGAGGGAAAAGGACTTTTAGCTTCCTAACCACCTTGGCCTTGGTCGACACATGTCACTTCTACCCAAATTCCATTTGCAAGAATTAGTCCTATGTCCCATTACTCTAGGAGGTAAGTGTAAGGCCTTTTGGGACAATAATTTCCTAGCAATTAATTACACTATGGAAGAAGAAGCATAAATGTTGTTGCACAGCTAGTTGTCTCTGTCACAAATGATGTCCATTAATTCATATACACTGGGTTGGCAAAAAAAAAAGACATTTGTTTTATATCAAGTATTTTGAGAATGTCAGAAAACTACTACAAAAATTTTGTAAATACTCTGGTTGTAATTTGTGCCCAACAATCAATCCATCAATCCATTCTTGTGTATGGTTGTTGTTGTTGTTGTTGTTATGTGCCATCGAGTCGGCCCCGACTCATAGCGACCCCTCCTTGGGTTTCCGAGGCAGTATCACTACGGAAG
>NW_006921608.1:618503-644291 GCF_000298275.1 Orycteropus afer afer
CTAAGACATTCAGAAAAGTAAAATAAGTAAATAAAATGTGTTGTTGTTGTTGTTATGTGCCGTCAAGTCGAACCCGACTCATAGTGACCCCTTCTTGGGTTTCTGAGGCAGTATCACTATGGAAGTAGATTGCCCCATCTTCCTTCCGAGGAGTGACTGGTGAGTTTGAACCACCAGCCTTCTGGTTAGCAGCCAAGTGCCTTAGCCACTATGCTACCAGAGTTCCCAAATAAAATGTAGTATACACAAATTATGGTGTAATATACAGTGAAAATTAGCAAGGTTTACATGAACCTATATAGATAAATCTCAAATTATATAGTTGAGTTAAAAAGAGAAGAAATAGAATAAGCTACCAAACCTAATAAGGAGCTCTGGTAGCACTGTGGTTAAGGCATTGGGCTGCTAACCATGAGCTTGGCAGTGGGGACCCATCAGATGGTGTGGAAGAGAAAGATGAGGCAGCCTACTTCCACAAAAATTTATAGCCTTGGAAACACTGTGGGGGTCACTCTGAGTTGGAATTCCCTCTATGGCAATGGGGTTTATATAACTTATTAGTTTATAAATATACATATTAACCCCCAAACATACTAATTATTATTATGGTTAGTAACACAAAAATTCCAAAAAGCCAACTGAAAGAACATTTGTTAAATGAGCTCTTATTGGGGGATAGGATATGGAGAGTTTGAGGAAGAAAAAAAAATGGATTAACTTAAACAAAATACAGTACCGTAAAATAAAATATAATATAAAAAAGTGATTATACATTGAGTGTTAGTAATGTGGTGCAGAGAAGTAGGGTTTGTAGTAAATTCATTTCATATGAGTTCCATAAATTAACCAAAATAAAGCAAACAAATAAACAAGCAATTTGAGTTTCTAGATCATTACTTCTCTCAATTTTCCCTGTTAAATGCTTATTTTTATTATTATCGATCTTGGTATGCCACTTACAAAATGGCTCCCAATAATCCCTGCTTCCTGGTTTATGCTGTGAAATCCCCTTCCCTTCTCTATGGACTGGAACTAATGATCTACTTCTAATAAATAGAATTGGGCAAAAGTTTTGTTTTTGTTGTTGTTGCTAGTGCTGTGGAGTCAGTTTTGACTCATTAAGACCCTGTGAAGAACAGAAGAAAACACTGGTCCTGGGCCACCCTCACAATCACTGCTATGTTTTAGCCCACTGTGGCAGCCCCTGTTTCACCTTGAGGGTCTTTCTTTTTTTTTTTTTTTTTCAACCAACCCTCTCCTTAACAGACATTATGTCATTCTCCAGGGGCTGGTCACTCCTGATAACATGTCCAAAGCATGTGAGATGAAGCCTTGCCAAAAGTGAGTAATGTCAATTTCAAAATCAGGATATAAAGCCTGTGACTTTCTTTTCACCCACATTCTCTCTTGCCCTCTGATTTACTAGCTCTGATGAGACAAACTGCCATGCTGTGAACTTCCCCACAGAGAGGCCTACATGACAAGGAACTGAGGGCTTCCTTTAGCTGATAGCCAAGAAGGAATCAAAATCCTTAGTTTAACTGCCCATAAAGAACAGAATCCAACAGACAATAAGGATGAGATGGAAGTGATTTTTCCCCAGCTGAGACTTCAGATGACTGTAGATCACTGATACCTTGGTTGCCTCCTGTGAAAGACTCTGAGTCAAAGGACCCGACGAAGCCAGTGGCTGGACTACTGACCTACAGATATTATGAGATAATAAATATTATTTTTTAACCCACTAAGTTTAGGGACAATTTATTATGCAACAGTAGATAATTAAGATATTTCCTTCTCTCTCTACATCCAGCACAAAATAAATCATCTCTGGGGTCTACCCACAATTAGGAGATGTGGATGTGGCCCAGGGAGCCCTTCTCCATGAAGAGCTGCCCTCCTCAGTCTCTTGCCTTCTACTGACCGAGAATGACCAAAAAAACACCAAACCAAACTGCCATCAAGTTGGATCTGACTCATAACCACCCTTCCTTGGGTTTCTGAAGTAGATTGCCCATAAACTTGTGGAGCAGTTTTCAAAGATGATGTTCTATGAACCTGATATTCATCCATGTTTCATGTGCTTAGGAAATGCCACTTTTGCTTTCCATATTTAAATACTAACATTAAATATTTAAAATTATTGAATTACATGTATGAGAGAAAAGCACACTAAGATTTTAAAAGTTCATTTTGTCCTTTGTCAATGATATTCTAACACATATTTTAGATGGCAAATTGCTATGAAAATAGAATCAGTAGCATTGTACATCTAAATCAGTTCATGCTTTAATAAATACTGAAAAGTTAACAGTTCAACCAATGAAAGATGGATGTTGTAAATCTTTTCATTTTGTTTATTTTATGTAACCTTTTTATAGAGAAAGATTTATTACTTTGTAAAACTTTGGACAAATACATAACAGAAATGGGAATTCTTAAGTTAGTTTAGATTCATTTTTAACACATCATTAATTACATTGGCAAAAATATATAGTGACATCTGTATTAATAGCACAAATGCAAAAATAAGAAACCAGGATTAGTTCCAAAATGCAAATTAGAAGTCATTTGATGTTTCCTGGAAAAGTACTAGTTGGTAAAAAGATGCCCACAACTCTCAGAGTAAATAGTTGCTACTAATGTTACATAAATTCTAAATTGTCTGAAACTATAGTTTTAAAATGTAGACAACACAACTTGTTTTATGGAGCTCTGGTAGCATAGTGGCTAAGACACTTGCCTGCTAACCAGACGGCTGGCGGTTCAAACCCACCAGCCACTCCTCGGAAGGAAGGTTGGGCAATCCTACTTCCGTAGTGATACTGCCTCGGAAACCCAAGGAGGGGTCGCTATGAGTCAGGTATGACTCGACGGCACATAACAACAACAACAACAACATCTACAAAACTTACTTTTATATCAAAATTTATCAGCTGTTTCAGCTAAGTAGTATGCACAATATAAGGAATGCAAGGGATTGCTTTCCTTAATAACTAAAGAATTTCATTTGTTAAATATTTCTCAAATAAAACATGAGAGTACTAGACTGATAATGATTTTTTCTTAAATGAAGTAAGCAAGTTTTATATGGAACTAATTTATATCAAGGTTAAATACATTGACATGTCTTTGTCTTTTAAAATATCAAAGAAAATCATAGACTCAAAAGTTTGAGTTCAACATGCAACATAATGAAATTGGAATTTTTTGAAGATATGGTTGACAGAGTACCAATATTGCTCTATTTTTACATAGAATTTCTATGTAACTATCACATGTATGCAATAAAGAATACAGCCAAAAGTCTATAAATAATGTATATGTAACTTAGGAAGCATAAAAATAAAATAGACAGCTGTGCATTCTCCTATCTCATCCCTCTGACATCCCATAAAAGTAACTACTTTTTGAGTTTAATGTGTCTTCTTTTATCACTTTTCTTTAAAGCTTTGTCATATATGTATGCATCAATGAAAAATATTATTGACATTTACATGTTTTGAGTTTTATACAAATGATGGGACCTTTTGATTTTCTTCTTATTTCTAAGATTCATTTTGTTGATAATTATAGCTTTGTTTCATTCATTTTTATATTTTATTATACATATGGATTTTTTTTTATTTTTCTGTTATGCTCAGAATGTTTCTAGTTTCTCTATTACAAAAATTGCTGCTATAAAAACCTTCTACTTGTCAACCTGATGTATATAAAATTTTTTCTCTAGATTAACTAAGATTGAAATTGTTGGGTCATAAATTATAAACATATTCAATTTTACAAGAAAAGTTCAAATTATTCCCCAAGATAGCTGTACTAAGAACTCTTCCATCAGCCATGCATGAAATTCTGTCATTCCACTCCTCTGCCTTCACTTTGGTTTTGGCCTGACTGGTTATTGTGATCAATTGCCCTGGAGTTGGCTCCAACGTATGGAGGTGTCCATACACAGAACAAAATGTCACCCAGTCCTCCATCTTCACAATAGTTGGCATACTTGTGCTAATTGTTCTGGCTACTGTGTGTCTTTCACTTTGAGTGCCTTCTAACTTAGAGGGCTCATCTTCCAGTACTGTATGGCACTCTTCTGCTGTGAGCCACAGGATTGTCATTGGCTAATTTTTGAAAGTATATTACCAGACCTTTCTTCCTAATTTGTGTTAGAATGGATTCACCACTGAAACCTGTCTGTCAGGTATAACCCTGCTAGTATTTGAAATAATATCACAGCAAGCCATCACAGTAGGACTAACTAACAGGCATAAAATGCCATCTCATTGTAATCTTTTTTTCCATTCTTTTGATTACTAGTAAAGTGCAGTATCCTCATAGACTTATTTACAATTTGCATTTCTTCTTTTATGACATGTTTATGTCTATTGCCAATTTGTTTAGTTTTCCCTCTGATAGCATAGTGCCTAAGGCATTTGACTGCTAACCAGGAGGCTGGTGATTCAAACCCACCAGCCACTCCTAGAAAGGAAGGCTGGGCAATCTATTTCCATAGTGACACCCCCTGGGAAACCCAAGGAGAGGTCACTATGAGTCAGATTCAACTTGACAGTAGTGAGTTTGGTTATTTTAATAGATTTTAAAACAGTTTTGAAATAAAATATTTGCTATCAGACAAGATATATATTATCTTAAAAATAATTTAGTGTGCCTTCAAAATTACATACTTACAAAATGAGAAATGCCATTGCTTTGAGAAAGAAAAAATTACTTTTCCTTCAAACTTAAGAATAAATTCATTTGGATAGTTATTGAGACTATAAGGCAAATTTTTTAATATATAGGGCTTCTCACTTATATCTTTTTGCATGAAATTTTAAATATTGTGTAACTAAAACAAAATATATGACATATATGGAAATATCTTTAAAATGATAAAACCATAGTAAGCTGTAATTCTTCTTGCTCCTAATTTATATTTGAGTATGACTACACAGGCTGTTGTCTGTGGACAATTGTGCCTTGAAAGTATAATGTCACACTCTTATACTATTGGCTGAAAAGTCACAATTAGAGAAAATCTATAAACTCCATTTCCAAGTCAGTTCTTGCACTACCAGCAGCCTATAATCCACAGTGATTGCAGTGTCTTGTCCTGGAGGCGGCATTACCTGGCTGTCTTCACAAGAATTACACCCTGGAGTCAGTCTATTTCAGAGGCTTGGTGCAAAGCCTTCACCTTAATACTAAATAAAGTATCGAAATAACTTTGAGATTTGTACAACTGAGAAACATCATTGTAATGCACAATAAATAAGTGTTTCTAATCCCATCATGAAGTCTTGTGGCTAAATGTCTGGAAAGCAAGCCATATTGCAACCACATTTGTACACATATTTGTCTCTTTAAGACGTGATTTGCAACCCAAAATACATTTTAAACTAGTGATTTAGTCTCTAAAACAACCCAGGTAATAATTGAGTTAGGCCATTAACAAGATGTGCAATCAGTCATCCACACCTCATGTGTATTGTGTGCTTTGCAGAACCCTAATTGCAGTGCTGGGAATCCTGTTCTGCAAATAGGAGTGTGCAGAGTGATTGTGATTCAGAGTCCTGACCCCCGCTCCCTTCCTCCAGGCATGTTAGTCTAGTAGAAAACATCTATATTTATAAAATGCTTCAATTCTCCTCTGAAACCAACTCGATCTGTATTTCTTCAATAATAAAGATAGTGTTAAGGAGTCATTTTCTTCTTGGGAGGCATCTCTATTTAATGTGAAGTAGGAAGTCTACCCTGGAGACAGCTATATCAGGGATATGATGATAGAAAAATTTAAGCCTCTCCAATACAGGAAACCTTATCTGAAAACAGATTTGCATCCATGGATCCCAGTGAATATTGCTCTGGAGGTGGTTTTACATCATTGCAGTAAAGGAATCTCAGATGTGGAGATTGGAGTATATTATAGGGATGGTGTCATTTTTGCTTGAGAAGCAATTCTTCTCAACATTTTGCCTTGGACCTGCTAGACAGTATGCATTTTCTTGTTCTTTCTCTGATAATAGGTTATTTTAAGTGCTTTTTGAGCATTGTTATACAAATGTTGTCATCAGGGAGATTGCTAATTTTGCTGAATGATATGCTCAGTGTTAAATAACATTTACTATAAGGCATAATTTTTAATTTTAGGTAAATAAACTCATATTCATAATTACATGATCATTATTACAACAGTAGAGATGCTTAGAGGTCATTTTACAGGGAAGTTATGTTTTTCATGTTGTTTTTTGTGCTATTAGAAGAATTGGGGTAATTATAAACTAGTTTAGTTCTATTTAAAGTATGCTACAAAGAAGAGAGGATTGAAAATGATGCTAATCACTTGCATTTCTACCAAATTGAGAAAGTAAAGGCTATCAAAAAGAATAATTGATTATGTGTGCTTAGGAATCAACTCCAAAATGAGAATTTCTGTGATAAAAAAAATTTCTAAGGTAATACAGGCCACAGGGGAGGTCCTGCAATGGGTGCCAGATTACTTTCTGAGGTGATGAAAATGTTCACAGGTTTGTTGTGGTAACAGCTGTAACACTATTAGATGTATAAAAAACTATTCCATTATCATTTCTTTAAAAATGTGAATTGTATGATATGCACATATGTTGTTATTTGCCATCAAGTGGGACCCGACTCATAGTGACCCCTCCTTGGGTTTCCGAGGCAGTATTGCTAGGGAAGTAGATTGCCCAACCCTCCTTCTGAGGAGTGGCTGGTGGGTTTGAATCACCGGTCTTCTGGTTAGCAGTCAAGTGCCTTAGGCACTATATATATTTGTATTTTAATTCTATATGATAAAACATACATTGTGACAAATAAAAATTATATCTGATTAAGTCACATGCATTCTTAATATATTCCATTTCAAATGAGCCCATTCATTCTGAAATAAACACCAATGGTCACATATGTTTCTCTACTTTGATCATACTGTCTCTCTACCTAGAGCGTCTCTTCATGGTCTATCCACCTGGCAAAGTGCTACATAAAACTGAAACAATATTTTTCAGAAGGTCAAGTACTTTGGGCTATATATATATACAATGGATGGCACTTGACTAATATCCTAGCAACTACTGTATGGTGGCATGGAAGAATAATATAGTCACTAAAAAGGAGAGGAACCAGGAAATTGAGCTAGTATTTCAATGAGGCACAACATCTTGGATTGTGGCATCATTAGATGGCTGCATGCATTCCTAAAGGTGTAAGACCAAGAAGATCTATCTCCCATGAGGAAGGAAGGTTATCTCTCAAGAGCAAATTTTCTGGACTAAGGTGGCCCAAGCACCTAAAGGATCCAGAAAGGCATGTAAAAGTGTAACACACTATCATCTTAGGGGTAAAAGCTGCTAACTGAAATACATGAATTGTAAAACCACTCTCATTTCTTTCAAATGACATGCTTACTCCATTCAGTCTATCTGGTGATTTGTACAGATTTCTCACATCTGTATTTTCTGGAGGACTCAGCTTTCCAAATATCTAAGTTTAACCCATTGATGAGTGAATCTTTTTTTTTTTTTAGTTTGTAATTTATGAGTTGGCTAATCTACTGCCATAAAGATTTACTGCCTGGGAAACACAATGGGAAAGATTTACTGCCTCAGAAACACTATGAGTCGGAGTCAACTCAATGGCAGTGAGTTTAATATATTTAAGACCTATATTCTTCTAACTTCCCAAGAGCTACTGTAGTAGCTTTGATTCATTTGCTGTATCTTTGGAAATATATACTTGTGGTACGAATACTCTATTATTCTCTAGTATAGTACCACTACACTAAATGTCATGCTCAATAAATGATCAGTTTAGCCAGTGATGATGAGGCCCTGAAATTGCCTATCTAGGTATATAAATGCAATTTTAGAAAATAATTTTTAGATTATGCAAATGTTGCTCCTACAAACACTGCCCTTTGGGAATTAATTACTTAGAAATATTTGAAGCCAAATCAATGATAATAAAATACAATATGAACTCTACATGAGATCTAAAAACATACTAAATGAATAAGATATTTAAATTAAAAAAATTAAATTTCTTTAAAATGTAAATTTATTAATGACTAAACTAAAATCCACTCATTAGAATAAAGTTTGTAAAACTGTAATATAATATCTACTCTCTTAACCTAAATGTCTTAGCCTAAATATTTAAATAATTTTAGTTAATATTTATATACTGTGGACAAAATACAAATTACATGAAATAAAACAGAAATAATGCAGAAATTTAGAAGAATTAAAATTGTAACTAAACTCATAGTCAGTTGCAAGAATGAATCAAAATTGATTAACAAAATATATAGATTATTTAATTCGGTTATCTTATCACTGTAGTATATGTTATTAAAGTTGACATATACATCCTATAAATTAGATTATTTCATGATGCAAATGCCCATTCCTTTCTGTTTATTGACCAGTGAAGTTATAGTAATTGATATTTAGATCCAATTGGTAATTGAGTAGCCATATATTATTTTTATTTTATCCTTTGGTATGCCTAGCCACTCATGAGAAATCTGAGATTACATTTTTATTTCTAGGTAAAGCTTGATTTACCCGCTAAAAACAAACATAATTTCTCATTTTAGAAGAAAATAAGGTCATGCTTTATAAATACCAAAATCCTGTCACACATTTTCCACAATTTAAGATTATCATACAAATATTATAGAACATCTGCATACACCAAATATAGATTTAAAAATGTATAAGTTGCCATTTAATTATTACTACTAAAGTAATTATTTTTTAAATAAGAGAAAATTTAATTTTACTATCCTGAAGCCAGAAAAAAAACACTAGGTGAGTTAAAAAGAAATTCCTCATCAAGTTGAGGATTCATATATAACTTCATAAAATAAGGCATTTATTTTTAAATGCAGTACACAAGGTATCATGATTAAGGTTAATGACACAGCTCATTGCTATTCAAAATCTCACTGAGACAAATTTAGGAGAAAGGTACCAGTGGGAAGCTGATACTAACATTTAAATAGAGTACCACAATGGAAAGTTGCTAACTTCAGTATGCTGTTCGCATAAGAATTCTAGTTCATATTAACAGAGCCAAAGATGACATTCCTTAAGCTCACGTAAATATACATGACTTTGGCGGGGGGTGGGGGGTGGGGATGCTGAACAAATGAGGGAACATAAGAGGAAAAAAAACAGCTGGATATCAAGTTGTTTTCTATTTAAAAAAAATAGATATTGCCCAGGGTAATATCTTAGATAATCATTCATGATGAGGCATCTCTAATGGATGGGACATTTAGCATAGCTATTGCTAAGCAATTGACATCCATTTTTGATGCAAAATGAAAAGACCTGCTGGTGCATCCACAAAAATGGTTTGAACCTACAACTGCCTTTGTGCTGGATACAATAAAGCGTTTTGACAAAGAAGTATACACAGGCTTACATTTGCATCCAACATTCCACAGGAGTCTTGAAATAAAAATCAAATATTATCAAAAAGTTAAAGTAAGTTTCTTGTTCCTGCTAATAGTTACTGGATTGTATCTTTCTATTCATCTGCATAAGACTAGTACAGAATGGAGAGAAAAACATAATGGATATAAACCAGTTGCCATTGAGTCTACTCCAACTCATGACACCACCATATGCTTCAGAGTAGAACTGTGTTCCACAGGGTTTTCAGTGGATGTGAGTTTCCAGAAGATCACCAAGTTTTATCTTCCCAGGCTCCTCTGAGTGGATTTGTACCACCAACCTTTTTGCAAGTAGTTGGACATTTAGTCATTTGTGCCACTCAAAAATTTCTTGTAATATTCTTAATTCATAGCATTTTGTTGTTGTTGTTGTTATGTGCCATGGAGTTGGACCTGTCTCATAGTGACCCCTCCTTGGGTTTCCAAGGCAGTGCCACTATGGAAATAGATTGCCCCATCTTCCTTCTGTCATAGCATTATATCATATTAAAATTCCCCATACCCATTTTCTTATTACATATCCTGATATTACATTTGAATTACTTACATGATATTCATATTTATATAACCTAGAAAGTAAACCTCATGAGGAAGGAACAATGCTTTGTTCACTGCTACATTCACATTGCCTAGAAAAATGCCTGGCACAAACAAGGTCATTACCATTATTAGGTGTTGTTGAGTTGGCTCCAACTCATAGCAATGCTAAGTACAAAAGAATGAAACACGGCCCAGTTCTGTGCCAGCCTCACAGTACTTGCTATACCTGAGCCCATTGTTGCAGTCATTGTGTCAATCCATCTTGTTGAAGGCCTTCCCCTTTTTCGTTGATCCTTCTCTTTACTAAGCATAATATCCATCTCCAGGGAATGGTCTCTTCTGACAACATGAACAAAATATATGAGACGAAGCCTGGCCACTCTTGCTTCCAAGGAGCGATTGGAACTTCTTCCAGGACAGGTTTGTTAGTTCTTCTAGCAGTCAACAGTACCTTCAGTATTCTTTGCCAACACTGCAACTCAAAAGCATGAATGGTTCTGCAGTCTTCCTTATTCATGGTGCTGCTTTCACATACAAATGAGACAATTGAAAACACCGTGGCTTAGTTTAGGTGTACCTTAGTCTTTGCTCTTCAGCACTTTAAAGAGGTCTTTTGTGGCAGATTTTCCAATGCAGTACCTCATCTGTTTTCTTGACTACTACTTCCATTGGTGTTGATTGTGGAACCAAGCAATATGAAATCTTTGACAACTTTAAACTTTTCCCTATTTATCACGATGCTGCTTATTGGTCCAGTTGTGAGGATTTTTGTTCTTTATGTTGAGGTGCAATCATACTGCAGACTGTAGTCTTTAATCTTCATCAGTAAGTGCTTCAAATTATCTTCACTTTCACCAAGCAAGGTTGTGCCATCTGCATATGGCAGGTTGTTAATGAGTCTTCCTCCAATCCTGATGCCATATTCTTATTCATATAGTCCAGCTTCAGCGTACAGATTGAATAAGTATAGTGGAAGTATATAACCCTGACACACTCCTTTCCTGATTTTAAACCATGCAGTGTCTCCTTGCTGTGTGTGAACAACAGCCTCCTTGTCCATGTACACGTTCTTAATGAGCACAATTAAGTGTTCTGGAGTTTCCATTCTTCTCACTGTTATCCATAATTTGTAATGATCCACACAATCAGATGCTTTTGCAGAGTCAATAAAACACAAATCAACATATTTCTGGTATTCTTTGCTTTGAGCCAAGATCTATCTGACATCAGCAATGATATCCCTTGTTACGTGTCCTCTTCTGAATTTGGCTTGCATTTCTGGAAGTTCCCTGTCAATATATTGTTGCAACTGTTTTTGGAATTATCTTTAGCAAGATTTTGCTTGTACGTGATATTAATGATATTTTTCAATAATTTCCACATTCTGTGGGATCCCTTTCTGGGGAATGTGTACAAATATGGATTTCTGCCAGTCAGTTGACCAGGTAGCTGCTTTCCAAATATCTTGCATAGAGGAGTAAGTGCTTCCAGCATGGCATCAGATTGTTGAAACATCTCAATGGGTTTTCTGTCAATTCCTGGAGGCTTGTTTTTCACCAATTCCTTCAGTGCAGCTTAGACCTTTTCCTTCAAAACTACCTCTAGAAATGGATGAACATCAACCAATTCTTTTTGGTACAATGACTGTATATTTCTCCCATCATCTTTTAATGTTTCTTGTATCATTCAATATTTTTTCCCATAGAATCTTTCAATATTGCAACTGTTGTTGTTGTTGTTGTTATGTGCCGTCGAGTCGGCCCCAACTCATAGCGACCCCTCCTTGGGTTTCCGAGGCAGTATCACTACGGAAGTAGTATTGCCCAACCTTCCTTCCGAGGAGTGGCTGGTGGGTTTGAACCGCCAGCCGTCTGGTTAGCAGGTAAGTGTCTTAGCCACTATGCTACCAGAGCTCCCAAAACTAGAGGCTTGAATTTTTTCTTCAGTTCTTTCTGCTTGAAAAATGCTGAGCATGTTCTTCCCTTTCAGTTTTCTAACTCCAGGTCTTTGCACATTTCTTTATAATATTTGACTTTGTCTTCTCAAGCTGCTCTTTGAAATCTTCTGTTCAGCTTTTCTATCTTGTCATTTCTTCTATTTACTTTAGCTACTCTCTGTTCCAGAGTGAGTTTCAAAGTCTCTTCTGACCCCCATTTTGGTCTTTTCTTCCTTTCCTGTCTTTTTGATGAGGTTTTGCTTTCTTCATGGATGATATTCTTGATGTCATTCCACAATTCCTCTGGTTTTCAGTCATTGATGTTCAATGTGCCAAATGGTCTCTAAACTCAGGTGCAATATAATCAGTAATATATAAGACAGTGTTTCACTGCTATTCATATTTTAGCTCTCCGAGACTTATTTTAGTTTTCTTCAGCTTCAGCTTGAACCTGCATATGAGCAATTGATGGTCTGTTCCACAATCAGCTCCTGGCCTTGTTTGGGCTGAAGATACTGAGCTTCTCCATCACCTCTTTGCACATATACAGTCCATCTGATTCCTGTGTATTCCATCTGATAAAGTCCACGTGCATAGCCACTGTTTATGTGTTGAAAAAAAGGTATTTTCAATGAAATAAGTTGTTGGTCTTGCAAAATTCTATCATTCTATCTCCAGCATCACTGCTACCCGCAAGACCATATTTTCCAACTACTAGTGATTCTTCTTTGTTCCTAACTTTTGCATTACAATCCCCAGTGAAAATCAACACATCTTGATTGCATGTTTGGCCAATTTCAGACCACACAAGTGGGTGAAAATCTTCAATTTTCTTCTCTTTGACTTTGTTGGTTGGTGTGTAAACTTAAACAGTATCAGTAATAACTGATCTTCCTTGTAGCCATATGGATATTATCCTATCATTGACAGCATAGTACTTCAGGATAGATTGAAACATTCTTTGTGATAATGAATGCCGCACTATTCTTCTTCAATTTGTCATTCCTGGCATAGTAGATCATATGATTATCTGATTCAAAATGGCCAAAAACAGTCCATTTACACTAAGTAATATCTAGGATATTGAACTTTATGCGTTCCCTTTCATTTTTGACAACTTCCAATTTTCCCAGAGTCATACTTTGTACATTCCACATTCTGATTATTAATGTATATTTGCAGCTGTTTCTTCTCGTTTTGAGTCATGCCACAACAGCAATGGAGGTCCTGAAAGCTTCACTCCTTCCACGTCACTGAGGTCAACTCTACTATGAGAAGGCAGTTCTTCCCCAGTTGTATTTTGAGTGCCTTCTGACCTGAACAGCTCATCTTCCAGCACTGCATCAGAAAATATTTCATGAATATTCATATAGTTTTCCAGTAATATATCAGACAGTGTTTCACTGCTATTCATAAGATTTTCCCCGGCCAATTCTTTGAGAGGTGGATGACCCCTTCCTTCTTCCAAGTCTGTCTTAGTGTGGAAGCTCCTCTGAAACCTGTCCGCCATGGGTAACCCAGTGTTTGAATCCTGGTGGTATAGCCTCCAGCCTCACAGCAACACACAAACCACCACAGTATAACAAGCTGACAGATGAGTGGTGGACAAACAAGGTACACTCATTAAATATTTGCTGTTTTGGATACATAGAAGAATTTTTTTCAATTTTTTATATGCTGATAAAAAAGCATACTTCAATAACAATGTGTGAATTATAATTTCAACATTTATCACATTCTCCCCAGTTACTCTTTATCTGTCCATAACTTGATTCTCTCTCTTTATTTTTAATTATGGATATGAAAATAACTTGGTTGTCACTACTCATTGTTCTGAGATTCTTTGAAGGAGCAAATGTCACATTTGTATTCTGTGGATACCTGATTCAAGGCAGCCAAAGATTTATTTGCAAAATGTTTCTATTACTGGGCTATTCTTACCATTGCTAGAAATGCACTAAAATTTCAATTTATTCAGCTTTGCTTTAATTATTATTACTTAACTTTTAAAGTTGTATTTAGATTAAAAAAAAAGAATCAAGTCACAACTTTCTGATTTTGGAGTTTTGTTCAATTTTAGCAAATTCACTGAGTTGACTCTGTACTTATTTCCATCAATTGCATTTTCAATTCTTCAGATAGCTAAAATAAAACAAAGGTATGTCAACTTCCAAATGAAAAATTAAGTGATTGTGTGTACAACAAGTTTAAAATCTATGGTGAAAGTGAACTTTGAAGATGTTCTAATTAAATAAAATACATATGATACTTAAAAACTAGAACACCATAGAACATTACCTCGATTTTAGAACACATGTTGATCTCATTTTATGTCTTTAGAAAGCATGTAACACCAAAAAACCAAACTCACTGCCATCAAGTAGATTCCAACTCATAGAGACCCTCATTGAGTTTCCAAGGCTGTAAATCTTTAGAGAAGCAGATTGCCTCATCTTTCTTCAACAGAGCAGCTAGTGGGTTCTAAACACTGATCTTTTGGTTAGCAGCCAAATGCTTTAACTACTATACAACCAGAGCTCCATAGAAAGCATACGAGACACTTTAAATATTTGTTGAATTAAATGATTGTTCTCTACAAAAGTGAATAAATAGAAGAAGGTCTAGTCATTAGATTTTACCTTCCAATATAACCTCTCAAGTTTCTCATAGACATATCAACACCATCATAAGATTTTAGGGAGAATTGATAATGTTTGCACTGACTATTTTGCTGTAAGTTGCTAATGCTAATATTTTCTTTTCATGGAAAATCTTTAAAAGTAGTTAAAGTAATTAATTTCATGAGTTATAACTACTGATTATTGTCCAGGTGTTTTCCAATGTAATTTAAGTTATTCATTCACATAATATTCATCACAACCAAAAAAAAATATTATTATCTCCCGTTATAAATCGGAAACAGGCGTGGAGACATTCGGTCACAGAGTTAGATACAGAGTCAAGACGTCTAAACCCAGAGTCTGTGTTTCCCATCACTATACTGTACTATTCATTGATTTAAAAAAAAAAAGGGGGGGTTGTCGTGAAGTCAGTTCCAACTCACAATGACACTATAATGTTGTTGCTAGGTGCTGTTGATCAGTCAATTCGTACTCACAGTGACTATGTACAGCAGAATGAAACACTGCTGGGTCCTGTATCATCCACAAACTTGTTGCCATACTCGAGCCTATTACATAGAACCATACAAAATGGTTCTATTACATAGAACCATAGAAAATTACAGTAATAGAACTATTACGAGCAACCCTATCAAACAGAATAAAACCGCCCTCAGATGGCGTCCAATGTTGTAATCCTTTCAGAAGCAGACTGCCGTATCTTTCTCCCATGGAGCAATTGGTGGGTTCCAAATACAGACCTTCCAGTTAGCAACCAAACGCTTTATCTAGAGTGCCACCATGGCTCCTTTTATCTGTTAATAGAGGAATAACATTGCTCAACTGTTAATCTCAATTTAGTGTTAATTGTTACTATTGTGTCTATTAATGATGCTACTATCACTTTTAGTTTTATATATTTTATAAAGAATGTTTATTATTTCATTTACAAGATTACATTAATTTTTCCAACAAGCCTACCGTACTAGTTTGTTGGAGAGTAAGTTAAGATTACGAGAGGTTTCCTAGATTCCTCAGCATCACTTCTGTAT
The DNA here is from genome assembly GCF_000298275.1 of Orycteropus afer afer. Taxonomy (NCBI): domain Eukaryota; kingdom Metazoa; phylum Chordata; class Mammalia; order Tubulidentata; family Orycteropodidae; genus Orycteropus; species Orycteropus afer. The sequence continues at coordinate 634,131 of NW_006921608.1, forward strand.
GAAATTGTTGAGTCAGATTAGCCAAGGTCTGATGCCAAAAGAATGCACTCAGTATATTTCTGTCTCTTGCAGCCTCACTTAATTTCACATCTGTTAAAACAATCAATAAACGTGTTTTGAGAATTCTTACTTCTCCATGGAAGCAGAGACATCCATATATACTGCCTTAAAAAATTCACTAGGACGGGCAATTTCTTTGGGTACACAAAGGCTTTGTTCTACTTTTTCATATGTTTCTCTTTGTAGAGGGTAACTTCAGAAAGCTCCTGTTTGTGTAACTGTAAAGCGCATTGTCATTCTTTGGGTACACAAAGGCTTTGTTCTACTTTTTCATATGTTTCTCTTTGTAGAGGGTAACTTCAGAAAGCTCCTGTTTGTGTAACTGTAAAGCGCATTGTCATTTGTTTATATTTTCCTTAGTGTGTGTGCTCATTGAAGGGCAGAGTATAATTTATTATATCCCCAGGTAACTTCACAAATGAATGCTTTTAGTTTTAAGAGAGATTACCTATAAGATAATCCCAGAGGGCAACTTTAGTTTGTTAAAAATGCCTAGCATTATAGCATCAACAATGTAAATGTACATATGTAACATAAAAATATAAATGTAAATATATGTAAAAATTCCAAATTAAAGTTCTACTGTATACACAGCAAAGTGTGTCATAATATCTTGCATATACAGTTACCCCTTCATCTCAGTCTACTGTTTCTGATTAAAATTCTATTGTGTGAAAGGGGAATATAAAAAAGAGTATGAGCTCCCAGTTAAAGAAAGTTTGAAAAAATATTTTGCCATCATCTGTCCTTCCTGAGTTTCAGTATTCTAAATCTTACCCATTTACAAGTAAGCAGTTACTGGCATTTTTCACCTTCAGTCTTATACACAAATAGACCTTCTCCTTCTTATTTTCACATACACAAAAAAAAAAAAAATCTTACTTTTAAAACAATCAAATATCATTTGTTGCAACTTCACTGGATAGAAATATAAGTGAAAGATTTGAAAGAATTATAATAGATGTTATTGTCACTTTTCTGTAGGAGGTTTAAGATTAAAGCACAGATTGCAGAACTTGTTATTTTTTCTGAAATATTCCCTAAAACTTTCTGATGACAGAAGAATAGCTGAGTAGAGTAGGGATTTTACTACATCATTATATAGACTACAAGTCTTTATTACAGTAAAATACTGTTTGGTTATTCTTGCTAAGGCTCACAAAATGTTTCCTCAGCCTTCCTAACTATATATCTAAAATGTTGTCTATATAGCATGGTGTGCACTTAAAAACCTCAAAATGAAAAATCATATTGAAGCACACTTTCTAAGTCTTATACACTATTGATATACAGTGTGAGAAATATGCATATTTGAGGTGTTTACTAGGTCTTCTTAATATTCTAATGGGAATTCTATATAGCATTGTGGTATTCCTAGAGGCAAAATATTTGTGCAAACTTTAACTGGGAGCATATTCTCTTTCATATATTCTCTTTGACATAACAGAATTTTAACCAGAAACAGTTCATAAAATATGCTTTTCCTAAAACTCAATTTCAAAAGCACAAAACCATAAAAAGCAGTTGGTATATTTGATTACATCAAAAATAATTTTAATAAGCAGATAGGTTACCAACTAGGAGATCATATTTTTACTGTATATGACCCCAAAACCCAGAAAATATTAATATGAATTTTTAATAAAGTAAAATTAAATAAATATTTACTGGGATATTATTATAAGCCAAACACTCAACAATGCACTGAGAAGAGGGACCCAAATTAGATTCTTTTTTTTTTCTTTTAAGTTATACTTATTTCTAATAAGAGAGATTTACTATATTCTTATATAAGTAAGTATTATGGATTGAATTATGTTCCCCAAAAATTCATGCCAACTTGGCTAGGCCATGATTCTCAGTTTTGTGTATTATTCCTCACTTTTTGATTTGATGTAATTATCCAATATGTTATAAATCCTACCCTCTATGATGTTAATGAAAGAGCTCTGGTGGTGTAGTGCCTAAGGCATTTGAATGCTAACCAGAAGGCTGGTGGTTCAAACCCACCAACCACTCCTCAGAAGGAAGACTGGGCAATTTACTTCTATAAAGATTTTCAGCCTTGGAAACCCACAGGAGGTCACTATGAGTCCGAGTCAACTGGACAGCAGTGAGTTTGTGTGTGTGTGTGTATATGTGACATTAATGAGGCAAGATTAGAGGCAGTTATATTAATGAGGCAGGATACAATCTACAGGATTAGGTTGTATTTTGAGTAAATCTATTTTGGGATGTAAAAGTTTAAATAATCAAGGAGAGATTACAGGGACCTCAGTACTACTAAGAAGGAAGAGCCAAGAACCAGTAGTGCTACACCTCCTTTGGGCCCAGGGTCCCTGTGTTGAGAACCTCCTAGACCCAGGAGTAGATGGGGAAGATTGATGGCAAGACACATGGCGATCCCCAAGGGATGAAAGGACACTAGGCTCATTGATGCTGAAAGGAAACAAGAACATTCTTCCAGAGTTGACAGAGAAAGGAAGTTTGCCCCTAGAGCTTGTGCTCTGAATTTGAACTCCTATCCTGCAAAAGTGTGAGAGAATAAATTGCTGTTTGTTAAGCCACTCACTTGTGATGTTTCTGTAATAGCAGTACCAGATAACTAACACAGTAACATTTACAGCATATCTATGGTTAATGACAATGTGTTTCAATTAAAATATATCCAGAAATTCTTTAATACTCCTTCAGAATATGAACTCTTATCATGCTTCCTTTGAGAATTCAACTTACTGATTCCCATATAACAAATAGAACATGGTGGAGTGATGGTATTTTACTTCTTAGGGAACAGGTCATTAAAAGGCATTATTGTTTGCTTCTTTTGCTCTCTCTCTTGTACCTCTCACTCATGAGAACCCCAGCTGCCATTTTGTGACAGAAACAACATTTTGGAAAGACCTACATGGAGAGGAGCTAAGTCCTCTTGACAATAACCATATGAGTGAGCCATCTTGGAAGGAGACTCTCTAGCCCCAATCAAGCTTGCCTGCAGCTCTGGCTGACTAGATAAAATGATTCTTGACTAGAATCTATTCTGAATAGAACCTCCCAGTTAAGCCACTCCCAAATTCCTGACCCAAACAAACCATGGGATGTAAAATGTTTCTTTCTGAAGGATCTAGGTGGTGGGTTATCTTTGACATAGCTATAGACATAGCATATGTGCTACAGACAAAATAGCACACCTTTAATGATTAACTCAGTGAAATGAAGGACAAAGTAAGAAAGGATTCTAAAGAATTGATAATAAACTGTTTTTGAAGGAAAATATAACATTATCTAGGTGACTAGGGAAGAGCATGCTATTTATGTTCCTGAAATAACATATCACAGCTCTTTCCATTATATATATATATATATAAATTCACAAGTTTCTATCACTTTTGTTTTTGTAGTGTACTGGCAGTACCCAAGTAACAAATGTCCAACTTACAGACAACTCCTACTTGCCCTTTAATATTATGTAAATTTTCCCTCACACTAAATGAAATGAAGCAGCCCCTACTCACATTCTTCATCACAATCACCTTTACTAGCTGCACATGAAGCTTTTAAATCACTGAAAAGGCTTCAAGTCTTTTTTTTTGCATTACCAAAACCAAAAAAAAAAAAAACCCACTGCCAACAAGCCCATTCCAACTCATAGTGCGCCCCCTGTGTTTCCTAGGCAGTAAATCTTTATGGAAGTAGATTGCCTGGTCTTGCTTCCACAGAGTGCCTGGTGCATTTGAACCACCAGCCTTCTAGTTAGCAGTCAGACACCTTAGTCACTGTGCTACCAGAGCTCCTTTCTTCCACTGCAGTAAGGCTAAATAGGAACCTATGTACCTGGCCCAATTTACCTACAAATTCTTAAAGACACAGTTAGGTATGGATTTTGTTCATAACCCAGGAATTTCTTATACTGACAAGTATCAAGTGCTTTAAGAGTGTTAAGGCAGAGACAAATTTGAAAGTTAATTTGTTAATGGACCTTTAAAAATATTTTCATCTTTTAAACAGTGAGAGAAAACTGTTGTCAGCGATAATTATGCTCAGGTTATAAAGCCAAAGCTGCCAAATTATACAGCTTTACATATCACACTGTAACAAGGATGAACATATATAAATACTCCTAAGAGCCCAGAAATAGGAAATAGATATCCCAATGTGAAAGAATATAATCAGATTGGAGAAATATGATCATGTCTTTGTTGTTGTTGTTTTTTGGCGTCGAGTCGGCCCCGACTCATAGCAACCCCTCCTTGGGTTTCTGAGGCAGTTATCACTACGGAAGTAGGATTGCCCAACCTTCCTTCCGAGGAGCGGCTGTTGGGTTTGAACCGCCAGCCTTCTGGTTAGCAGTCAAGTGCCTTAGGCACTAGGCTACCAGATCATGTCTTTGCTAGAGTTTATGTTCATTCTTGGGATGTTATGTATATGTGCCTGTGTGTTTCTGTGAAGGTGTGTTCATATTTTAACCAGGGATTATCTCAATTTTAACAAATATTTTTAAAGAAATAAATAATTTATTTGAAATACATTTTGAGAATCTGTTGTGAACAAACAAACCCTTGGGGAATTCAATAAAGTTGTTGTTAGTTGCCTTCGGGTTGGTGACCCCACATAGGAAATCAAAAGCAATGCAGATGCTGTTCTTATGGAGTATACAGTCTACAGGGGGAATCAGACCCAAAATTAAAAGTATAAAAATAGATCAATAATGAAAATGCAATAATTGTCATGAAAGAAACACAGGGAGCTGAAATAGATTTACTTTTGATAACAACCTTAGGAAAAGCACCCATGATGAGGTGACAATTGAGTTCAGGTCTGGAAGATGAGAAATAAATGACATTGTCAGTGACATGGGAAGATGGAAGCTGAGAGAATTCAAGTGGTGAAATGTACTTACAGTAAAGGCCATGTGGAAGGGAGCGGGACTTGTTTGAGGAAGTGGGAGTAAGGTTAGTACGGTTGAGCATAGTTATCAGGGGGCATGATGACCTGAAACGCGGCCAGATAGAGAGTCACAGAAGAAATGGTAAGTTGTGAAAATCTTATTTTATGCGTAATAAAATTAATTAAAGCATTTAGTATGGGGGTGGCATGAATTATGTAATTTGTATTTTAAGTTCACTGACTGAAGATGTGATAAAGAAGGCATGGAAGAAGGAATAGAAATGGCAGCTTGGATATAGTAGTCTCCACGGTGACCTAGGGAAGGCAATTTATTCAAGAGATATTTTAAATGTGGTACTGATATGTATAGGAGTTCTGGTAGCGTGCACCTAAGGCATTTGACTACTAATCAGAAGGCTGGTGGTTCAAACACATCAGTCACTCCTGGAAAGAAGACTGGGCAATCTACTTCTGTAGAGTTACCACCTCAGAAACCCAAAGAGGGGTCTCTATGAGTCAGAAACTACTCAACAGCCATGATTTTGTTCTGTTTGTTTGTTTGTTTGTTATTGATATGTATTAATTATTTGATATGCCAAGGAACAAAGAATTAGGGATTCCACCTCTACGCTTCTGAATAGAGCCTCTGGTTGTATGATAGTTGATATTGAATTAAATTAGGAAAATGTGTTTTTTAATTATTGCTTAGTAAATGTAGGAAGATCATCAGGAAAATAATAAAGATTGTCTTTGAAATTTAAAATATTAAAAGTCACTTCCATTTGTAGAGTTTTGCCTGCAATTATGCTCTCAGTACCCATACTAAAACATCTTTCTGTCATTTTCAGCCACTTTTCTCCTTTGTTATTTGACTAATTTCTTTAAACTACCAAATTTGTTTTGAACCCATATATCATCTCCTTTAGTTGAGAATCTTGAGAAAGTATAGTATCTCTAACGTCCAATGAACTGTCAGTGTAAGTTGAAGATAATAGTTACAAAATTCTCGAATACTTGTAATTCAAAGTTGAAATTACACTAAAAGTCACATTAAGTTACATATTAACACCCTAGCTCTTTGAAATATTAAGAAAAAGAGGAAGGAAGAAGGGAGGTAAAGAGTGAGCAAAGAATGAAAGAAGGAGAGAGAGAAAGACAGACAGACAGATGGAATTAAAGTTTTGTATTTTAGTTGTTATTTTGTGTGCTTTTAAATATAACACCCTACATGTTGTCAAGTGCAGTATTATGAAGCACTTACTCTTGACCTTTCAGTATATGGGGCTCCTGTTCTAGAACCTCTGTCTGGTAAGAGAGCCATCACTTGATAGTTGGAGCATTTTGCAATAGCTGATGTGTAACAGGGTGATAAGAAGTCACTTTATTTTTTAATGGCCATTTTGATTTCAGTCCATTTTCATGATTAATGTGTTTTCTTGGCACACAGTGAGTCCCAGGTGGTACTAATGATTTTGTGCTAAGTTCTCACCTTTCTGCACACTTAGCGCAAGTCATTTGATGCTCAATATGCTCAGTGAGATGCAAAATATGTAAGGAAACAGTTGGCAATATGTGTTGTGTTCCTAATGAAATTTGGCTAACCAGTGTTAGCCATTATGCATTGCATTTTAATTGTCTACTCGTATACCTATTCTGGCTCATAGTAGTCAAGATTAGAAATTGTATGTTTTGGTTGAATATTTCATTAGTGATATTTGCAGAGCTAAACAGTGGTTTCCTTGGTTGGATATTTATTTTAGAAAAAAGTTATAATATTGTTCTCCAAAATACTAGTCCAGAGAACAATAAGAAAGTTGTTAACCTATGTTTAAAATGTGGTAATGTTCACATACCCCAGTGAGTCAGGCACATCTTGTTTTCTTAATTCTAGTTTGCTTAGTTGCTTTTATACTGAGTTTCAATGGTCCAGATCCATTACTTTTAGCATTGGATTGCCACCTTGATCCCTCTTGATCTCCCATAGTGTCCAACCACTTTGAATTGGTCATCTTTCTCACCTATACATATGCTCTGTTCTCCTATTGGAATAATCTTCCCATTAATCCCTATTGAACTAGTTAAATTATATTTCTTCTTAAGACTACAACTCAATTATTAATTTTCTCTGAATTCTTTTCCAACAAATCATCCAGTTACATAGCATGAAAATATAGCCCATAGTGCCAATTACAAATGAAAATTTGAAGTTCCTATCTGAGTCATTAATCTTTGATAAGGGTCTATTTCCCCCACCAGACTATGAGTGTCCTGGTATAAATTAACCGATCAAAATTACTTTATGAAAGAAGGAAGCAAAAAATGAAGGGAAAATGTGACGAGGGGAAGAATGAATAATATTTTTAGGTTTTTTTTTTTTTCTTCTTCTTGACCAGGACACTAAGTATTTATTGTTTCATTGGGACTTTGAACTCATTATCCTAGAATCCCCGATAGCACAGTCGTTAAGTGCTTGGCTGCTAACAGAAGTTGGCAATTCGAACCCATCAGCCACTCCAGGAGAGAAAGATGTGGCAGTTTGTTTCCGTGAAGATTTACAGCCTTGAAAACCCTATGTGAGAGTGCTACTCTGTCCTATGAGGTGGTTATGAACCAGAATCTATTTGTCAACAACAGGTTTCGTTTTGGGTTTTAATATTATCCCATGTTAGAGTAGGTTAGAAAACTAGTTTATACAGGTATTTAAACCAGAAGATAGAACCAGAATAGTTTAACTCATTTCCTGATGTCCTTATCCACAATCAATTCTATCTAACCTCTTTAAACAATGAAAAGGGTCTTCAAAAGTTCTCATTTTAATCATGCATCCCTTGCAGCATTTCAAGTGAAATCATTTTTATCTTTATTTTATGGATATTATATTTACCTTTAACCATTTTTAACTCCATGGTATCATAAATATGATGTTTACATTTATTATAATGTTGCTTATTGGTCCAGTTGTGAGGATGTTTATTTTCTTTAGGTTGAGGCATACTGATGACTGTAGTTTTTGTTCTTCATCAGTAAGTGTTTCAAATATTCTTCACTTTCAGCAAGCAAGGATGTCTCATCTATATATCTCAGGTTGTCAATGAGTCTTCCACCAATCCTGACACTGCGTTGTTCTTCATATACTCTAGGTTCTTGGATTATTTGCTCACCCTAAAGATTGACTAAGTATAGTGAAAGGGTACTACCCTGATTTTAAACCACATAGTATACTTTTGTTTGTTTGAAAGACTGGTTGTTGGTCTATGTACAGATTTCTCATGAACAATGGAAATGTTAGCCATAATTTATTATAATCCACGCAGTTCATCAAAAGCTTTTGCATAGTCAATAAAACAAAAGTAAAAATCTTTCTGGTATTCTTTGCTTTCAGCCAACATCCATCTAACATTAGCAATGATATCCCTCATTCCACACCTTCTTTGGAATCCAGCTTCAATTCTGGCATTCTGTTTAAACAGCTTTCTTTGAAAAGTGGACAAATATGGTTCTTTTCCAGTTGGTTGGTCAAGTAGGTATCTCCAAAATTTCTTGGTGTAAATGAGTGAGTGCCTCCAGTGCTGCACTCACTTGCTGAAACATCTCAATGGGTATTCTGTCAATTCTTGGAGCCTTATTTTTCATCCTTGCCTTCAGTGCAGCTTGGATGTCTTCCTTCAGTGCCGTTGGTTCTTGGTCATATGGTACCTCCTGAAATGGTTGAATGTCGACCAATTCTATTTGGTGCAGTGACTCTATGTATTCCTTACATCTTCTTTTGATGCTTCCTGAACCATTCAATATTTTGCCCATAGAAACTTTCAATACTGCCAAGTCAAGGCTGGAATGATTTCATTTCTTTCAGCTTTTGAAATGTCAAGCATATTCTTCCCCTTTGATTTCCCAACTCCAGGTCTTTGCACATTTCATTTTAATACTTTATTTTGGCCTTTGTAGCTGTCTTTTGAAATCTTCTGTAGAACTTTTTTATTTCATCATTTCTTCCATTTGCTTCAGCTACTCACCTTTCAAGAGAAAACTTCAGAGCCTCTTCTGATATCCATTTTGGTCTTCTCTTTCTTTCCTCTCTTTTTACTGATCTTTTGCTTTCTTTATGCATTATGTCCTTGATGTCATGCCACAACTTATCTTGTCTTTGGTCATGTGTATTGAATACATCAAATTTCTTCTTCAGATGGCCTCTAAATTCAGATGGTATATGCTCAAGGTCATATTTTGGCCCTCGTGAACTTGTTTTAGTTTTCATCAGCTTCAACTGCACATGCATATGATCAGTTGATAGTCTAATCTATAGTTGACTCCTGACCTTGTTCTGGGCTTTTCCATTGTTTCTTTCCACAGAAGTAATCTTTTTAATCCCGATTTATTCCTTTCTGGCCAGGTCCACATGTATAGTTACTGTTTATGTTGTTTAAAAAGGCATTTGCAATGAATAACTCATTGCTTGGGCAAGATTCTATCATGTGATCTCTGGCTCACATCTATCACCAAGGTCATATTTTCCAACTACCAATGCTTCTTTTTTGTTTCCAAGTTTCAAACTCCAATCAGCAGCAATTATCAAAACATCTTGATTGTTGGTCAACTTAGACTGCAGAACTTGGTAAAAATCTTCAGTTTCTTCATCTTTGGTTTTAGTGGTTAGTGTCAAAATTTGAATAATAGTTGTATTAATTAGTCTTACTTGTAAGCATATGGATATTATACTATTACTGTCATCTTTGGTGCTGATGTCAGATGGATCCTGGCTCAAAGCAAAGAACACCAGAATGATGTTTACTTGTGTTTTATTGACTATGCAAAAATATTTGATTGTGTGGATCATAACAAATTATGGGCAACATTGAGAAGAATGAGAATTCCAGAACACTTACTTATGCTCATGAGGAACCTGTACACAGACCAGGAGACTGTCATGTGAACAGAACAAGAGGACATTTCATGGTTTAGAATCAAGAAGGGAATGTGTCAGGGTTGTATCTTTTCACCATACTTATATTCAGTCAGTACACTGAGCAAATAATCCAAGGAAATAGGGAGGCGGGGCAAGATGGCGGACTAGGCAGAAGGATTGCACAGACCCTCTTCAACAAAGAAAAGGGAAACCAATTAACACAGACACAGAAGATAATCTGGGACCCCGGAGCCTTGAAGGAAAGGATGCAGATTTGGACTAAACCCCAACTAGCAGAAGAATTTGCGTGA
>NW_006921608.1:651216-668194 GCF_000298275.1 Orycteropus afer afer
AAACTGTGGTCAATGACATGAGACAAAGTATATGTGAACTGCTGTATGAAAAGTGAATTTACTCTGTAAATCTTCACCCAAATCCTAATAAAAAATAAATAAAATAAAATAATCCAAGAAGCCGGACTATATGACAAAGAATGTGGCATCAAGATTGGAGGAAGAATTATTAACAGCCTCCCATATGCTGAGAACACAACTTTGCTTGTTGAAAATGAGGATGACTTGAGGCACTTACTTATGAAGATTGAAGAATATAGTCTGAAGTATGGATTACATCTCACTATAAAGAGAACAAAAATCCTCACAACTGGACCACTAAGTAGCATCATGATAAATGGAGAAAAGATTGAAGTTGTCAAAAACTTTCCATTGCTTGACTCTACAAATGACGCCAAAGGAAGCAGCAGTCAGGACATCAGATGACATATAGCAATGGGCAGAGTGGCTGCAAAGGACCTCTTTCAAGTGCTGAAGAGCAAAGATGTCTCCTTGAAGACTAGGGTGTGCCTGACACAAGCCATGATATTTTCAATCACCTCATATGCATGTGAAAGCTGGACAGTGAATAAGGAAGACTGAAGAAGAGTTGATGGTTTTGAGTTGTAGTGCTGGTGAAGAATTCTGAAAATACCATGGACTGCTAAAAGATCTAACAGATCTGTGCTGGAGGAGGTGCAGCCGGAATGCTGCTTGGAAGTGAGAAGGGCCAGACTTCATCTCCCTACTTTTGTCATGTTGTCAGAAGGGACCATTCCCTGTAGAAGGATGTCATGTTTGGTAAGGTTTAGGGTCGATGAAAGAGAGGAAGGCCCTCAACTAGTTGGATTGACATAATGGCTGTGGCAATGGGCTCAAGTGTAGTGAGGATTGTGGAATTGGCGCAGGACCAGGCTCTACTGTGCTTAAGGTCGCTATGAGTTGGAGATGATTCAACGTCACCTAACAACAACAAGTTAATCCTTAATTACTATCTCAACACTGAATGATATGAAATTGAAGATTTGCTCTTATTTCCTCCCTTGTGTAATATATGAATTGTATCATGGTGCCATGAGGTTGTTTCTCAATGTTCAGAAAATCATGAACCATGGATTTCTTCATGTTTAGGCTAAATCTTTCCATTGTTTCTGTGCTTTCATGATTGAATCCAAACATAATCAGTTTCTGAAACTGGGGAGAGCTAATTTCTCTCTTTTAGGTCATGTATCATGATATACTGCATGCAAGTTGAGCGCAGCTTTTAGACTGAGGATACCTTAAATAAAACCCAAATAAACCACTGCCATCAAGTCAAGAACAACTCATTATGACCCTATAGATAGGAGCAGAACTGCCCCATAGGGTTTCCAAGGCTGTAAATTTATGGAAACTGATTGATTCATATTTCTTCCACTGAGTGTCTGGTTAGCAGCCAAATATTTTAACCACTGCCCCAACAGTGCTCTACCTTAAATAGAGTGGGGAATATATTCTGTTTTGCCTGGAGAGTCTTGGCATGATTAGTAATAGTTTTATTCTCTTTCTAAAGAGTCCTGATGTAAATGATAATTATATGGTCACCCTGTCTATACATAAACCAAAGAAACAAAATACTTGATAGAATTTCTAAGACTGTCATCAGAGCATTGCATTCTTAGGCTTACCTCTAAATGTAAACACAATTCTAGTGCAAGTTCCTCTCCCAATTTGTTTGAAATTCAGTCTTGCTTAAACAGAGATATATAAACTGATCGGTTCTGAAGGGTTTCTATTTCATTATTGCACTCCTTTTCTCCTAAAACACCTCTAGAAATAATTTGATTTGATTTGCTGAGCTAATATAAAGTAGAAGTTGTAATTATTCAATTATGAAAGGCTTTACAATATTTGGCAGACTAGAAAGTCTCACTATGCGGCAGGTATTGCTCTATTACTTGTTTATGACATGGAATATTAGACACAACATTTGTCATACTTCATGAGCTAGTGAATAGAATGGGAGTAGAATACAAAGATCCAAGCCTATGAATCGTTTCTCTATACTTTACTGTATATTTTTGAATATTATTTTCCTTATACTAGTCTCAGTGTTCTCTGAAAGTAAGGACTCAAGGTCCAAACATAGAAGGCAATCAAAAGATACCAGCCTAAGTATTCCTTCAGAAGCCTGTTCTCTTACAGAAATCTGTTGTAGGTTCCTGGAAATAAAGTCAGAGATGGAGAGTAGTGTGACGGAGACGTCCTAAGGAATGGTCTTGAGATCACCAACTGTAGAGGAAAGAAAGGAAACAGGACTGAGCAAACAGGAAGCTAGACTGCAAAAATATCTCAGAAGACTCCATGCAGACTTCTCCAGCTGAGCTAGTTGTTAAGAATTATCTTGAGCTTGGCAAGGTAATTGGACACATGTATTCCCCTCATCAACAAGTCATTGGGAGGGGGATTTTCCAGGAGGGAGTTATGACCTCCTGACACAACTCTGTTTAGCCGAGGAATTTCTCACAGGAGATGAGACTTGAAAACTGCAATTGGCAGCACACTTAGCAGCAATGTGAGTAACTCCTTCAGACTGCAAACGGGATCTGGGCAGTGTCTCACAGTATCCACTGCTATCTAATAAACATGAATGCTCCGTTTATAATGGTATCTTATTTCCTTACACGGTAGGAGGAAGTTGTGGACTACAAATTCAGGGGGTTGTGATTTATACAGCAGTTTCAGAATTTTTAATGCCTTACCCTCATTGTTCCTTCACAGTTTAACCCTGGAGGAAAGAGTTATATAGCTTAATTTTGGCATGAAGTTATGAAAAGGGGAGGTTTTTTATTGGTTCTTCAATCCAAAGACATTAGCATTCTTTCCAGGTGTTTCTGGTCAGTCTTGATTATATGAAATCATGGAAGGCTGCATCTCAAACACAGAACAAATGGAAAAGGGCAAAAGAGGAAGGACAAGAAGAAGAAAGGAAGGAATGGAGAAAGGAAGAGAAAAGAAGGAAGGATAGAAAAGGGGAAGAAGAAGAGAACAGAAAAAGAGAGGAGGACCAGAAGGCAGGCAAGCCAGCTGAGGATGAAGGTCTCTCGTGTCTCCTTCCATTTAGGCTTTTGTACAGATTGAAATAAGCATATATAGGAATGAACTTGCACAACTCAGGGTACCTTAATATTTCTGAAGAAGGAGATCACTCTGGTAATGGAACACACTTACTGGCATTTTCAGATACATCTGTTCACAATGCACTGTTATTTTCCAAAGAGATCCCAAACTGAATCTGTTATGCCCCTATAAAGTTCATTATTCTCAAATGGCTTTTAGGGATACAAAATGCCAACATAGAGCAATTAATCATAATGTATGTTTGAAGCTGTGAAAATACTGATGCTTTTGTTGTAGGCAGTTTAGGTAGTAAAGGCTACAATTTTCATGACTTTTAGTTTCTGTCTTTAACTAAAAGTATGTTGATAGAGAGTTAATATGAGAATCTTTTGTCTAAAGCATTTTCTTTAGTAAATAAATAATTGAGAAATGCTTAGTTTAGATTTTTAACACATATGGGACTCAGATTGCCACAAGCAAAGATCATTTTAGTAATATTCAATTTTTTATTTTGTCCCAGGCATTACTGTTGACAAAGTCTGGATATTTAGAGGAATGTAGGCATTTGACTGCTGACTTTCAGAAGGTTGACAGTTCAAACCCACCAGTCTTCACAGAAGGAAGACAGGGCAGTCTACTTCCGTGAAGATTTACCACTTTGAAATCCCAATGAGTGACACTGTGAGTCAAAATCGACTCGATGGTGGTCAAATTATTATTTTTTTTTTCTTTCCTTAGTTTCCTACTGGGCCACTGTGTTGCTTAGCGAAGAAGAGACGTTCTCTCTTGCATTGATGCCATGAAGAAACAACAAACATATATCCAATTTTCTTAGTAAGACTAACCTTTCCTGTTACATATAGACTGTGAGAAAACATGAAGAGACCTAAATCTAAAAACACGTTTGTTGTTTTGGTTTTGTTCCTGGCATTACCTGCTTCCACTATCTTTTACCCAAGGGCAGTATAATTATGCACACTTAGCGAAAATAAAGTTCCTGAATGATGCCAATGGCTTCCATTTGAATACTGACCTAAAGGCTGGTTTTTGGAACCCACTAGTATGCACCACAGAAGACCTGGTGATGTGTTTCTGTAAAGATTACAGCCCAGAAAATCCAATGGAGCAATTGTCCTCAGAAACACATCAGGTCACCACCGTGAGGCAAAATGGGCTGGACTGCAACAGGTTGGCTCCGGTTTTTTTTTTCTTCACGACTACAAATGCCTCCTTTGTCTGATGCCAACACCAATGATACAAAGGCAGAGTCCTCCTTCAGGCCTTGGGGACAAATGTCTGAAGTCTTTATTCAACTTGGAATTTTAAAAAACTTCTGATGTGAGTAATGTATTTTGTTTAATAACCTTGTGAAAAGACTACATTATTTAGAACCAGAAATTTCTAGTTCTGTGGCCATTAGCTCTGGTAGCATAGTGGCTAAGGCACTTGGCTGCTCACCAGAAGGCTGGCGGTTCAAACCCACCAGCCACTCCTCGGAAGGAAGATGGGGCAATCCTACTTCCGTAGTGATACTGCCTCGGAAACCCAAGGAGGGGTCACTATGAGTCAGGTCTGACTCAATGACACATAACAACAAACAACAACAACAAATATGCTCAAAACATGTCACTAACTCCTCACTAATTTTTCCAATTTTAAAATGGGAAAACAGATTTCTCAAAATTCACAACAGGAATCCGAGAATAATATGAAGATGGGGAGCATTACAGTTCTCCCAGACCCACGCCTTTCCTTTTCATGGCATTTGTAATAATTTTCTTCAGGTAGATGGCTTGTGAGATGGGAAAACTAGCTTGCTTTTAAACAGATCGAATAGTCCCTAAAATGAACCAACATAACTCAAAATATTCCTTGAGTTTTGGCCTTAACTTCTGCGTGAAATGGTAAATTTAATGCAATTAGACACAAACAAAGGAAAGCATTTCAGGCACAATTATCAAGCTGCTGATATCCTCGGTGAAGCACGGCATGATTCATGTCTGTGGCCTTGTTCCATTCCATCTGGCTGGACTCCAATCCAGGCTTTCATGTAGGACTGAAATCAGCTAAAGTCTCTTACTTCTGGATGTTTTGTTTTTCTTTTTTCTTTTTTTTTTTTTTTTTTCCACTTCCTTGTCTAATACAACACGTATTTTCTTAATGCTTTTCTTCTACAGTGCCCGGAGACTGAAAAGCCAAATATAAATGGACCTTTCTTTTTCGATCCTTGCAGGTGGCTTTCCTTCCTCATTTCCTCCACTTTTAAAATTGCTCACTATTAATTTTACCTCTGCATATATTTTGTTTTTACTGTTTACAATTCTACAAGTGTTTAAAGAAAAAAAAAAAAAAGATTATATTGTCTTCATTCTGAGCATACCTAACTGAGTTAACATTGCTTGCCTTAGAAATAATCATTTTTTTTAAATTTTTTATTGTGATTTGGGTGAAAGTTTACAGAGCAAATCCATTTTCCATACAGCAGCTCACATATACTTTGTCTCATGACATTGACTGCAATTTCCCACAATTCAACAGCTCTCTTCCCACTTCCTCCCCATAGTTGCCTCTTCCTTGTATCTTCCCTCCCATGCACTCCTGCCCCATGAGCTGTCTCCCTGTGCATACACAGCCCTTCTATTATCCAATGACTGATCAATCCAAGGAGGGTATCTACTTAATGTAAATGTTCAGCTCATACGCCCGTTTTTTATTTGACCGGAAGCCCCAGGAGTGGGTTCAATTCCAGACCTGAAGAACAGCTAGAAGCTATAGTCTCAGGGGTTCCACCAGGTTCTATCAGACCAACAAAACTTTTTCTTTTCTTTTATAGTTCTGAGTTTTGTTCCACATTGTTCTCCCACTCTATCCAGGATCTCGTACATTGATGCCCCTTTGAGTGATTGACAGTGGTTGTTGGGCACCATCAAGTTCTTCTGGTCTCATGGTCATATAGGCTGGAGATTGCATGGTGTACCAGTTGCTTGGACTACTTGTTTCCACGCATCTTTGGTTTTCTTCATTATTCTTTGCTCTGGATGGGGAGAGACCCATCCTTGTATCTAGATAGTCACTTGCAAGTTCTTAAGATCCTAGTTGCTATTCATCAAAGTAGGATGTGAAATAATGCTTTTGTGTAGTATGTTATACCAATTGAGTTTTATTGTCCCCTGCAACCATAGTTTCTAGTCCCCAGGTCCAACTACTTGCTCCCTCTTACAACTTTGTCCCTTGTCAGCTCTACTATATACCTGGAAATTCTTACAGAACATACAAATACACTTGTAGAAATGTTGTCTGCCAACCCTACACATACTCTTGGGCACACCCCTCCCTGCATTGACATATCTGATTGTCCACCCATCTATCCATCCATATATCAATGTTTGCTATCACTGACAACACAGTACTGTATGTACAAAAGGGTTCATCTTTGTTGTCTGTATCTCCCATGCACCTCTGTATGTCTTCTTCTTCCTCAATGTCACATGTTGATCATTCACATTTGGTACATTGTCCTTCTCTTCACCCAAATCAATACTTGTCTCTACCTATCTAGTAGTGTTCCCTCCCCTGTCCTTCCACCTCTTGTAACCAACAAAGAAAATTTCCTTCCACATATAAACCTTGCCTTCACATTTTACAATAACAGACTAATACATTATTGTCCTTCTGTGATTGGCTTAATTCACTCAAGATAATGTCTTCCAAGTTCATCCACGTTATGCTGTGTTTTGCAGATTCTACATTATTCTTTAGAGTTGCATAGTATTCTGTTGTGTGTATAGGCCAGAGTTTGGTTACCCATTCTTCTGTCGATGGGCAGCTAGGTTGCTTCCATCTTTGGCTATTGTAAACAGTGCTGTGAGGGACATGGGTGAGCATGTACCTATTCTTGTCCTGGCTCTGCTTTAGGGTGTATAGCTAGTAATGGAATTGCAAGGTTAAATGGTATTTCTAAAGAAGTAATCAAATACCTACATAGCATAGTTACATCTACTGAAAAGAAAGCACAGATCCAAAATGTTGCATGTTCAACCTCTCTGCCTTCTGTTTTGTCTTTTTATTCTTTCTCAGCTCATATATAAAAAGGTAATGATGTCCGGGAATGAAATACATAACAAATATTCAAAAATGATGAATAGGAAGTAAAGGAAGAGAGACAAGATAATTTTTAAATTTCTAATATAAATTTGTTTTAGATCTTTATTATATATATATTTATATTAAAAAAAAAAAAAAACTCACTGCCATCAAGTCGATTCTGACTCATTGTGACCCCCATTTGGTTTCTAAGGTGGTAAATCTTTGCAGAAGTAGATTGCCCCATCTTCCTTCTGTGAAACGACTGGTGGGTTTGAACAACCAGTCATCTGGTTAGCAGTCAGATGTCTTAGGCACTACACCACCAGATCTATCTATCTATCTATCTATCTATCTATCTATATATAAAGAGAGAGAGAGAGAGAGAGAGAGAGAATGTACACACATATATATGTAAAGTGCATATATATATATTTATAAAGTTTCTGATTTAATTTCTCTGAAGTATAGTATTGCTTAGCTTTTAAAATGCAAAAGACACATGGCAGCACTATTTTGTTTTAAGTTCCACAAACTTAACAGGCTAATTTGGGACACCTTCCCCTGCTAGTATTTAATATACAATATGTATCTTGAGTAATGTGCAAGATTCTGAAAAACTTAAGTACATTTAGCACAACAAACAGTAAGATTTCTAGATGCAGGTGTTATGGTTTGAAAGAAGGCCAAAAAAAAGTGTACTTATAAAACCCTGAAAAAAAAACCCAAAAACCAAACTCACTGCCTTTGAGTCGATTCCAACTCATAGCAACCTGTCCTTCAGTTTCCAAGGCAGTATCTCTATGGAAGTAGATTGCCCCATCTTCCTTCTGAGGAGTGGCTGGTGGGTTCGAATGGCCAGCCTTCTGGTTAGCAGTCAAATGCCTTAGGCACTACGCTACCAGAGCTCCCTATGAAACACTGACGCATAAGTAAATAGAAAGTGAAATTATCTTGTGCTTTTGTGCATAGGGGAATTACACAATCTCTCAAGCTGTAAGTTTTCATTAACAGGCACCCCAAATTGGCTTTGTAAATGAGCAGGTGCATGAAGTTATTACTTCAGATTTCCAAGTACTAATCACCACATTATCTTGTCTTACCCACTGCCAACAAGTGAAATCCAACTCATAGTGACTCCCACAAGCTTTCCAAGGCTATAAATCTTTACAGAAGCAGATGGCCTCACCTTTCTGGTGGGTTGGAGCAGCCAACCTTTTGGTTAACAGCTCAACACCTAAACCAGAACACCACCAGAGTGGCCTTATATTGTCTTAATAACCATTTTGTCTCTAAGTGTTTCCTATAATATCTTTTACAGAAAATTAATTTATAACACCACAGTTGTTGTTGTTGTTATGTGCCGTTGAGTTGTACCAGACTCATAGCAACCCCTCCTTGGTTTCCCGAGGCAGTATCACTACAGAAGTAGATTGCTCCATCTTCCTTCTGAGGAGTGGCTGGTGGGTTTCGACTGCCAGCCTTCTGGATACCAGTCAAATACCTTAGGCACTATGCACCAGAGCTCCTGTTGTTGTTGTTGTTGTTGTTATGTGCAGTGGAGTTGGATCCAACTCATAGCGACCCCTCCTTGGATTTCCAAGGTGGTATTACTACGGAAGTCAATTGCCCAGCCTTCCTTCTGCTGAGTGGCTGGTGAGTTTTTACCACCAGCCTTCCAGCACTCAAGTGCCTTAGCCACTATGCTACCAGAGCTCCTAACAGTAAGCACCCATTTTATAGACATTGCCTTCATTTCAAGGCATATATCCTTGCCTAATCATCCAAACAACTTTAAATCTCTGTATCTAGTGAAATTTATGTGGAAGAGAAACACCTGGATTCTATTATGCTTTATTCTATTGTTTTTCATAAATTAACTAGGGGATTTTATCTCCCACCATTATTTTCATATGCCTAAACCACTTATGACATGTTCTCTGTATTAATTACAGTGTATCCATACAATTGATGTACTTCCCTCACCGGTTGATTTTAAGCTGTCAAGGATTCTGAGGCTCTCAGTTGCTTACACAAACAATGTCATATTGATTGCTTGATTTTTAAAACACATGCTAAAATGTGCAAGAAAAAAAATCAAAGTAACTTTCAATTGTCATGAGCCTTATTCCATTAACACACATACACACACACACTAAAACCCACACCATTGAAAATCATGCAGCTACCTGTCATAATTCAACTAGAGGATCTTTGGGTATTTTAGGACTAATTTGCTTAGTAGATGTGGGTAATGAGGGAGATATATTTATATCTTTTTAAAGTCGTTCTTTATAACAATTATGATGCCTTTAAAATAGACACTGTAGGAGCTGGCATTTTAGGATCTATTCCACCTTTTGGATGATGTTCTTTTCACATGGTCTTTGGAAAATATATTTTCTCCAGAGGCATTTAAGAGGTTTATTGACAGTTGTTAAAATAATAGTAATCCTATGTCAGTAAGGGATTTGTGATACAATTAAATTTTATGCAAAATTATTTACAGTGGGCCTAATTAGAGTACTGCATGGAGCTCAAATGATATAATTTGCAAATCTTCACTAGATGTTTAATCCCAGAGACAACTACTTTCCTATTCAGAAGAATGCACATATGGATGAAAATGCATGTATGTATGTATCAAAATTGCAGGTACCTACACTTGATAAAATAATTGAAATGGATACAAATGACTTTCATGGAACCTAGAGTTTTAAAGGACAGGATAAAGAAGCAGATCAAATAGTGACTACAGGAAGAGATTGGAGAAAAACAGCTAATAAGGAATGGTGACGTGCCGATCAACACAGTTCAGTCATTTGAATTATTGCAAACAATGTTCCTATCAGAGCAGGAACCAGATGATTGGCTCCATTTGCACAGGACCGTGCAAACACCCACAGCAGTGATCAGCGATCAGTGATCAGAGAGCTATGATCTTCCACTTGCTTTGCCAGCCCCTTCCCACCCCCACCCATCAGCTGGTCACACCTCCCTCACTGCCAGTACTGCATTGCTTTCTTTTCTTTTTTATCGGTCTTCTTAGTTTCTTCTTCCCTTTACTTTTCTTTCTTCCTTTTCCATTGCCCTGTTTGTTTGTTTGTTTGTTTTAATCCTGTGGAAAAGAAGCTCCACCCCTGCCATACTTCTTAGTGGTTAACAGTGCCCACCTGCACCGTCCCCCTCCCCACCCAGTCATCGGTATGTGCTCCTGTGGAGTGAATGCTGCATTCCCACCACACCTGTGTTTGGTGGCTAGTACTTTTACCAGTACTACAGTGTTGCTTTTTAGGTTTTTTTTTTTTTTTCCCTCTCATTTTTCAATTCAATCCTCTTTCCTCCACCATGTTTTCTTTTTTCTCTTTTTCTTTCTCTGCTTTTTTCTTCCTCTCTATACTTTTGATCCCATGGAGGAGGTTCCAACTCCCTCACCCGTGGTCAGTAGTGGCCACCTCTGTCCCTTCATGGATGGTGGGACTTGTGCCCACAGACTAGCTCTGTGTGTTCGCTGAAGCCAAACATTCAGAGAAGACCTGACACCAATTCTACTCAAACTACTCCAGAACATAAAAAAGGATGGAATACTCCTGAACTCATTCTATGAAACAAGCATATCCCTGATTCCAAAAATCACATAAATAAATAAAAGGGAAGAATGACATATCATATCAATTGATGCTGAAAAGGCATTTGACAAAATCCCACAATCCATTCTTGATTAAAATGCTTAGTAAAATAGGAATAGAAGGGAATTTTCTCAACAAAATTAAAGGTATATACACAAAACCAATAGCCAATATTATTCATTCTACATTGAACACTGAATCTGCAAAACACCTCATAACAAACGAATCTAGATGTCATTAAACTAAATAAACCAAACTCACTGCAGTCAAGCCAGATCCAACTCATAGAGACCACTCCTTGGGTTTCCGAGGCAGTATCACTATAGAAGTAGATTGTCAAATCTTCCTTCAGAGTAAAGGCTAGAGGTCATTTAGGTTGTATGAAATTATTCAGTCATAAAGTGTGTGAGATCACTACTGTAAAAGGTCAAGAAAATATTTATATACACAGAAAAAAAAAATCTTTGAAGGTTACCAGGGAAGAGAGGACAAATCAGTCCCTAGAAGGTAGACATGTATTAACTTGGGTGAAGGGAAAGGCAATATCCAATAAAGGGAAGGGCAGCACAATACTGGGCAGAGCACAGGCATCAAAGGCAACCAAGGTAAGTGCTGCTCCATACACAATCCCACAAGAACAACAATTATAACCATCTAGGAATGGGTACATAGATAAACATTCAACTAAACAGGGGTGGGGATGCAAATGTGACTATACCCGTGAATATATACAGGTTTGACAGAGGATATATCTACATAAGTATTTATATGTGTGGTAAACATATCCATGCATATAGTAGAGCATAATGGGGTCAAAAAGGAACTCTGGTGGCATAGTGTCTAAGGCATTTGACTGCTATCTAGAAGGTCTGTTGTTCAAACCCACCAGCCATTCTACAGAAAGAAGACGGGGCAATCTACTACCATAAAGATTTACTGCCTCAGAAACCCAGTGAAGGTCTCTATGACTTGGAACTGACTTGATGGAAGTGATTTTGACTTTTTTTGTTGTTTGTTTTTGTTTCATGGAATCAAAGTCATGGAAACTTTTAGTCCTAACCAAACATCTTGAGGGAATGAGTCACTGAGCCTGGGCACTCGGGATCATAGTCTCAGGGAACATCAAAGTCAACTGGCCCAATATAGTCCACAAAGACAATGTTCCACATCCTACTTTGCTAACTAGCAACTGCGGTCTTAAAAGCTTGTGAGCAGCCATCTAAGGTGCAACTATTGGTCTCTTCCCATCCAGAGCAAAGAACAGTGAAGAAAATCAAAGATACAAGGAAACAATTACCATATGAACCCTAGACTCCACAGAAGAACTGGATGGTACCTGGCTACCACTGCTGACTTCACTGTAAAGCATCACAATTGGAGCTCCTGGATAGAGTGCGAGAAAAATGTAGGACGAAACTCAAAATAATAAAAAAGATCAAGCTTACTGGTGTGTCAGAGACTAGTGGAACCTCCAAGATTATGGCCTTACACATTCTTCAAGCCGGGACTGAACTCATCCCTGTATGTCAACTTTCAGCAAAATGATAGACAGGTCTATGAGGTGAAAAATAACAACAGGGAGGTACTCAATCCTTAGAATAACCAACCACAGGAGACAAAAAGACAGCATTTGCACAGAAACAAAGCTCAGAAGGCAGGAAGAGATAGCAAAATCGGAATGGGAATTGTAAACAAAGGGAGGAAGTAGAAAGAGTGCTGCCACATTATGGACATTGCAGTCACTGTCACAAAGCATAATGTGTATGGATTGCTGAACAGAACACTATTTTGCTCTGTAAACTTTCACCTAAAGAGTACAAAGAGCTTAAAAAAGTGAAAAGAAAGAAAATGCAGAAATCTGTGTGCTTATTACTAAAAGAAAAAATATATACATATCACAAAAACAATGCTTCTGGATATTACATTTATTACAAATGTTAAAGTTCCCTCTGAAAGAAAATACAATTCATAGGGAAATTATTTTGAAGAATATTGGAATTAAGTAATCTATATGTTAAATCATATTCTTGGGTATAATTCACTACTTAAATACAAGCATGCAGCTGGTTCAATACACAGACTCCAATAACTCTTGATAAAGTTTGGATTATATCATTGAGTAGAGACTCCTGGCAAGTTGAGATGCTCCTTGAGGCAAAAAGAACCTGAAGTGGATAGTGGTAGAAGTAATTTATAAATATATGCTATGGCCTCATGTTTAGTTTTAAGTATCAAGATGCCCTTACCTATTTTTAATGCCATGTTAGTTTTGGCATTTATTTCTATATTGTAAGAAATTTCCTTCATAGAAAGGAATAAGGATTTCCTAGAGAGTCTGCATTTCATTCTGCTGTGCATAGGGTCTCTATGAGTCAGAGACAATTCAACAGCACTTAACAACAATAGAGAGTCTGGAATTAGAATTTGATGCAAAACTTGATGACTTTTTGAGTCACCTTTTTTGTTTGAAATAGAATGAGTATGCTTCTTTTGTAGAAAGAACCGTTGCATTATGTTAGATGCCATCATAGGGAATTATGTATCTTTACAAACACAAAAATTTGTATGTAGACAATGAAGAACAAAAATGTGTTAATTATATTAGATATTTATCACTTACTGACTACCCATCATTTAAGGAAAACAAGTGAAAACTTCAATTTTGAAGGATCCTGAGAGTTATGGGTGCATCTGGAAGGAGGCAGGACACCATTCCATGTACACACTCTTAAGAGTCATAGATATATCACCTAAATTTGGTGAATCCTCCCGCATGAACACTAAAAATATTCAAGAAAATAATCAGAGATTTTCAAGTTGAAATAGTCAAAGATCCAGTGGTAGATTTTATGAGTCGTGTGGTAGGGTTGGGTTTCCAATTCTGGTCAAGCCCAGAGTGGCATCCAGCCAGTCTCTTTCCATGGCCTATTGTCTGCTGAGTAGCTTCCCTTGCGCTTGCTCATTGTTTCCAGCCTTATTATTATTATTTTTATCCAGGCTTGCTCTAGAATCCATCTGATATAATCCCCAAAATTATTTTCATTGCCATGCTATATTTCTGGTTTTGCAAATACAAGTACAAGTACAAGATGTTTGAGAAATCCTGTCTACATATAGACAATAACTATATACACTGCCTGACTGGGCTCCTGAAAATAAAGATAAAGACAAAAAAAAACAACAATCTATTGAAAGCAATGAGAAAGCTACAATGTCCAGTTTACATCATACTGTTTGTCAAGTAAATATGGTTTTGGGACCTCTATGTCAAATTCACTGTGTGATATAATATAGGATGATATTGTGCTTATAGATTTCATTTTGAATATAATCTTAATTGTCAGCATTTTACAGGGAGTTGGTAGAAGTTGGAGAGGGATATAAAACACTGTTTTATATTACAGTTAGATAAATTCTTGGGTTGTGAAAATTTGGGAGAATTAACTAAGATTTCTTCCTTAGATCAAAGGCTAACTTCCCATTTCATGGTGGCTCAGAAAACACTATTTGTTATACTAATGTTAAGGATAATGGAACACAGTAATGTCGAAAGGTCAGACCTGCTAAAAATGTTTTGCAATTTTGTTGAAAGAATTACAGATAATTTGGTTCACTTCATCTGGCTGTTCTTTCAGGGACTCCTGTTGAGTTCTCAAATATTCTTGATCTGTACATATTTTTATGCATCTAGTTCAGCTATGGGCTCATGTCTTTATTTACATTTTCCCCCAATATGATCTCGTTTAGCTCTTGGTTTTTAGTAATTTCAATATTCCAATGCCTCTCAAATCTCTCTAACTCCAATCTCTTCTAATTCCAGAATCCTATATTCAACTGTATACTATTAGATGACAAAACCATATGAAATTGATAGCTGACTTTTTACTTCTAAAAAAAAAAAGATAATTCCATATGGTACAAACTAAGTTTTATCTCTGCCTGAATGTTATACAGCAATCTCGGATTTAACATTTCTAAATCATAACTCATGGTTTCCCACTCTCTTAACCCTTGTCAAAACTACTCCTAGCCAGACTTCCACCTCAGTAAATGAAAATCATTTCACAAAATTGTTCATGATCAAAATCAAGGATCAAATCTGGATTTAATTTTCCTCAAATACTTCCAAATTTAATACACAAAGGTTTTTTTTTTTTTTTTTTTTTCCCCCTACTTCCAAAGCATATCCATCTCAAGAATAAACCAAATGAAAGCCACCACGACCTCTTGTTTGGCTACTATGGTGGTCTCCTGATTACTCTCCTTGCCTCTACATTCAACCAATCCTAGAGGGTATATTCTATTCACAGAAGTATGGTGCTCTTTGTTTCTTTGTTCTTTAATATAATTTAGACCATGGATTTGCATCTGTCTCCCTATAAAATTTAGGTAGCACTTCTTTTAATTTTCCATCATGGACACCAAAGTCTACATGCGTATTTCCCTGACCTGCTGCAGAATTACTCTACCGTTCTCATGATAATTTGTTGTTGTTATGTGCCATCCAGTGGCCCTACTCATAACAACCCCTCCTTGGGTTTCTGAGACAGTATCACTACGGAAGTAGGATTGCCCAGCCTTCCTTCTGAGGAGTGGCTGGTGGGTTTGAACCGCCAGCCTTCTGGTTAGCAGTCAAGTGCTTAGGCACTGTGCTACGAGAGCTCCTCATGATGCTTTATCTACACTGATTTGACAAAAAGCTGAGCTTATTCTTCCTTTCAGTCTGGTTGGTGCTCTTTTCTCAGATTTTTCTAAGGTAGTCTGCTTTCTATCACTTATTTTCTCAGTTCGAACGTTATCTCCTCCAAGAGGACCCTGATAATTCTGTCTACCCAAAGGGTGTGCGTTTAAGTAGAATCACTCTCTCATACATAACTGCTTTCTTTTTTTCATGACGCTTTATTTGAAAATTTCAGAGGTATTTTATTTGTTTATTGCCTGACTTTGCCCAAGTCCCCCTTCCCTTTCAGAATATAAGTTTTTTTAAAATTGGGACTTTGCCTGTTTTGACTATTCCTATAAACCTGGCAGGAGCCCAAGTGATGTAAGAGTTAAGTATGCTGGTGCTAACTAAAAGGCTGGCTGTTCTAACTATCTATTGCACCTTTGGGAGAAAGGTTTGACAACCTGCTTGTGTAAAGATTATAACAAAATAAATAAACAAGTAAGTCAAACTCTCTGGAGCAGTTTTACTCTGTCCCTTGAGGTTACTATGAACTGGCATCAACTCAGGGGCACCCAACAAAAATAAATGGGGCTCCTAGAAAGTCAAGAAATGTGTTACAAAGAGCAAAGGAGATGCTTTCCATTAACTGATAAAATGGCAAATAGAGGTTACATTTATTTCTTACAAGAAGCATGCAACTAAAGCCCTTCACAGCAATATAATTTGAAGAATTGTAGAAGTATGTTGTGAAATTTTGTTCAGAATTTCAAAATTTTCCAGAATGTCATCACACTTTAATAAAACTGAATAATTCTTTAAGTTATTGTGAGTGTACTTGAAATGTACAAGCCCAGATGACTTTGCAATATCACTCAATTGAGTTGAAGAGAATTAACAAATGATTTAAAGTTGCAAAAAATATATGATATATCCCTTTAAATTTTGAGACCTCAAAATGGATAACAAATGAATTGCTAGACTCTGGCTATCAAAATCTATCAAAGGTAAAGTTTGATAGTAAGATGAAAATTATTGTGGTTTTATTGTATTAGTTTGAGCTGGGGCTATGTCTCCTAGAATTCCTTTGTATGTATGTTTCTGGTTTAGAGTTTACAATGAAAGAAGTCTGTGGAAAATGTAGAAGATAGAAATGAAACACATTTACCTTCAGAAGTTTGAGGTAAGGGCAGAAGCAACTCACATGCATTGCCACAGATTTGCAGGCTTATCTTCTTGGCTGAAGCTCCTGCAGCTCCCACTTGATGTCTGCCTTTGTTGTTGTTGTTGTTATTTGCCGTCGAGTCAGACTCGACTCATAGCGACCTCTCCTTGGGTTTCTAAGGCAGTATCACTGTGGAAGTAGATTGCCCAACCTTCCTTCCAAGGAGTGGCTGGTGGGTTTGAACTGCCAGCCTTCTGGTCAGCAGTCAAGTGCCTTAGGCACTATACTATTGGATCTACAATTAATACCAATGGAAAAAGTCAAGAAATCAGATGTTGTATTGCAGTCGGCAAATGTTCT
>NW_006921608.1:668294-681800 GCF_000298275.1 Orycteropus afer afer
TGCCCAACCTTCCTTCCAAGGAGTGGCTGGTGGGTTTGAACTGCCAGCCTTCTGGTCAGCAGTCAAGTGCCTTAGGCACTATGCTACCAGAGCTCCTAAGCTTCTTCAAATGCTTGGCCAGGTTCTTCTGAAACTCTATTGCAAGTTATTCACCTCATCAATGTTGGTAGCTTCAAAATGGTGAGAGACCAACATAGGATCCAGGGAGAGACAGACGCAGATTTCAGTTCACCCTCCTTGGTTGGTTCCAGGCCACTTTTATGGGTTCTTGTTTAGTCTTACTTTCCAAAGGTTTAATTGTTCAGGGTAATTTCAGGTACCTCTTTCAAGAGAAAAACAAATTGATGCATCTGGTCCGTCTTACTATGAAGAAATAGGTGCAGTGTTTATTGAACTTTGACTTTAGGAAGTAACAAATTTCTCATTTAGGCTTACTGCCTCAACCTTTTTATCACATGGTCTGAGAAGCTACTAATTTTTTAAAGTGATCTAGATCAAAAGAAGGCTATTCCACAGGTCCAGGATTCCAAGGAAGCTGCTCTGCTACTTGGACCATACAGCTTAGAAAATCTGGCTTACATGAGGTGTCTATGCCAGATAGCCATGCTGTATAGAGTGTTTGGCCAATCTCTTTACATAATCACACTGCAGTTCTAACGAAGCTAGTGAAACTTTATGCCATCCTTTAAGGACAACTATTCTCATTTTGATGAAAAAACTGGATTTTACTAACGTCAAGTTGATACTGAACCTTTGACCACCAACAACCAATTTATCATGTGAGCATTACGAATCTGGTGTTGTCTGACCCACCAATCCAGAAAATTAGGAGAGCACAGCAACACTTTATCTTGAAGAAAAGTGGTGTGTATGAGATTGACCCCAAGCAAGTCCAGAAGGTCCAATAAGGTGTATTAGCAAGTGGCCCAGATATCCATTACTCATAAAACTATTACAGTGCCTTCTCCTTTTCACTCTGCAGCTATGGTAATTTATGCCCATTTGACTGGATAGTTATTATAGTTCATTTATGAATGGTTATACACAATAAGCTATTACCACCTGAAAGTAAAGCACTACAGTATTATAGCCTGATACTAGAATGATACTTAAGGGAACAATGAAGAAAAATCTTTTTTATGTACAGGACTTTAAACAGTACACCAGGTTTATCATTTTCCCTAATTTTTTTAGGTAAATGGCCAGAAGTAATTATCGAACTAATTCATGACAACTGGCAATGATTTATTGGAAGAAATACGATTGGAAATTGGTGACAGCAGTTCCAGGGAAGAAGCATGTAGATAAGCATCCTCTTGGGATGGACACAGATAATACTGACGGTTGTGTGTTCCATAGGAAGTGAAACCAAAGACTAACCTTGGAAGAGGACAATTTAAATAATCAAGTGGACAAGGTGATCTGTTTCATGGACGTACATCAGTCTTTTTCCCAAGTCATCTCTGTACTTGCCTCAGGTATGTATAGACAGAGTGGCTATAGCAGCAGGGGTGGCTGTTAAGTTGGGCTCAATAATATGAGCCTTTAAAAACCAAGCACAATCCAGCCAGCTACTAAAAATACAACCTACCAAAAGCAGAGATCAATACCAAGTTTTAATAGGGCACCATTCCCTAGAGGGCTCAGCCACTCCCCTGCTGGCAAGCTGAAAACACTGAACAACCTCCATTGTGAAAAGGGCAGTGCTTTATTCTCTGTGGAATAGACACATATTCTAGATATTGATTTGCATTTACTACCTACAATTCTTTAGTCATATCTACCATCCATGGCCTTGTAGGCACAGGGAACCAGTTAAGCTGCAGTTCCTTGAACTCCTGCCCAGTCTCCTCTTTCAACTTCCAATTTCTGGTCATGGTTCATATGCAATTTCATGGCCAAGTACAGCAGCACTCTTGTAGGCCACCTAAATCATCAAAAAGCATAGGTTCTAGTTTTTTTTTTTTTTTTTTTTTTCATGGGTTCCAACTCATCCCTACAAATACCAATATGTCATTCCTCTCTACCACTTCATCATGTGTCCAATTTATTTCCCTCATGTCAACCATGCTAATTTCAGGGAAAAAAAAATAAAACCTGGAAAACAATCTGAATACAGGAATTACAACATTTCTATTCATGCTACTTTTAGTAAATTAAAAAGAAAAATCCTGTATATATCTGAAATTTAGGAACAAAAAAGCATGAACTACTTTTGAGTCTTGGTCTTAAGAAGCATCACCTGTTTCCTGTCTCTCATCTGCAGGCACTTTGTCTCCTCTGTAAGATTATGTGCCAGGTAGCCACTGTGGTTCCAGCTTGGACTCAGATCAAAACACATGGAACAAATGTGCCAGAACTGGTCCCACCAACACAGTGACTCATGAATGAGAAACGAATGATCAATACTGTATATCTCTGATTTTTTGGTGGTAATTTAATACACAACAGAAGCTAGTAATCAATTGAAATTACTTTAACACAAATGAATAAATAATTTGATGAAGTAATACTAACAATACTCTATAATGCCCACACATATGGATTTCTGATTTTGTGTGTTCTGTCTTTATGAAAAGTAAACATCTGTAACTTTTACTCTTTAAAATGAGTAAACCCCAAACTATTACAGCCTCTTTGTTGCACCTTAATTTTCTTAGCATATGGATATAGAGACATTAAATGCCACTCATTTTTATATTGCTTTGAAAATTTATTCAAGTCAATGTCCATAGATCTAACTAAACATCTCCAAACAGCTTGTGTTGATCCTTTAGAAAAATTCTAAAAGTTACTTATTATTTATTTATACTATATATTTATTCAAATGTTTATTTAATCTAAAACTTTCCTGGAGCAGTGCTCAGTATATCACCTTTGATATGAACAGTGGTAGATTAATGTGCAATCCAAGTGCATTCAATAAGCAGATAAAATAAAAACTATATGCCTCTAAGTATCTGAAGCAAAATTACAGGATATGGTTAGTTTACAAGAAATTAGAATTAGAAGTAGAACTGACTTATTCCTGTCAGCTGACTTTGAGTGGCCCCACCTCACTGTGACCGTCCCATGCACAATGGAACTAAATGGTTCCAGCTCTGCACTATCCCCAGAGCTGGCTGAAGATTACCCTTGTGATCCATAGACGTTTCATAACCTCATTTTTGGCAGTAAATTGCCAGGCTTTCTTTCCAGTCTATCTTATTCTGCAAGCTCTGATGAAGTCTGTTCAGTGTCATAGCAACAAGCAATCCTCTTCTGATAGAAAGATGGTAGCTATATCTGAAGTGCTTTGGCCGGGAGTTGAAGCCGGTCTCCAGCATGAAATGCAAGAATTCTACCATCGAATCACCAATGCCTCCCAGAACTTAGTAAACCACAAAACCATAGCAGTTGCTGGTGAGCCAGTTTCAATTCATGACAATTCCACATTTTTCAGACTAGAACTGTGCTCCACAGTGTTTCATGACTGTGACCTTTTAAAAACAGATGAACAGGCTTTACTTCTGAGGTGACTCTGAGTGAATTCAAACCACCAACTTTCTGGTTATTAATCATCTGGGCTACTCCTTAAATAGTCTATTTTTTGCTTGAATTAGTTTTTACTTTGTGGTCAGTGATTCATATTCACAAAATTATGCATTATCACAAATGACAAACTGATTTTTTATTGTTGTTACAAAAACTCACTTTCTTTGCAAGAAATTATTTATTTACATTTGTTAAAATCAATTGCCCATAAGTAAGATGTCATAAGGAAAAAATATTCCAAATCTAACTAGAAAAGATTACTGGAGTTTTAAAAATGATAAACTAAATTTAAATATACCTTTCATTCATCCAATCACCCTCACTTTAAAAACTTACTTTTATAAAAGTATGACCAGATTATGATTATAACAAAATCATATTATTTTTCAATGATCAACA
The DNA here is from genome assembly GCF_000298275.1 of Orycteropus afer afer. Classification (NCBI taxonomy): domain Eukaryota; kingdom Metazoa; phylum Chordata; class Mammalia; order Tubulidentata; family Orycteropodidae; genus Orycteropus; species Orycteropus afer. The sequence goes on from NW_006921608.1 coordinate 672,228, forward strand.
TATTTGTCAAATTTATTACTGCACCTTATACAAATAAATGCATTTTGAAAATAATTCTGGAAGCAATCAAATATGTGTTCAAAATATACATACAGATATACTAACTACATCAACACCTAAAATTGTAACATTTTAGAAACGTCTTAAATAGCTGTATCATGTTGAACAGGAGCTCTGGTAGCATAGTAGCTAAGGCACTTGACTGCTAACCAGAAGGCTGGCAGTTCAAACCCACCAGCCACTCCTTTGAAGGAAGATGGGGCAATCTACTTCTGTAGTGATATTGCCTCAGAAACCCAAGGAGGGGTCTCTATGAGTTGTGTCCGACTCGACGGCACATAACAACAACAATATGTTGCACAGTGTCCGTCTAAAATATGTCCTTCCCTCAACTTTAGAGTAAGAACTTATTTGGAAAGAGCATCATTCTTATTTATGAAATTGGTAATTAGACAAAATGAGTTAAGTTAATATGAGATCACACTGGAGTAGGATGACCCCTTAAGATAATGTAACTATGTCCTTTTAGGAAGAGAAAAACTCAAGACACAGACAAAGAGAGAAGTCAGTCATGTGAAGATGAAGGTAGGGATTAGAGTGACACTACCACAATCAAGGAATTCTTTGAGCTGTCAAAAGCCTAAAGAAACAAGGAATGATATCCTCCTAGAGACTTCATAGTGAACAGGGCCCCACCAACACCTTGATAGGTATGAAGCTGTGAGAAGATGTCCTTTTACTGTCTTAAGCCATGAGTTTGTGGTATTTTGTTTTGCAGCTCTAGGAAACGAATACAAATTCATTTTTGGATGAAGTATATAATATATTGATGGTATCTGTTCCTAAAAAACAATATTACGGTTTTGTGCAATATGATAGTACATAGGATTAGACTCTACAAAAATGAAATGAGAAAAAAATTCACTACACATTTCACTTTATAAATTTAAGAAACCTAAGAGTGGTTTTATATGTGCAAAATTTTGATTAGGTAATAAAATAATAAAGCATGGAAAAAGTTACAAAAAATTATTCTAGAAAGAAAATGATTTGAATTTTATAAGTAACTATTTCTTGATTATGGGCCTATGGGTGATCTGTATATTTTTTCTTTTTTAACATTTATGCTTTCTGAGTTTTCTATATCGGTCCCAATAATTATTTAATAGTGAAAGAATAATTTTAAAGTATATGTTATCAATCTGTTCATAAAGAAAAGTCAAGTTAACAATTTAAAATGTAATTTTACATTGACATTAACAGAAATAAAGAAATCTACACCCAAATCCAAGCAGCATTGTGTAAGTCAAGTTAACAATTTAAAATTTAGTTGGACATTGACATTAACAGAAATAAAGAAATCTACACCCAAACTCATGCAGCTCTATGTGTTGCTTGAATATCATCTCCTAAGACAGTGGAGATTGAAAGGTAAAACATTGATTTCAACACTCTAATAGTATAATTTCTAAGAAAAATATTAACTTGACTTATTTGGAGAAATAATAGACAATATGTTCACTGTATAATGAATATGTCACATTTTCCAAAGTGTAAAACTATCTTAAATTATCAAATTGAAACTATTTCACACTTTCAAGTGAATTTTTTCCTTTGGAATGTGTAGGTATTATTAGCAAAAAAACCAGGAGAAATTTTTATTTCAAGGAAGCAGAGTTAGAAATAGAATGGATAGATACATTTAAAACTATGAATAATCTGAGCAATCCAAAATGAACAAAAACGAATTGCATGAATTACTTCTTTATTAATAGTTAGATTGTATTTCCTTTGTTGTTGTTATATGCCATCGAGTAGGACCTGACTCATAGCGACCCCTCCTTGGGTTTCCAAGGCAGTATCACTACAGAAGTTGTTGTTGTTGTTGTTGTTAAGTGCCGTCGAGTCTTTTCCGACTCATAGCGACCCCATGCACAGCAGAACGAAACACTGCCTGATCCCGCGCCAGCCCCACAATCCCTGCTATACTTGAGCCCATCATCGCAGCCACCGTATCAATCCATCTCCTTGAAGGCCTCCCCCTCTTTCGTCGACCCTCCACCCTACCAAGCATGACATCCTTCTCCAGGGAATGGTCCCTTCTGACAACATGACCAAAATAGGTGAGACGAAGTCTGGCCATTCTTGCTTCCAAGGAGCATTCTGGCTGCACTTCCTCCAGGACAGATATGTTAGTTCTTTTAGCAGCCCACGGTACTTTCAGCATTCTTCGCCAGCACCACAACTCTCCCATTTTCCTTATGACCAACAATTCTGACAATATTTGAAAATGTCATAATATTTTCTATATATTAACTAATGTTAAGTAGTAAGGAAAGGAAGGAGTTCTGGTGTCACAGTGACTAAGGCATTTGACTGCTAACCAGAAGGTTGGTGGTTCAAATCTACCGGCCCCTTTGTGGAAGGAAACCTTTTTTGCCATAATGGTTTACTTCCTCGGAAACCCAACGGGTGTTGCTATGACTCGGAATTGACTTGATAGCAATGAGGCTTTTTTTTTTTTTTTTTTTACTTATGGAAGATAACAAGCAAAATGGGGTTAGGCATTTGGCTGTTAACCAAAAGGTCTGTGATTCAAACTCATGAGCTTCTCCATAGGAGAAATATGAAGCAATCTGCTGCCTTTAAGAATCACATCTTTGGAAACCCTGTGCAGCAGTACTACTCTGTCCTGAAGTGTCACTGTGAGTCAGAATTGAATAGAGGGCAGTAGTTTTTATCTTTGTTTATATTTTAATGTAGTAAGGATACAACAGTGAGTAGTCTAAACATGATCCATGTCTTATTGTTGTTAAGTACTGTCAAGTAGACTCCAACTCATAGCTACCCAATGCCCCATAGTGTTTTCTAGGAAGTAATTGTCATGGATATATTTCAGGAGCTACCATATGACCAAGAACCAATGGTATTGAAGGAAAAAGTCTAAGCTGCAGTGAAGGATCTGGTGAAAACAAGGATCCAGGAATTGATGGAATACCCACTGAGATATTTCAACAAATGACTGCAGTCTTGGCTTGATTATGCCAAGAAATTTGGAAGACAGCTACCTGGCCAATTGATTGGAAGACAACCATATTTGTGTTCATCCCAAAGAAAGGCAATCCACCAGAATGTGGAAATTATCAAACAATATCATTAATATCAAATGCATGTAAAATTTTACTGAGAATAATTCAAAAACCGTTACAACAGTTACTGACAGAGAACTGAGAGAAATCCAAGCAGGATTCAGAAGAAGATGTAAGAGAGATATCATTGCTGATGTTAGATGGATTCTGTCTGGTAGCAAAGAATACCAGAAATATATTTATCTGTGTTTTATTGACTATGCAAAAGCATTTGACTGAGTAAATAATAACATATTATGGAAAACATTGCAAAGAATGAGAATTCTGGACCACTTAATTGTGCTTGTAAGGAACCTATACATAGACCAAGAGGCAGTCATTTGAACAAACAAGGGAATACTGCATGGTTTAAAATCAGGAAGGGTCTGCATCAAGGGTGTATCCTTTCACAGTACTTAATTCAATCTGTAGACTGAGCAAATGGTCTGAGAAGCTGGAATATATGAAGTAGAATGAAGCATCAGGTTTGGAGGAAGACTCATTAACAACCTTTGATATACAGATGACACAACTTTACTCGCTGAAAGTGAAGATGACTTGAAGCACTTACTGATGGAGAGAAAGAATACAGCCATCAGTATGGCTTACACCTCAACATAAAGAAAATAAAAATCCTCACTAGACAAGTAAGTAACATCACAGTAAATGTAGAAAAGATTTCATAGTATTTGGATCCACAATCAATGCCCATGGAAGCAGCAGTCAAGAACAGAAAACATATTGTTATCTGTTAACATTGGACTAATCTGCTGAAGAAAATCTCTTTAAAGTGCTAAAGAGCAAAGATGACACTTTGAAGATAGAGGTGTGTCTGATCCAAGCCATGATGCATTCAATGGTCTCATAAGCATGTGAAAGCTGGGCAATGAATAAGAAAGATGACAGCAGAAGTGATGCATTTGAGTAGTGGTCTTGATGAATAATATTGACAATACCTTGGAGTGCTAGAAAAATCGGTCTTGGAAGAAATACAGCTGGAATGCTCCTTAGAAGTGAGACTGGACAGAATTTGTCTCATATACTTTGGTCAGGTTGTCAGAGGCAACTTAAGCATCGTATCATGCTTAATAAAATAGAGGGTCAATGAAAAGTCCTTCAAATAGATGGATCAACACAGTGGCTGCAGTGATGGCTCAAGCGGAGCAAAGACTGTAAGGATGGCAGTGAACTGGGCTGTGTTTCATTCTGTTGTGTACTGGGTTGCTATGAGTTGGAACCAACTTGATGGTACCTAACAAAAATCTTTACAGAAGCAGATCACCCAGTCTTTCTCCCACAGAGCCACTGCGTGTGTTCAAATTGTCAAGCTTTTGTATCAGTTAAGTACCAGGACTTCTCTCCAAGTTCTAGTGAAGCTAAAAGTTCAGTAAGGAGGATAGCAGAAAACATTAATCAAAGAGCCATGTATATTTACCCTCTGTGGAAAATAACTCACTCAGGGAAGCACAGGATGATGGAGAGAAGAGTGAGGCAGAGGTGCTGGGACGGTAGAGAAAGAGTGAGTGAAGGGGTGAAGAAAAAAATCAAACTCATTGCCATCGAGTCTGATCCCATTCATAGTGACCCCTCCTTGGGTTTCCGAGGCAGTATCACTAAGGAAGTAGATTGCCCAACCTTCTTTCTGAGGAGTGGCTGGTGGGTTTGAAGCACCAGCCTTCTGGCTAGTAGGCAAATGCCTTAGACACTACACCACCAGAGTGTTCTAGAAAGAGGGGAAATATTATGAGAGGGATAAGTTTGGTAACTTGAAAAACTGAGAGTCAGTGCTACCAATAGCCACAGCAGGCCCCAATCATGCAAGGCCATGTAAACCAATAGGGTTATGTGTCTTTATAGTCTAAGAGGATTGCAAATGGCATGACTAGATTTATATTTGGAATTCTGGTAGCATAGTGCCTAAGACGGTTCAAACCCATCAGCCACTCCTCGGAAGGAAGGTTGGGCAATCTACTTCCATAGTGATACTGCCTTGGAAACCCAAGGAGGGGTCACTATGAGTCAGGTCTGACTTGATGGCACATAACAACAATAACAGACTTATATTTCAAAAAAGAAAACTTTTATTATAAGAAAAAATTTGGAAATGGAAAGAACAGATATAGGAAGATGGTATGGAGTATGTTTCAGTAAACAGATAGACACTTGGACTTGGTTGTAGTAATAAAGAAGAATAAATAGACCACCAACATTCTTGAAGTGAAATCAGATAAATTTGGGTGCACATTTGACTCAAAGGCCAGGAAGCAGAGACACTCTGGTTTATGTACCAGGGTGGATACTGCTCTTATTTACCACAGCATAAGTTTAGGATTAATAAATTGGAGGATGACAGATACCGATTTTTGAGATGTTGAACCTGACTAATCCTTCCTAGTATAACAAGTGAATGAATATCAGTGCAGTAATGATTGACAAGAAAACATGCTACAATAAATTTTTTACAGATTATTTAAGAAAAATAATTTAGTTATTGGTTAAAAAGTTCAGTATCAATATATACATAATAATCTTGCCTTTAATGTCATATATCTTCTAATATAATAGATATAGAATATAAACATACTATGTTAATAGTTTAGTATTTATAATAAAATGCTCTTAATCTGTTTTCATGGTTTTACTCTCTTACATTATAAGTGTACAGTAAGCAACTAACAAAGTTATGTCATTTGAACTATCAATACCTTTTATTTCATGAAAGAAACAGTTTTGACTACTAACTATAATATATATTGCATTTATGCCATATGCTTCAGAGTTAGAAGAATGGTCCACCCACCTTCTTCTGCTCTAGTTGGAGATAAACCACTGCCATCAAGCCTCATTTCTCATTTGCTATGAAAAGCAAAAGAACTGTGCTTTGATTAATAATTATCTCTAAAATCTTAAGTGTGTACAACAAGCGAGGTGAAAAACAGTGGGACACAGAAACACAGCATGTCTAATTGAGAAAACTGCATGATCAACAATACTGTGTTATACCAAGAGATTGACTGAAATTAATTTAGCAGAAGATTGGCCTAGGACTTATTACTCAAAAAGTGCAAAATACTAATATGTTAGTTGATAGTGTTTTTCGGAATAGCAGAAACAGAACACATTCATTTTGTTATTTCTGAAAAGTTCAAAAAGATGTTGAAAATGGAAGCAACAGACTTAATAGGATTCAAAATAAAGGATAAAAACTCACTGCTGTCAAGTCGAACCTGACTCATAGCTACCTCTCCTTGGGTTTCCAAGGTGGTGTCACTACGGAAATAGATTCCCCAACTTTCCTTCCGAGGAGTGGCTAGTGAGTTTGAATCACCAGCCTTCTGGTTAGCAGTCAAATGCTTTAGGCATTATGCTACCAGAGCTCCCAAATAAAGCACAGGAAACATGTTATCAATTTTCCTACACCAGAAGAAATTTTTGGTAAAGAAATAAAAATGTAGAGGTCTTGGGTGGGAAAAGTTTTCCTAAAACTCTGTCATAATACCTACCAGATGAGGTTATGGCATTTAGCATCTTGTTTAGTAAAAGAAAGGTAAGTAAGAATTTAAGTGTTGGAGAGTGTAGAAACAAAATGAAAATGCTTTTTAAAAGTGGCTGCACACTGAACAAAAGCCTGTTTTTCCTTTGTTGTTATCCAGGTTTTGTTGTTGCTAGATGCTGTGTGTCAACTCCAACACATAGCGACTCAATGTGCAACAGAATGAAACACTGCCTAGTTCTGTGCCCTCACAATCCTTGTGATGCTTGAGCTCATAGTTACAGCCTCTGTGTCAATCCATCTCATTGATGGTCTTCTCCTTTTTTGCTAACTTTACCATGCATGATATGCTTATCCAGGGACTGGTCCCTTCCTATTACATGACCAAAGTAGGTGAGACAAAGTCTGACCATTCTCCCTATTCAGAAGCATTCCAGAGCACTTCTTCCAGGACAGATTTGTTTGTTCTTCTGGCATTCCATGGTATTTTCACTATTCTTTGTGAACACCACAGTTCAAAGACATCAGCTCTTCTTTGGTCTTCCTTATTCATTGTCCAGCTTTCACATGCATATGAGGTGATTGAAAATACCGTGGCTTGAGTTAGGCTTATCTTAGTATTCAAAGTGATATATTTACTCTTCAACAATTTGTGCAGGTCATTTGCAGACTTGCGTAGTGCAATGCGATGCCTGATTTCTTAACTTCTGCTTCCACGGGCAATGATTGTGGATACAAATAAAATGAAATCCCTGAGAACTTCAATCTTTTCTACATTTATCTTGATGCTGCTTATTGATTCATTTGTGTGGATTTTCGCTTTATGCTGAGGAGGTGTAATGCATACTTTAATCTTCATCAGCAAGTGCTTCAAGTCATCTTCATTTTCAACAAGCAAGATTGGGTCATTTGCATAGTGCAGGTTGTTAGTGAGTCTTCCTCCAGTCCTGATGCCACATTCTTCTTCATATAGTCCAGCTTCTCAGATAATTTGCTTAGTGTACAGATTGAATAAATACTGTGAAAGGACAAAACTTTGATGCACATCCTTCCAGATTTTCAACGATACAGTATCCCCTGATTCTGTTTGAACTACTGCCTCTTGGTCTATCTACAAATTCCTCATGAGCAGTGACGTGTTCTGGAATTCCCATTGTTCACAATGTTATCCATAATTTGTTATGATCCACAGTCAAATGTCTTTGCATACTCTATAAAACACAGGTAAATATCTTTCTGGTATTCTTTGCTTTCAACTAAGATCTATCTGACATCAGTAATGATATCCCTCATTATCCATCCTCTTAAATCCAGCTTGAATTTCTAGATACCCCTTGTGAATATATTGCCACAATCATTTTTTAATTACCTTCAGCAAAATTTTACTTGCATGTGATATTAATGATATTTTTCAGTAAGTTCCACATTCTGCTGGATCACCTTTTTTCAGAATGAACACAAATAATGAACTCTTCCAGTCAATTGGTCAGGAAACTGTCTTCCAAATTATTGACATAAAAAAGTAAGTACCTCCAGTGTTGCATCCATTTGTTGAAACATTGCAGTGGGTATTCTGTCAATTCCTAGGTCTTGTTTTTTGCCAGTTCCTTCACTGTAGTTAGTACTTCTTCCTTCAATACCAATGTTAAAGCATTGGGATGCTACCTCTTGAAATAGCTGAACATCAACCAGTTCTTTTTGGTGTAGAGCCTCTGTGTATTCCTTCTATCTTCTTTTGATGCTTTCTGCATTATTCAATATTTTGCCAACAGAATCCTTAAATATTGCAATTCAAAGCTTATATTTTTTATTCCATTCTTTCAGTTTGAGAAATGCCGAGAGTGTTCTTCCCTTTTGGTTTTCTAAGTCCAAGTCTTTGGACATTTCATTATACTTTACTTTGTCTTCTTGAGCTGCCCTTTGAAGTCTTCTGTTCAGCTTTTTATTTCGACATTTCTTCCATTAGCTTTAGCTACACTCCATTCAAGATCAAGTTTCAGAGTCTATTCTGACACCTATTTTGACTTTTCTTCCTTTCTTACCTTTTTAATGGACATTTTCTTTCTTCATGTATGATGTTCTTGATGTCATCCCACAACTCATCTGGTCTTCAGTCACTGGTGTGCAGTACATCAAATCTAGTCTTGAGTTGGTCTCTAAATTCAGACAGGATATAATCAAGGCCATATTTTAGCTCTTTGTGGATGTGCTTTCGTTTTCTTCAACTTCAACTTGACCTTGCATATGAGCAATTAATGATGTGCTTCACAGTCAACTCCTGGCTTTATTTTGACTGAAGGTATTGAGTATCTCCATTGCCTCTTTCCACAGATGTCATTGATCTGATTCCTGTGTATTCCACCTGGTGAAGTCCACATGTACAGCTGATGCTTACATTACTGAAAAAAGTTATTTGTAATGAATAAGTCGTTGGTCTTGAAAAATTCTAATATGTAATCTCTGGTGTCATTTCTATCACTAAGGCCATATTTTCCAGTTACCAAAGCTTCTTCATTGTTTCCAACTTTTGCATTCCAATCACCAGCAATTATCAATACATCTTGACTGCATGTTTGGTCAAATGCAGACTGCAGAATTTGGTAAAAATTTTCAATTTCTTCATCTTTTGCTGTGGTGCTTCATGCATAAATTTGAATATTAGTTGGATTAACTGGTTTTCCTTGTAAGCATATGGATATTATCCTCTCACTAACAGTATTGTTCTTCAGAACAATACTTCACTCTTTCTGATGATGAATATGACACTATTGTTCTTCAGTTTGTCATTCCTGGCATAGTACACCATGTAATTATCTGATTCCAAACAGGTCCTTTCAGTTGCATAATACCTAGGATATTTTTTTTTTTTTATTAGGATTTGGGTGAAGATTTACAGAGTAAATTCACTTTTCATACAGCAGTTCACATATACTTTGTCTCATGTCATTGACC
>NW_006921608.1:689285-702954 GCF_000298275.1 Orycteropus afer afer
ATCCTTTCCTGCAAGGCTCAGGGGTCCAAGATTATCTTCTGTGTCTGTGTTAATTGGTTTCCCTTTTCTTTGTTGAAGAGGGTCTGTGCAATCCTTCTGCCTAGTCCGCCATCTTGCCCCGCCCTCCCGTCATTTAATACCTAGGATATTTATGAGTTCCATTTCAATTTTGATAATTTCCAATTTCCCTAGATTTATACTTCATACATTCCATGTTCTGATTGTTAATGGATTTTGGAGCTCTTTTTTTCTCATTTTGAGTTGTGCCTCATCACCAAATAAAGGTCCTGGAAGTTTTTCTCCATCCACATCACTATGGTCAACTCTACTTTCAGGCGGCAGCTCTTCCCCAATCATATTTTGAGTGTCTGCCAACCAGAAGGGCTCAACTTCTGGCATGGTATCAGACAATGTTTCATGAAGTTTTCTAGTAATATATCAGACAGTGTTTCACTGCTATTCATAAGGTTTTCACTTGCTAATTGTTTCAGAAGTGAATGACCCTGTCCTTCTTCACAGTCTGTCTTGGTCTGGAAGCTCTGTTGAAACCTGTCCACCATGGGGGACCCTGCTGGTATTCAAAACACCAGTGGCATAGCTGCTAGCCTCACAGCCACACAAAGGCCACCACACTATGGCAAACTGACAGATGAGTGGCAGATTTCAGTTTCAAAAATAAAACCAAATACCAAACTCACTCCCATAGAGTCTGTTCTGACCCATAGCAACTCACATTGGATTTCTGTGGCTATAAATCTTTACAGAAAAGTGATGCAACAGGATGTGGAAATCACTGAACAATATCGGTAATATTACATGCAAGTAAAATTTTGCAGAAGATATTTTTTTAAAAAATGGTGACAGCATTACATCGACAGGAAACTGCCAGAAATCCAAGGCAGATTCAGAAGAGGATGTGAGTGAGGGATACCATTGCTAATAATGGATCTTGACTGAAAGCAGAGAATACCAGAACAATATCTTATTGATTATGCAAAGGCATTTGTGTGGATCATAACAAATTATGGATAACATTGTGAAGAATGGGAATTCCAAACACTTAATTGTACTCATGCAGAACATGGACATAGAACAAAAGGCAGTTTTTCCAATAGAATAGGAAGATACTGCATGGTTTAAAATCAGGAAAGATGTGCATCAGGATTGTATCCTTTCACCATATTTATTCAGCATGTATGCTGAAATAATAATCCAAGAAGCTGGACTATCTGAAGAACACAACATCAGGATTGGAAGAAGAGTCATTAACATCTGTGATAAGCAAGAGGCACATTACCTGCTGAAAGTGAAGAGGAATTGAAGTACTAACTGATGAAGATTCCAGACTATTTTCTTCAATAGGGATTAAACTTCATCACAAAGGAAACAAAAATTCTCATCACTGAACCAGTAAGCAACATCATTATAAATGAGAATAAGATTGATATTTCTAAGGATTTCATTTTACTTGGATCCATGATCAACATCCATGGAAAAGCAGCAGTCAATAAATCAAAGGATTTATTCCATTGGACAAACCTGCTGCAAAAATTATCTTCAAAATGTATAAAAGCAAAGATGTCACTTTGAAGACTAAGATGTGCCTGGTCCAAGCCATAGCATTTTCAATTACCTAATATACATTCAATACCTGGACAATGAATAAGAAAGACTGAAGAAGAATTGATGCCTTTGAATTATGGTAGTTTGTAAATTATAATAGAACTCAGGAGATTGTTGTCCATGCTATTTTACCTGTCTAATTGGAGAAGCTTTATTAATCTTACTTAATAATCCTGACATACTGGAGAATTTAATGCTTTTTGTATTTTAATATCCTTAAATATAAATGTACCTACTAGTTATTGTTGTTGTTGTTAGGTGCCATCCAGTCAGTCCCATGTCAGAAGGACCCTTTGTACAACAGAAGGAAATGCTGCCTGGTCCTGTGCCATCCTCACAATTGTTTCTACATTTGAGAATATTGTTGCAGCCACTGTGTCAACAATACATCCTTGAAGATGGTTCTCTTTTTTGATGATGCTCTGTTTTACCAAGCATCATGTCCCTTTTCACCGACTGATCCCTCCTGATAACATGTCCAAAGTACATGAGACAATATCTCTCCCTTCTTGCTTCTAAGGAGCATTCCAGCTTTACTTTTTCAAGACAGATTTGTTCATTTTTCTGGCAGACCATAGTATATTCAGTCAGTTGGGAGTTTGATTTTATTCTCTCGTTATAAGGAGCTCAGGTGACTCAGTTGCAAAAGCGTTGGGACGCTAAGCAAAAAATCAGCTGTTTCTCCTCACCAGTGAAAAAACTTACTGTCATCGAGTTGATTCTGACTCACAGCAACCCACTTTGGGTTTCCAAGGTGGTAAATCTTTACGGAAGTAGATTGCCCAGTCTTCCTTCCAGGAGTGGCTTGTGGGTTTGAACCGCCAACATCCTGGTTATCAGTCAAATGTCTTAGGCACTATGCCTCCAGAGCTCTCCACTGTTAGGTTATAAATATACTTTCCTCTGTACACTACTGAACATTCCTTTTAGATACTAAGTTTTTAATGGTTTCTTACTTTTCCTATTACTTTTAAATTTTATTGGAACATTCTCATGTTTATTAAGACATCTTCTAGTTTATTTTCAAGCTTCTTGCCTCAAAATTGTTTTAGAGCTTGTCCCTTTTCCTCCCTTCTGTAAAGACTCTAGCTGCTTAGATAAAGGGTGGTGTGTGAGCACATGTACTTGTGGTGAGGGTGGGTTAGGGCTTGAGATACGGTATGTGGTTGCCTCTGAGTCCTTATTTCCTCTTCTTTTCTAATAACAGTTACCCTTTGTTGGAACTAGGAAAAAGGTACAAAGAAGGCATAAGGTTCCCCCCAGGCCTATGACCCTGAGATTAAGACACTTTGCCTTGTCTCTGGTTCTCTTTGGTTTCTTTTGATGTTCGTGACTTCTGCCAATGTTTTTGTCTTTGTTCTCATTTGTTAATGCCATTTAACTCTTGCTTCTTCTTCATTTGGCTTAATTTGGGTCTACAGATCTTTTCCTCTTTTTAATTATAAATTGTCAAATTTTTCTTTCACATATTTTTCCCACAAAATTATTATTAACATATTAATTCACCTATGTTTTCTTATATTATTTCCAAGATTTCATGTTTCTAGTCTGGAATCTTAGATCCACTTGTAATTTTATTAGTATAACGAATATGGTAGTCATTCAGTTTTGTTTTATCCAAATCAATAACCAGTGACTTTAAAAAAAAAAAAAATTTGACTAACTCATTTTTAAAATACAACTTTTATGTTATAATAAATTCTTTTATGTTTGGATATATACTAGCTCGCTCTCTTCTTTTCCTTCACCGTTACTGTTTTATTCTCTGTAATTATTAATGTTTTAATATTTATTTCTTTAATTTTTTTGAACACTCTGAAAATTTTCTGATGGTTATTTTATCAGTTGAATTCAGATTTAATGTTATAACACTATTTTCAAAGATACTCTGTAGAGATTTTGATTATGAAGAAATTTAACTTATGAATGCATTTAGAAAAAATGTGTTATCTTTAAAATATTAAATATCCTTGTTGTAAAACAAGACATGTTTTTGATGGACAAGACTTTTCTATCTATGCCATTCATAGAGAAAATTAATTTTTTCATATACTTCACTTCCTGTTTACATCTTTCTCTATGTATTTTTATTCTTTTTGTGTTTTTTAAAATTACCTTATGGATCACTCTTCTTCCATCAACTGTTTTAAATATTTGCATACAGCAAAGCTAAATTTTTAAGTATTTTAATTTCTAGACAATAATAGCAGCTCTGGTAGAGTAGTGCCTAAGGTATTTGACTGCTAACCACCAGCCACTCCTCAGAAGGAAGGTTAGACAATCTACTTCCATAGTGATACCACCTCAGCAAGAAGGATCTATGAGTTGGATCCAACTCCAGGGCAATGAGTTTGGTTTTCTGGTTTAATAATTCAAATGAAATCCTACATTATTGCTTACATTCTCATTCATCATTCATTCACTTATTTTTTTCTCTCTAAGATTTATATATATATATATATATATATATATATACACACACAATCATATGTTTTCCTTGGCATGTAATAAAGCTTCAACTTCTTTGTTTTTTGTTCTTTGTTTTGTTTTGTTCTCTTGTCTAGTTACCATGGATACCATTTCAAAAACAAAATTAATGACAATGGTAATAGTGAATATTTTTGCTTCTTCTTGATTTTCAGAAAAGGGAATATTTTTATTGTTCTCCTGCAAATCAAGGTTCTGATTTTTGGTCTGAGAAGGTTTTATTTGGTTTTAATTCCCTTAACAACAAATTATTTTACTGAAATACTCTTGAGCTGCCTTTCTGCTTAACAAAATATTTTTCTAGAAATTGACCCTGATATACTATGTGACTCTCTTAACCTGACCATATCTGTGGCAGTCATTACTTTCCTAGAAATTAGAAATTTAAGTCTGAGAAAGACAGATACTTTAGCTTCTTAGAAGTGAGGTTTTTAAAGTTAAATTAATGACAATAATTTACTAGAAGAGAACCACAAATGTCAACAGCAGAGGACTCAAAAACTACCCCAATTCTTGCTCTCCACAGTAGGAAATTGTCCGCACAACACTTGGGTATTTAATTCCTCCTTGAATTCCTTGTGATACCTCAACCTTGTTGTAATGAATTCTCTTTAACCCATTAACTTGGGTGCATTGATATATCTGCAACCTAATGGACATTAACTCATAATTTCTCAATTACTATGAAGATGTTTTTCAACTTAAAAATTATTATTTAATTTAATTTAATGATGGAGCTCTGGTAGTGTAGTACCTGAGTCATATGACTGCTAACCAGCCACTTCTCAGAAGGAAGATTGGGCAACCTATTTCCATAGAGATAGTGCCTTGGAAACCCAAGGTAGGCTCGCTATGAGTCAGAAATGACTCGATGGCATTGAGTTTGCTTTCTTTTTTCTTTCTTTCTTTTCTGAGTTATATACTCTATAAAGATGTGCATGGATATTTTAAATTCATTGGTGTATTTCTACAATTTATTTTGTTATATTGTATTCTTCTGTTCTCCTAAATCTCTAACTTCTCATTATCAATCTCCCAGCAGATATTCAATAACATTCTACCTCTTCCATATTTGGTGCTTCTCAAAATGCTGTTCTAGACATTCTTTTAGCTATGCTTTAATGATATCTGAAATTAAAACTCAAAACAGAGAGACTCATGTATTGAGTCTCTTTCTGGGAATGTCTTCTTGAATAATCCATAAATACCTAATAAAGATGAAATATTTAACATTTGGTTTTGTTGTTGTTGCTGTTTGCCTTTGAGTTGGACCCGACTCATAGAGATCTCTCCTTGGGTTTCCCAGGCAGTATCACTATGGAAGGAGATTGCCCCATCTTCCTTCCAAGGAGTGGCTGGTGGGTTTGAACCACCAGCCTTCTGGTTAGCCGTGAATTTCCTTAGGCACTAAGCTATCAGAGCTCCTTTTACATTTGGTACTACATATGTAATACTATATATCTGGTTTTAATATAAATATTTTGCTCTGTTAACCCCCTTACCCATTATTATTGTTATTTATCATCAAATCAATTCTGAATCATGGCCATGATAACCCTATTTGGTAAACAAATAAATGAGACAAGTTAAGTAACACACCTGAGTTCACAGCTAATAAGTGACAGTGCTGGATTATAAACCCAGAGGAAATTTTCACCAGAATGTACAAGAAAGTATATCTATTCAACAGCCCTTCTTAAAATGTGCAGAAAACTGAATACATCAACTCCCCTGTCCCCAATCCATGTTTTCTCCAGCATTCATTATGTTGGAATGACTACCCGAACAGTTACATTAGACAGCACATTGGACCACATTCTCCTTTCAGATCCTTAAACCTCTCAAGTTTATATGTGTCTCTCACTTGGCCCTGCCCTATCTCTTTTTAGTTCTTGTTAATCACTTAAATTTTTCACTTTTGTCTGTTTTCTTTTCTGTTTCCTAAGTTTGATAATCATTATCTTTCAACATTTTATCAGCTTCCCAACAAATCTCCCTAATATCAGAGTAGATCATCAATTATCTCCACTGAGGCAAAATTATTTTAATAACATAATATCCAGATTTAAATTCTTCAATGGATATCCCTTTAAGTTAAAGTACAGATTCATATTAATGTAGTTCATAAGGTTCATGAGTTGGCTTATTCTGACTCTCCAGCCTCTTTTCCCCATGAGCTCTTTCCATTCTCAATTCAGATGAGCATGGCTCAGTTTTCCTCACTTTGCCAAGCTTTTTCTTACTCTGGCTTTTGGATCTGTGATTTCTCTCAATTTCTCCCATCTGACTGAAACAGTTGATCCTTTCAATTGGTCTGGTTCATGTTTACTTAAATTCAGGTCACTGTTCAGAAATCATATCCATCAGTGAACATGCTTGATCTACCCTCTAAACCTGAATCAGGTTTAGGGGATCCAGTCTTGCTCATATAGAATCCCATACTCTCCTCCCTAGTTTTCCTATTTGATTATCATTTCCAGTTTATTCACTTTATCTCCCATAACCCTCATTACATTGCAAGGTCAATGAGACAAGGGCTGTGTCATTTTCATTCACCACTGAATCCAAGTAGCTATCAATATTTGTAATGCTGTTGAGAGCACTTTGACTCATGGAGATCTTTTGTACAACAGAGTGAAATGTTGCCCAGTAGGGCATCATCCTCACAACAGCTGGCATACCTGAGTCCATTGTTGCTGGTACTGTGCCAGTCTAACTCAATGACCATCTCCTGTGCTCTCATTGGCCTTCTACTTCACCAAACATGATATTTCCCGGTGATCGATCCCTCCGATGATGCGTCCAAAGCATGCAAGTCAAAACATGTTCTGTTGTGATCCACAAAGTTTACATTTGTTAATTTTTGGAAGTAGATTATCAGGTCTTATCTCCTAATCTGCCTTAATCTGCAAACTCTGCTGAACTTTATCCACCTTGGGTAACCCTCCTGGTAACTGAAATACCAAAGGCATAGTTTCCACCATCATAGAAATACATTAGCCACCAAAGTACAAGAAACCAACTGGGAGGTTGTGTTGTAATGATGTAGGCATTTCCTAAATATTGGCAGAGTAAATTAATAAAAACATATTAAATTATATTAAATTGTTGTTGTTAGGTGCCATCGAGTCATTTCCAACTCATAGTGACCCCATGCACAGCAGAATGAAACACTGCCCAATCTATATTAACTTAAAGTGCATGAATTATAGATATCTTATTGTCATCTATCAAATCTTAAAATTAACAAATACCCCACAAACTAACCACATACTATTTTCCTAACTAAATTTATGTTACCCTGGTATTGATGTTTTATGAATTCCAGTTTAAAGAAGGTTGGACAATCTACTTCCATAGTGATACTGCCTCAGAAACCCAAGGAAGGGTCACTATGATCCGGGTCCGACTCGAGGGTACATAACAACACAACAACAACATTATTTCCAGAAGCTTCATTTATGACCTAAGAATGATAACTATGATTTGTGATAATGATTCAGAAAAGATACACATCTGTGTTGAAGGCCTTCATCAATACAAATGTGTTGTGCGTATACTTTTAAAAATGTTATGAAATTACTTAATTTAGGCATTTAAATACCACATTACAAAGTGCATATTAAATAAGCATTCAGTGAGTCAATTTTGCTTATCTTATGTTTTACATGTCTTTGGTGAGCTGTTTAGGAAATCCAGCAGATGGAAGATTTAATGACTGCACAACACCAACTTTCCATAGTGCATTGTCAGTTCAATTTTTCATCTTTCTATTTTCATCTTCTTTCATATCAGAAAAATTGCCATAGGCTACTGATCTTGAATCAAATTTATATGAAATTCAAGCATAATGAAAATGGGAATTGATGAATGGAAACTAGTCACAGCTATCAATATAGATCGTAAGCAAATACATTCTTCAAGCTATGGAACATCAACACCTATACCTGTGGTAATAGGAGCAAAAAGATAAATGAATGCTGTAGGGAACTTCTACCAATTAGTATTTGTATCGTTTTAGTTGACTATAGTAATTACCAAATATTCTACAATTTCAGTTGCTTCTGTCATCTAATATTTTATTTGCCTACAAAAGATTTCAAGTAAATGGTCTTGACTCATTTTTGGTATTTATAAAAATTGAATGTAGAATAAGGTCATAAATGGGGGATCTATCCAGTTCTAAGTAGATTGATATAATCTACTCTATGTTGTTCTCCCTTTTGAGCCATAGAAAGCATGCATATTCTTGACCAAGAATAGAAAAACCAAACAATAACAAAAAATTCTCACTCTTTTCTTGGGTTCTAGTCAAAGTTAAGCCTGAGATATTCTCCTAATTGATGGTCTCAGACCATGTAATTACTAAAGAGAAAATACTAATATTTTAAACTACAGAAACAATTTTTCTCATAGAACCAACTAGTGTCATGGGAGCTAGAGCAAATTATTTTGTTCCAGATAGAACTGATTTCTCTTTAGATCAGAGAAAGTTTATATATACACATGATATTATTAGTATTATTATTATGCTCTTCAGTATTATAACTAACATTTACTTAGGGACAAAAATATGCTAGGTATTTTGGTAAGACATTAAACTTTAACTTCTCCATGTGGTACTCCAACTTCTAGCTCTATTAACAAGCTTCATCTCTGTCGACTTCTAATGCCAATTTTTATATATCACCACTGTTTCCTTTAAAACCTACCACTGTTGAAGCTTTGTTAAACCAGTGGCTTCGGTGGACTTATTTGCAAACTGAAAAATTTGACTTTTTATCTTCTCTCCTACGTCTTGGGGATTTTAGTATAGAAATCTTAGAATATAGCAGACGCCTGGGGAGAGATTTTTATTCAAGTTAGTAACTGCCTACTTAAAAAAAAAAAAAAAAAAAACTCTTGCGTCATATCATCCTGAGAATAGATGACTATGGAGACATACCTGTGTTTGTCAACCATTAGATATAAAAAATAGCTTCACTGCTGTTTCAAGAAATATTCACTTATACATTGATATTGTTTGAGGATGTTGTTGTCGGTATGTGCCGTCAAGTTGGACCCAACTCATAGCTACCCCTCCTTGGGTTTCCGAGGCAGTATCACTATGGAAATAGATTGCCCCATCTTCCTTCCGAGGAGTGGCTGGTGGGTTTGAACCGCCAGCCTTCTGATTAGCAGTCAAGTGTCTTAGGTACTTAAGAATTATAATTTTATCTTTACTCAAACCCCAAATTTGATCAACTAAACACAGTGTTAAAAATTAAAATATAGTTTATGTATGCTACAGAAATAAATAAAACATTTTAATGTATGCTTCTCTTTGGTTCACATTTATCCATGTGCTGGAGTATTTTTAAGTATTGTTTTTTCAAACACAAGCCAATTAATAATGTTTTTTCTTCATTGTATAAGTATACATATTTATGGTCTATCAACATTGTAAAACTAATTTAAAAATCATAATACATTTTTATAATATTTTGAAAAACTTTTAAAAAATCTTAAGGTTCTGAATAGAATAAATAAATTCACAAATAAATTAACCAATGGCAATTTATATTGATAAGGGCAAATATTCGTCATCTTTTTCATTTCTCTACTGGAAATGGCATTCTAATAAAGAGAACTCAACATGCCCAGAAAATAAAAATCATTTAATAATTCATTCCAAAATTAAGAAGATAGTAACCCATAACCTATTGATGCCCATTCTAATATGACTCATACCACTTTATGGGACAGAGTAGAACTGCTTCCTCCTTGGGTGTTCAAAGCTGTAATTTTTACAAAAGCAGATTGCCACATCTCTCTCCTGAGGACCAGATGGTAGGTTTGAACTACCAGCTTTTCAGTTAGCAGTTCAGTGGTTTAGCCACTGTACCAGCAGGACTCCTTAAGAAGAAATAGACTTATTTGCTTGAAATAAAATAGAATTTAAAAATTGCCCTTGTTGCCAGGCTTCTTGTAACAATCTTACTATAAGTTAGTCCCCAATTCTGTAAGTGTACTAAACAAAGAATACATAGATCTTTGAAATTCATTTGCATAATGTTAAATCACATAATACTTTAGTTTGCAGTGTTTTTGAAAATAAAGAAAGCAATAAGATCCAAACATTTTCAAACAAAGAATGAGGACATTATGCTGAATGAAATAGGTCAGTCACAGAAGGACAAATATATTAGTTCATTATTATAAAAAGTCAAGGAAAGGTTTATATATGGAAGGAAACTTTCTTTGTTGGCTAACAGAGATGGAAGGGGAGGGGAAAAACACTGCAAAATTAAATAATAATGATAATAAATAAAGTTTAAGAAAAAAATGCATGCATTTCATTTACTTCATGAATTTACTATTTGTCATTCTGGTATCAAAGTTGTAAAGGCTGTGTGCAATGAATTACAGACATATTTTTAGGGTAAAATGCTGTATTATGTAAATATGTATATGTAACTAACTGATTCATTAACCTATATTACAGAATTTTATATGCATTTTTTTTCTTTTTTTTTTTCTCCAACCACTACCTTCCACATATTTTTTAAATACATTTTGGGCAGTTTCTGTCAACTTTTAGTTACTTTTGGCTATTAAATGATCAGCTTCAGTTTATAATTTGAATTCCAAATGCAATATAAAATTTACTTTCACCATTTCCTCCTAACCCAGAGAAACACATTCAGGCTTGCTACACAAAAGTGGTTGAAGTATAGGCAGCTTTTATCCTACCCTTTCTCTTTGCTTTGTCCTCCTCTCTCACCAGTTCTCTACTGCTAGCTTAGACAGTCCAAAGGCAGACAGACAGGTCTACTGCTTACACAGATGCAACAGAAAACAAACTAAGAGCTTCCTTTCTTAGTAGGCTCAACTGAACTCTGGAATTCATTCTCTTACAGCTTCCATCTTCTCTTGACTTCAGGGAGGATAATCTATAGGATAGAGCAGAAAAAAAGTCTCACCCCAAATAATGCTGAGAAAGTTGGACTTCATCTCCACTCAGTTTTGTTCATATATTTTTTTTTCTTGCAGTCTCAGAAGACTTTTAGAGTAGTGGCATGTGGTGAAAATAACAATTTTAGCTGTCACTTTAGCTACTTTTTGTAAGCTTTAAGGGAAGTATTTAACTCCAATTGGTAGGATAAAGAATATACAGGCATAAGGAGCTCTGGTTGCACAGAGCCTAAGGTGGGTTGGTGCTAACCAGTGGGTTGGTGGTTCAAACCCACCAAGTGTTCAGTAAAAGGAAGATGGGGCAATCTACTTCCATAAAGATTTATTGCCTCAGAATGGGGGTTACTAAAGGTTGAAACAGACTCAGTGGCACTGAGTTTTTTGGAATTTATTATTCCCTCATCTCCAAATTTGTGCCTTTGTGGTCAATTTTGGGGCCATGGAAAAGCCCAATTTAACAGTCTACTACTTTCATTAAGTTCTTCGAATTATAACATCTGTATTAGTTTGGTATAGTCTAAACTACTGTAAAACAACAAATCAATGGTTTTAGTTAGATATAAGTTGATGTCTCTCTCATGTCTCTGACCCCAGTAGTTGATTCATAACTACAAGGGGGGACTCTGATCCATGGATTGGCCCAGGTAAACTGCTAATTTAGAACTTAGTCCCTTGGTCTTATTTAGCCTCACAAAGTTTTGGGTAATGTAGCATATTAGCTGGTCTACGATGTGGTCACCTAAAATTTTGCCATTGTAATATTAGTGAAATAATAAGACAATGAATATTGATCACAACTAGTAATCTCCTCCTATTATTAACTGAAAACATCTGACTAAATGGTCTTGAATTCAACTGACTAAGAGAAAATTATGATTAAGAGATTACTGCAGACACTAATGTTAAGTGCTTTAATTATTTAGACATTATTTTTCACTTAAGAGTTGTTTATGAGTCTTTACCACTACAAGCAATCTGGTGTTTTTTTTTTTTTTTTTTTTTTTTTTTTTTTCCACCAACATTCAGTTGTGTGAAATGCAATGGGAACTGTAGAAAAGAAAAGAAATAAATTTCTCTAGGATGTGTTTTTTTTTTTTTTCCCCATCATATGAATGTGAGATGTGGACAATGAGGAAGAAAGATCCAAGATGACTTGGTGCTTTTGAGGTGTGTTGGCGAAGAATACTGAAAGTGTCATGGATTGCCAAAAGAACTAACAAATCTGTCCCGGAAGAAGTGCAGCCAGAAAGCTCCTTGGAAGCTACAGTGGCCACACTTTGTCTCATCTACTTTGGTCATGTTGTCAGGAGGGACCATTCTTTGAAGAAGTAATGCTTGATAAAGCGAAGGGTCAACAAAAAAGGGGAAGGCCATCAACAAATGGATTGACACAGTGGCTTCAACAATGTGCTCAGGTGTGGAGAGTATCGTGAGGCTGGCACAGAAGTGGGAAGTGTTTTGGTCTGTTGTACAGAAGGTCACTATGAGTTGGAGATGACTCAACAGCACCTAACAACAACAACAACAGGTTATTTTTGCACATCAAAATCCTCCATTTATTATGGACGTATTTTGAAGATCATAAAAAGCATGAAATTGACTGCTTCATGGTTTTCCTCCACCTTTAATATTATATCTGGACTTTAATGTATAACTAGTTATTACAACTGGAAACTGTGGGACACAGAATAGTGACTCTCCAAAGAAGTCTGCGTCTTAATCCCTAGAGCCAGTCAATGTGTTATTTTACATGAGAAATGGATTTTGCAGATTTGATTAAGGGTACGGACCTGGACATGGGAAGATTTTCCTGGATTATTTAGGTGGACACAATTTAATCACATCAGTCTTTCAAAGCTGGCAATCTCTCCAGGCTGAAATTAGGAAGAGGTGTGACAACAGAAGAAGCACTTTGAAGCCCTGGAAAATGAAAGAAAGAACCATAAACCACAATATATAGGCAGCCTATAAAAACCTACTGCTACAAGTCAATTCTGACTCATAGTGACCCTACAGGACAGAGTAGAACTGTCACAAAGGGTATCTAAGTTAATAAATATTTATGGAAGCAGACTGCCTCATCTTTCTCCTGTGGAGTACATGGTGGTGTTGAATCACCAGCCTTTCTGTTAGAAGCCCAATGCTTTCAACACTGCACCACCAGAGCTCCTCTAGGCAGCCTATAGAAACTGGAAAAGGCAAGGAAATAGATTATTTCCCAAAATCTCCAGAAAGGAAGATATCCCTACAATCACCTTGATTTTAGCCTGGTGCAGCCCATGACAAATTTCTGACTTATAGAACTATAAGATAGCAAATTTGTGTTGTTTTAAGCCATAAATTTGTGGTAATAGGTTATGACAGCAGCAGAAAACTAACACAAATCTAATAAATCAAAAAACAAACTCACCACCATCAAGTCAACTCTGACTTACAGCAATCCGATAGGACAGATTAGAATTGCCCTATAAGGTTTCCAAGACTGTAAATCTTTAAGAAGTAGACTGCCACATCTTTCTGTTGCAGAGCAGCTGGTGAGTTCAAACTATCAACCTTTAAATTAGCAGCAAGGGCTTTAAGCGCTATGTCACCAAACTTCCTCAGA
>NW_006921608.1:703514-707551 GCF_000298275.1 Orycteropus afer afer
ATACTGCCTCAGAAATCCAAGGAGGGGTCACTATGAGTCGGGTCCTACTCAACAGCACATAACAACAACAATATCCTATTATAATGAAAAGTTATCAGTTCAGAAGAATTAGAAAATGGTAGAAAAATATGTCCCAGTTTTTATATTTTCTCATCTCCATGGATACCAAAAAAAAGAAAACAAACCAAATTCACTGCCATTAAGTTGACAACTACTGATTTCTACCCTATAGTACAGAGGAGAACTGCCCCACTGGATTTCCAAGGTTGTAAACGTTTTCTGAAGCAGACTGCCTCATCTTTCTCCCATAGGGCTGTGGGTTTGAACCACTGATCTTTTGGTTAGCAGCTGAATGCCTTAACCAGTGCACCAACAGTTCTTATCTCCATGGATATTGAATATTTATTTAACAAATAAATCAAAAAGTGAGCTAATTAATTAATATCTAGCCTTTCATATTCATTTAACAAATACTTATTGAGTACCCACCATATTCTTGATACTCTGTCACCCTAAGGATTCAATGGTGAAGGAGCACAATTTGTAGAAATTCTAAAGTTCCAATTTGGTAGAAAAGGTTGTATTGGAGGCTACAAAGAAAGCAGGTGAGAAATATTACATTAAAAATAATGACCAAGTTACCTTTATATAGTGTTAAATGACATGGAAGATAATAAAAAATAGAAATAGAATGATAAACTAAAAAAACTTGAGAAATATTCTAACTAGGTGGTCAGAGAAAACGTCTCTGAGGAGATGATATCAAAACAATACCAAATGTACAAAGAAGCCAATATTATAAAGACATGGAGACAAAACATTTTGAAAGAGGGAATTACACGAGCAAAAGCCCTAAAGTGTTGTAACGCAACGCAACGCGCTGCCGGCGAGTCTTTTCTGACTCAGCAACCCCTCCTTGGCTTTCCGAGGCGATGTTGTTGTTGTTATGTTCCGCCCAGTGGGACCCGACTCATAGCGACCCCTCCTTGGTTTTCCGAGGCGGTATCACGATATCACTACAGAATAGATGGCTCAACCTTGGGATATTCAATGAATAGAAGTCTTCTTATTGTTGGCTGGTGTTGTTGAGTCTGTTCAGACTCTTGAGAACTTACGTACAATAAAAGGAACACTTGCCTGGTCCTGCAATATCCTTACAATTGTTACTATGTTTGAGCCCATTGTTGTAGCTACTGGGTCAGTCCATCTCACTCAGCCTTTCTTCTCTAACCACCTGTTTTACCAAGCCTGATGTCTTTCTCCAGACACTGGTCCCTCTTGATCACATGGCCAAAGTCCTGGAAAAGCATAAACAAAGGGAGGTGGTGTAAGATGAAGTTAGAACAATAGGCAAAGGTTTGATTGTTTCCATATGGCCTTGTAAAATATGCTAAAGTGGTGGAAAGCCACTGGAAGTTTTTGAAGCTAGGGTTGAAACATGAACTGATTTACCTTATTCATGTTCCCTTTGGCCATTCCAGAAAGAAGAATGAGGTGATACTTTAAAGCAATCAGGTTAGAAAAAAGATCATAATGTATACTACATTTATAGTAATAGAGATTAATATAAGTACATGGATTGGATCATATTTCAGACTCAGAATTTATAGTACTTATTTATGAATTGGATGCAGGGCCTGAAGACCAGGAAGAAATTTATGACATTGTTTTGTTTAGGGATGAGAACTGGCTATATTACTGCATCATTTATTAAAACGAGAAATATTAGAGTGGGGTCAAATAGGTACTTAGGGAAATCAAAAGTTTTGTATGTTTGTCTTTAAGACTGATATCTGCCCCCCCCCATACATCCAAATTCTGTGTAAGTTTATTACACAAACAAAAGTCTAGACTGGAGATAAAGACCATATATAAATGCTCACCTAGAGAAAAAAAAAAGATACAGAGGAATCGAAGAGTGAGGTAAAGGCTTTGGGACATTTCAATTATTATTGTTGTTATTTGCCCTGGAGTCAGACCTGACTCACAGTGACCCCTCCTTGGGTTTTCGAGGCTGTATCACTACGGAAGTAGATTGCCCAACCTTCCTTCCAAGGAGTGGCTGGTGAGTAGGAGCTCTGGTAGTGTAGTGCCTCAGGCATTTGACTGCTATCCAGAAGGCTGGTGGTTCATACCCACCAGCCATTCGATTATTATAGTCCTGTAAAAAAAAAAAAAGAGAGAGAGAGAGACATTTTGCAAAGAAGACAAAAAAGGGGAGCTCATTGTAGATGGGAGAAAACAAAGATTATGGAAATAAGGAAATCAATAAAAGACTCTTCTAGATGAAGGGTGTAATCAACTGCAAAATGCTCCACAAGAGCAAGACAGTGCAGCAAGAACAGAAAAGGTATAGCTCATTTGGACAGATGCGAGATTCTGGTACCCTATATCCGGTTCATTGGTAATGAACCTCTCACTGGCAGGAGCTGAGGAGCAAACAAGAGATGGGGATATAGACATGGTGATTACAGACAACCTTTCAGAAGCTGTACCCTAACTAGAAGCCGAAAGGGGCTTTGATAACCAAAAAGGCACTTGCTTTCTTGGATATTTCCATTCTCTCCCTCTCTCTCTCTCTCTTTCTTCCTTTCTTTCTCTTCCTTCTTTCCTTTCTTTTTGCTCCTTCCTTCCTTCTTCTCTCCCTCCTTCCCTTCCTTTTTTCCTTCTTTCTTTTTTTCCATCCTTCTTCCGTTCCTTCCTTTCACTTTTTAAATAAACTTTATTTTAAAACACTTTCAGAATTTCAAAAAAATTTATAATACAGAGAATTTTCATATACTGTACACCTGATTTCCTTATTTTAACATCTTATATAATTACACAAATTTGATAAAATTAATTAAACAATGATGATACATTATTATGAAGCAAAGTTCACATATTTTTCCAGTTTCCTTAGTTTTTAACTAATGTCTTTTGTTTTTTTCTTTTTCTCTGAGAATTCTGCGCAGGATACTACATACATTACACTTGGTGGTCATAGCTCATCAGCCTCCTCTTGGTTGTGACAGTTTCTCAAGTTGTTTAGGATGACCTTAACAATTTTGAGAAACACTAGTCAGGTATATTGTATACTATCTCTCAACAGGGAGCTCTGATAGCATAGTGCCTAAGGCACTTAACTGCTAACCAGAAGGCTGGCAGTTCAAACCCACCAGCCACTCCTTGGAAGGAAGATGGGGCAATCTACTTTTGTAGTGATACTGCCTTGGAAACCCAAGGAGGGGTCACTATGAGTCGGGGCCAGCTTGACGGCATACAACAACATCTTTCAATTGGATTTGTCTGCTGTTTTTTTCTGGAGTAATTGTGTTTTCAGATGAAGAACACAGAGGAAAAGTGCCATTTCTGTTATATCATATTAAGAGTACATGCTATCAACATAATTTGTCACTATGAATGTTAAACTAGATCTCTTAGATGAGGTAGTGATTGTCAGGTTTATCCACCATAAAATAACTTTTTTATGTCTTTCTATCTGTACTTTTTGGAAGGAGGTCACTATGTGCAACCTAATTTTAAGAAGTGGAGAATTATATTCACTTTCTTGAGAGACAGCTTCTACATACATTATTTGGAATCATTCTGAGCATGATATTTGTCTCTTTTTTCCTTCTACATTTATTCTCTTAAGCTGTCATTTATTCATATTAGTGTGGACTCATAGATGCTTATTTCATACTTTGTATTATAATCCAATGCTAAACTCATTCACTGCTGTTTTAACTCATAATGACCCCTCCTTGGGTTTCCAAGGCAGTATCTCTATGGAAGTAGATAGCTCAATCTTCCTTCCTAGGAGTGGATGATAGATTTGAACCACCAGCCTTCTGGTTAGCAGTCAATTGCCTTAGATACTATACATCAGAGCTCCCAAAACTATTATATTAATTTCATTGCTTAAATTGTTTCAGCTTGGAGGCGGGGCAAGATGGCAGACTAGGCAGAAGGATTGCACAGACCCTCTTCAACAAAGAAAAGGGAAACCAATTAACACAGACACAGAAGATAATCTTGGACCCCTGAGCCTTGAA
>NW_006921608.1:715251-735191 GCF_000298275.1 Orycteropus afer afer
AAAAAAAAAAAAAAAAAAAAATTGTTTCAGCTTTGTCCCCTGGGGGTTCTTTCAATTGGATCTTTGCCTCTTTAACAAACCCATATCACTGATGAGTACTTTTTTACTTTATGGCAGTATAAGATACTCTAGGCTTATTTTGTATATTTCCTGCTTCATTTCTAGAAACAGTCATCTCTCAAGTGTTCCTTTCATTTGGGATTGGACACTATGCCATCTCCTAACTTGTTCTTTGAGTCCAGGATTATTTTAACAGGTAAAGACATTACAAGAAATTCTAACTACAGACTAATATTGCTTATGAATATAGATACTAAATTCCTCAGCATGATGTTATCAAACTGAATCCAACAATGTTGTTGTTAGGTGCTGTCAAGTAATCTCTGACTCATAGCAACCCCATGCACAGCAGAACAAAACACCACCCCATCACACGCTAGCTCTGCAACCCCTACTCTACTTGAGCCCATCGCCATAGCCACTGTGTCAATCCATCTCATTAAGGGCCTTCCCCTCTAATGTTGACCCTCCATCTTACCAAGCATGATATCCTTCTCCAGGGAATGGTCCCTTCTGATAACATGAACAAAATAGGTGAGAGGAAGTCTGCCCATTCTTGCTTTCAAGGAGCATTCCAGCTGCACTTCCTCCAGGACAGATTTGGTAGTTCTTTTAGCAGTCCATGGTACTTTCATCATTCTTCGCCAGCACCGCAACTCAAAAGCATTAATTCTTCTTTGGTCTTTCTTATTCATTGTCTAGCTCTCACATGCATAAAAATACCATGACTTGTGTCAGGAGCACCTTAGTCCTCCAGGAGACATCTTTGCTCTTCAGCACTTGAAAGAGGTCCTTTGCAGACAATGTGCCCAGTGCTCTATGTCATCTGATATCCTGACTGTTGCTTTCATTGGCATTGATTGTAGAACCAAATAATGTGAAGTCATTAACAACTTCAATCTTTTCTCCATTTATTATGATGCTGCATATAGGTCCAGTTGTGAGTATTTTGTTTTCTTTATATTGATATTGAGATGTAATACATACTGCAGACTGTACTCTTCAATCTTCATCAATAAGTGCTTAAAGTCATCACCATTTTTAGCAAACAAAGTTGTGTCATCATTGTAATGCAGGTTGTTAATGATTCTTCCTCCAATCTTGATGTCACATTCTTCATATAGTCCGCTTCTCAAATTATTTGCTCAGAATACAGACTGCATAACTATGGTTAAAGGATACAACTCTGACACACTCCCTTCTTGACTATAAATCATGCAATGTCCCCTTGTTCTGTTCGAATGACAGCCTCCTGATCTATGTACAGGTTCCTCATGAGTACAATTAAATGTTCTGGAATTCTTATTCTTCTCAGTGTTATCCACAATTTGTTATGATCCACACAATCAAACGCTTTTGCGTAGTCAATAAAACACAAGTAAACATTTTTCTGGAATTCTTTCATTTGAGCCAAGATTCATCTGACATCAGCAATAATATCCTGTGTTCCACATCTTCTTCTGAATTCAGCCTGAACCTCTGGAAGTTCTCTGTCAATATAATGCTGCAACCGTTTTTGATTTGTCTTCAGTAAGATTTTACTTGCATGCGATATTAATGATATTTTTCGATAATTTCCACAATCTGTGGGGGTCACTTTTCTTTGGAATGGATACAAATATGTATCTCTTCCAGGCAGTTGGCCAGGTAGCTGTCTTCCAAATCTCTTAGCATAACCAATGAGTGCCTCCAGTGGGGCATCTCGTTGTTGAAATGTCTCAATGGGTATTCCGTCAATTCCTGGAGCCTTGTTCTTCACCACTTTCCTCAGTGCAGCTTCAACTTCTTCCTTCAATACCAATGATTCTTGAACATATACCACCTCCTGAAATGGATGAAGATCAAACAGGTCTTTTTGGTGACTCTGTGTATTCCTTCCATCTTCTTTTGATGTTTCCTGCATCATTCAATATTTTGCCCATAGAATCTTTCAATATTGCAACTCAAGGCTTAAATTTTTTCCTTACTTCTTTTGGTTTGAGAAGTGCCGAGCATGTTCTTCCCTTTTGGTTTTCTAACTCCAGGTCTTTGCATATTTTGTTGTAATAATTGGCTTTGTCTTCTCGAGCTGCTCTTTGAAATCTTCTATTCAGCTCTTTTAACTTGTCATTTCTTTCAAGTTTCAGAATCTCTTCATCCATTTTGTTTTTTTCTTCTTTTCTTGTCTTTTTAATGACCTTTTGCTTTCTTTATGGATGATGTTCTTGATGTCATTCCACAATTATTCTGGTTTTCAGTCATTGGTGTTCAATGCATCAAATGCATTCTTTAGATGGTCTCTAAATTTAGGAGGGACATATTCAAGATCCTATTTTGGCTCACATGGACTTGTTTTAATTATATTCAACTTCAAGTTGAACTTGCATGTGAGTAGATGGTCTGTTCCACAATCAGTTCCTGGCCGTGTTTTGGCTGAAGATATTGAGCTTCTCCATTGTCTCTTGATACAAATGTAGTCTATCTGATTCTTATGTATTCCATCTGGCAAAGCCCATGTGTATAGCTGCCATTTGTGATGTTGAAAAAATGTTTTTGCAATAAATAAGTCATTGGTCCCGTAAAATTCTATCATTTGATCTCCAGTGTTATTTCTGTCACCAAGGCCAAATTTTCCAACTACCAGTGATTGTTCTTAGTTTCCAACTTTTCTATTCCAGTCACCACTGATAATTAACACATCTTGATTGCTGTTCAGTCAATTTCAGACTGCAGAAGTTAATAAAAATCTTCAGTTTCTTCATCTTTGGCTTTGGTAGTTTGTGCATAAATTTGAATAATAGTGGTGTTAACAGGATCTCTGGTAGCATAGTGCCTAAGGCACTTGACTGCTAACCAGAAGGCTGGCAGTTCAAACCCACCAGCCACTCCTTGGGAGGAAGGTTGGGCAATCTATTTCCACAGTGATACCTCCTCAGAAACCCAAGAAGCGGTCACTATGAGTCAGATCCAACTCCACGGCACATAACAACAACAACAACAGCGGTATTGACTGATATTCCTTGTAAGCATATGGATATTATCTTATCACTGACAGCATTGTGCTTCAGGACAGATCTTGAATCACTCTTTGTGGTGATGAATGCCACGCCATTCCTCTTCAAATTGTCATTCCTGGCACAGTAGATCATATGGTTGTTTGATGCAAGATGCCCAAAACTGGTCCATTTCAGTTCACTAATGCCTAGGATACCTATGTGTTCCATTTCATTTTTGACAACTTCAAATTTTCGTAGATTCATACTTCATACATTTCCTGTTCCTATTATTAATGAATGTTTGCAGCTATTTCTCTTCGATTTGAGTCATGCCACATCAGCAAAAGGAGGTCTTAAAGGCTTTACTTTACACATATCAGTAAGCTTGGTTCTACTCTGATGATGCAGCTCTTTTCAAGTCATATTTGACAGTCTTCTGAGCTAAGGGGTTCATCCTGCTGCACTGCATCGGGTAGTGTTTCTGGGCTATTCATAAAGTTTTGCAGTAATGTATCAGACAGTGTTTCTCTGCTATTCATAAGGTTTTCCCTTGGCAATTCTTTGAGAAGTGGATGGCCTTTTCCTTTTTCTAGTCTGTAAGCTGCATTACCTGTGCACCATGTGCAACCCTATTGGCATTTGAAACACTGGTGACACAGCCTCAAGCCTCACAGCAACATGCAAGCCACCATAGTATGACAAACTGACAGATAAATGTGTCTCCCTTAGCTGTTCAAAACTTCTTTGCCCTCCCCTTACCTGGATTCCTGGAGCTGCTTGCTCTGTCCTCTCCCTGGCTTCTCTTTCCCCTGCTTTCCCACCAGTTGGGGATGGGGTCTGGGTCCCTCACCTTATCTGGATCCCTGATGGCTGCTCTGCTCTGTCATCAAACCCAACAATATATGAAATATATGAAGTTATACAACTTTATCAACTAATATTTGTTTCAGGTAAATAAGGCTAGTTCAACATTCAAAAATTAATCACTGTATCAATAAGCTAAGTTAGGTAAATCATATAATCCTATCAATAGATGCAGAAAAGGTATTTGACAAAATCCAACATTCATTCATCATAAACACTTTCAGAAAGTTAGGAATAAGAGCTTCATCAACTTGATAAAGAACATCTACAAAAACCTAATGTTAACATCATATGTAAACTTGCAGAATACAAGATTAATATACAAAAGTTAATTGTGTTCCTACATACTAGCAATTGACAATTTTTATTAAGAATACATACGTATGTTGTGGATGTTAGCTACAGGATTCCTGGTGGTACACTGGTTAAGTGTTCAGCTGCTAACCAATTTGAACTCACCATTTGCTACATAGGAGAATGAAGCAATCTTCTTCCATAAAGATTTATAGTCTTAGAGTTTCTATAGGGAATTTCTACCTTGTCCAAGAAGATTACTATGAGTCCAACTCAATGGCAACAAATTTTTGTTTGTTTGTTTGATTTTGTTGTTAGATGCTGTTGAGTCAGTTCAAACTCATAGTAACCCAATGTACAATTAGAATTAGATGCTGCCCAATAAGAATGTCATTTGATTTCTTGACTGTTGTTTCCATAGTCATTGATTGTGGCTCCAAGTAAAATGAAACCCTTGACAACTTACACCAATACCTATCTATCTATCTATCTTTCTCTCAATCTATCTATTTGTCTGTCTATCTAACTATACTCACACATACACAGTGTCCATTTTGGCAATGTCTGTGTATGTCTGTAGTCCCATAAGGTTTTGTTGTTGTGGTGGTGGTGGTTAAAGGGAAAGCAGTTATCTTTTGTTTATTATTCTTCCCTAATGGTTGTTAAGACCCCAAACCCAGAGTCTTGCAGCACTGTACCCAAGTGTAAAGGCATATGAGGCAGAAGACATGGCTCTCTGGCTTTGTCCATCAGAGGGTGAGTGGCAGTGGTAGGGACTCCAAGACCTGGACGTCTTATGCTGCCCAGGAAGGTGGAATGCCAGAGCTGGGCAAGCTTGGTGTCCTTCTCACTTGCTTTCTCTCTGCTCCCTGTACTTCCATCTCAGCCTTTGCCACCTCATTGCCTATACCTCTGATTCTGTCTTCAGCTCCAGTAGCAGCTGCAGTGGCAACAAGAACAACTGGAAGTAGGCTCCTGTAAGGTTTCAATATGGTGATCACATAATGTCCAAAGCACATAACATCCTATTTCACAAATGTAGCATAGACATTAAGTGACACATACCTGTAGACATAAATAAAATTTACCATGACACCAAAAATGAAATTCGAGGAGTGGCTGGTGGGTTTGAATGACCAACCTTCTGGCTAGCAGTCAAATGCCTTAGGCATTACAGCACCAGAGCTCCCGTAAGTCAAACAAAAGATGTACATAATGGATATACAGAAAGCTACAACACTCTGATGAAAGAAGTAAAAGATTATCTAAATAAATATAATCTATTTTCATGAAATGGAGGATTCAATACTGTTATCATGTCAGTTCTTTCCAACTCAATTTATAGATTCATTGCAATTCCAATCATTATCCCAGCAAGATGTTTGTAGATAACAACAAACTGATTCAAAGTTTACATGGAAAGGAAAAAAAAAAGGAAAGGAAAAAAACAAAAAAAGGATAGTCAGCATACTATGAGGACTAATAAAATTGGAAGACTCATACTACTAGATTTTAAGAAGTATTATGAAGTTACACTAAACAAGAGAGCAAGGAATAGAATCAAAAATGCAGGAATAAACAACAGATCTTTGACAAAGGAGGAAAGATAATTCAATCAAGAAATGAGGCTGGATAAATTGAATGTCACTATTAAAAAAAAAACAAGAAGAAGAAGAATTGAGGCTTTACATCTTTCACAAAAGTCAACTCAATATTGGTCACAGACCTAAACGGAAAATGAAAACTTTAAAACTTACAGAATAAAACACAGCAGAAAATCTATGTTACCTTGGATTTCTGATGGTCTTTAGAGAAAAAGCAATAATGTGATCTATGAAAAAAGAAAGTGATAGATTACATTGTTGTTGATGTTAGGTGCTCTCCAGTTGGTTCCAATATGCACCGACACTACATGTGACAGAAGGAAACTCTGCCCAGTCCTGCACCTTCATCACAGTTGTTGCTGTGCTTAAGCCCATTGTTGGAGCCACTCTGTCTACCCATCCTGCTGAGCATCCTTCTCTTTTTTGCTGACCTTCCAAGCATATTGTTCTTCTCCAGTCCTGGCCCCTCCTTATAGCATGACCAAAGTATGAGAGATGAAGTCTTGCTCTCCTTGCTTTCAAGAAGGAGTCCAGCTGTAACTCTCCGACACAGATTTCCTCCTTCTTCTTATAGTCCATAAAAACCAAACCCACTGACATTGAGTCAATTCTGGCTCATAGTGACTCTCATTGGGTTTCTAAGGCAGTAAATCTTTATGGAAGTAGATTGCTTCCTCTTTGTTCTGAGGAGTGGCTGGTGGTTTGAAGTGCCAACCTTCTGATTAACAGTCAAATGCTTGGGCACAGCATCACCAGAGCTCTAGTATTCACTATTCTTCTTCAACACTTTAATTCAAAGACATCAATTCTTCTTTGCTTTTCCTTATTCATTGTCCAGCTTTCACATGCATATGCGGTGAGTGAAAACACAATGGCTTGTGTCAGGAACACTTAGTCTTCAAAGTGATGTCTTTGCTCTTTAATACTTTAAAGAGATCTTTTGCAGCAGATATATTAGAGTTTATTAAAATTAATAACTCTACCTACTTTTAAGCAACATTTCAATAGTTCATTGATTTGGAAAAGAAACTGAAACTTCAAGTACTGGTTGCTATCAATTTTTTTTACCTAATTCCCTGCCACTTTATATGCACAATTTAACCATGTTTCCCTGAAAAAAAACAAAGAATCATAGTTGTTAGGTTGGAGACAGAATTGGTCGCTTGCTTCTTGAGAAGTTGCCATTATCCTCTCTTTAATCCCTTAAAGATAATTAACAAAATAATTTTATTTATAGGGCACTCAGAAGGAAGGTTGGACAATCTACTTCCGTAGTGATACTTTCTCAGAAACCCAAGGAGGGGTCGCTATGATTCAGGTCCGACTGGATGGCACATAACAGTAACAACACAGGGAACACATGCAAAAAAAAAGAATACAAAAAGCCCTCTAAATCTACAGGTAAAGATGATTAGAAAGTAGAATGCAGTTCGGATGTTTGCCTAAGAATACTCTTATGCATATAGTCAAGTACAGTAGAAAGAAAATGAAATGTGGACTCTCAGTGTTTAAGTGAAAAATGCAGTTTTGCTATTTAATAGCTATGTGACATTAATATACTTTACCTTTCTGAATCCCAAATACTTTTTCTCTTGGTTATTGGTAAAATCCAATTGATACATTTTTCTGAGAGTTAAAGGGAATACAGGAGCAACAAGAGTATGAATTAACTAATTTTGAAAGGATATTTCCTGCTAACCTTTGGGAAGTTCGGTTCCATACCCTTTCTTGCTTTTGATTTCTTCCCACACAAGGACTAGTCCGTGGTTTGTTCTTCTGTGATTGTGATTGTGATTGTGATTGTGATTCTGCCTAGGAATCCACCCTGGGCCTTTTTCTTACTCACCCACATCATGGCCAATACCTTCCTAAAACACTTGTGGTTGATAATGTCACTTTATTGTTTCTCTCCAATGATTTAGTCTTCCCCAGATCCCCAAAACAGACGTCTTGGGAATTCACAGTATTTTCAAATGATTAAATAAATTGTAAAAGGTAAGTATAAGTAAGAAGAAAAGAAGTTGATATGCTAGCTATCAAGTCCATCACTCTAGTCCCCCACCTAATTATTCCCTCAGGAAATTTCTCTACTTTCAACTGCATATCAGTTTCCACAACTTCATTTAAGACAAAAAATAATACAAATCTTACAGTCTTTTTCAGAAAATAGGACTGAACACTTAACAATGAAGTGAGCAATACCCTTATCCTCAAAATTTACAAAATGCTGAAAAAGAAAATTATAGACTAATATCCATAATCATGATGAATTAGCAAATAAAAATACAGTATATGAAAATGATGATGGTTATTAACAATGTGGAATTTTCCCCAGGGAAGCAACAGTGGTTTAATATCTATAATGCAATCATTACAAGTCATTATATCAATAGAATAAAAGATAAAAATTACATGAAAATAAATGAAAGTTCTTTTAAATGAAAAGCAGTACTCATTTATTAAAAATATCCAAAAACTAGCAATAAAATTTGCCACTTATTAAAGGATATTTAT
Organism: Orycteropus afer afer; assembly: GCF_000298275.1. Lineage (NCBI taxonomy): Eukaryota > Metazoa > Chordata > Mammalia > Tubulidentata > Orycteropodidae > Orycteropus > Orycteropus afer. The sequence continues at coordinate 723,563 of NW_006921608.1, forward strand.
CAAAAATGAATAGTCTACATCATACTCAAAGGAGAAAAACTGCTAGCTTTCTACTTAAGATGAGGAACAAAATTAACTTGTCAATTTCATTACCTTTAGTCAACATTGTACTGAAGGTCCTTGTTATTTAACAAGATAAGAAAATGAAGCAAATGTAATACCTATTGGAAAGGATATACTAACGCTTTCTTTATTTGCAAAGACATGTTTTACATGTAAAACCTAGTAAGAAAGCTATAAAAGTAATAAGCAATCTTAAAAGTTAAATTAGTAAGACATCAAGATGCCAAAAACCAAACCAAACTCACTGCTGTCGAGTCAGATCCGACTCATAGCGACTGCTCCTTGGGTTTCCCAGGCAATATCTCTATGGAAGTAGATACATAGTCAATATACAAAACTCCATTATATATTTCTACATTATCAGTAAAAATGGAAATTGCTATATAAATATGAAATTTATAGTAGCAGCATAATGAAACTAGAGAATTTATGGGAAAATATATGCAAGAACTGTACACTATAAAGGAGCTCTGGTAGCATAGTGCCTAAGGCATTTGACTGCTAACCAGAAGGCTAGTTGTTCAAACTCACCAGCCACTCCTTGGAAGGAAGATTGGGCAATCTACTGCCATAGAGATACCGCCTTGGAAGCTGAAGTAGGAGTTGCTATGAGTCAAATCAACTCATCGGCAATGAGTTTGTATTTTTGTTTGGTGTACTATAAAAACTAAATATTGCTGAAGGAAATTAAAGAAGTTCTAAATAATTCAAGAGACAGAATATGTTCAGGGTTAAGAAAATTTATCCCCAAATTTATTTATTAATCTAACACAATCCTCATCAAAATCTTAGCAACCTTTTCTGAAAAAAAAAAAAAATGATGGGGCAACTCATCAAAAAAGCTTTTTACATTTTAAAGGCAGCTCATCAAAAAAGTGATAGTATTTCTCTATGTTATTAATGTAAAAGGAAGAAATTTGTTTGTACCTGAAACAAGTAATTCAAGAATTCCACCGTCCAGAGGTTGCAGGATCTGAAAGAGTCAATATCTTGCTATACCTGATACCAAAGTTAATGAAACTTGCTTCATTGTGCAGAATTCATCAGTAAGTGACTAGATAAAGCTTTTTGGAGAAAATGAAAATAGAAGTGTAGGTTGAGTCCATTTTATGAGAAAATACAATTTCATTTTTATTTAATTGAAAATTTTTAACTTCACTAAAATTGTGAAATCTCAACTACAATCTTGCTGATTAGTGATCCAGCCAATTCAACTAACCAATATAGGAGCTCTGGTAGCATAATGCTAAAGTCACTTGACTGCTAACCAGAAGGCTGGCTGTTCAAACCTACCAGCCACTCCTCAGAAGGTTGGGCAATCTACTTCCGTAGTGATACTGCCTCTGAAACCCAAGGAGGGGTCGGGTCCGGCTGGATGGCACATAACAACAACAATGTATGGGCAAAATTCCAATTCTATTGTCTATCAGAAAAAGGAAAAGGTTGAAAGCTTTCTTTCCAAAAATCAAAGCAGCCTCTTGGCTACGCTGTCAACTTCAACTTTTCATTGTGAAATTGGTTTTTACTTAGCAATTCTATCTCAATGTGGTATTTATTGAAGTGCATTAAAGAACAATTAAGATAAGAACGAGAAGTCAAAGAATAAACATTCAAGGACATTGAAATAAAGATACAGTAATTCAGAGAGAAGCAATGAAAGCCCACTGGGAAACTGCACAGCCGTTTTGTATGCTGGGCAGAGGAACTTCAGTCAAGTGTGATGTGACTCTCAGAATCCCCTGATTAAAATTATGTTTTTGTTTTCTTTTCAGTACCATGTGCATCTTATTGACCACATTATAAACTAAGTAAGGTAAATGCTATGGACAGCAAAGTGAACCTTAGTTATTAATAGTCAGCAAATCGCCTGCTATTCAAACCAGAATTATCCAAGCAGAAAAACATTGAAATCCTGAAACCATGCATTTACCTTCAACTGTTTTTCTATCACATCTCAGAACTTCAGTTTTTTCTTCTCGTCTACCAAAATATCAATTTCAACAAGCTGTGAGTTGAAATTTGATTCTGATCTCCCTGCCATATGATTGGGAGCGCTGGTGGTGCAGTGCCTAAGGCATTTGACTGCTAACCAAAAGGCTGGCAGTTCAAACCCACCAGCCACTCCTCGGAAGGAAGACTAGGCAATCTACTTCTGCAGTGACACCGCCTGGGAAACCCAAGAAGGGGTTGCTGTGAGTCTGGTTTGGTATGGCTGTATGAGTATTATCCAGTGTGAAACAACTACAACAATAAGAAAAACATATGTAACTATGCTAATACCACTTTCCATTGGCACAGATATCTGTTTTGTCTGTGTGATTGTAATTTTAATTACAGCGAAATAATTGTGGTCTCAAATTAGTTTTAATTTTGAATAGTAGTAATTAAATGCTGAAATATATACATAAACTCTTCACTTATCAATCATCTCTTTACTTGACATTTTACATTTGCAAAAAAGAAAAATCCACTGACTATTTGCCCATTAGAAGTGCAGGTCTGGCAGTTAGTCCCCGACTAACAGACCTCTGTGTGCAAGTTGAAAGGCAGTTTTATTGCATAGTATTTCACTGCCTGAGAAGGGAGAAGGGGCATGGTCTACGCACCCCCTACTCCAGCCACAGGGTTGGTGGACCGAGCAGCAGGGTCTGGAGTGGGCCCAATGGAATGAGACACATAGCTTGTGTGCTTAGAGGGGGCTGAGGCCAGGGCAGCAGCAGCCAGTGTTCTCAAGGTGGGCCGCACTCATGATGGAGAAGGAAGCAGAATGCCAGTCTGGCCCAGGTCCCAGCCCCAAGGCGTCAAGGACTTGCTGGGACATGGTCAGAAGGAGCCCTGAAATTAGGTACTCTGATGCCCTGGCCTAAGGACTCTGTGTCAGTGCATGTCACCTCTGCAGCCCCTTACTTTCCTCAATGCACCTTCTGAGCAGGCAAAGGTCAGGGCTATACTGGAGCTTAATTTCTAAAGCTCTTGGGTTTGTGAAAGGCTATGGTCTGCAAATGTACTGCTGTCAAGTCAGATCCAATTCACAACGACTTCTCCTTGGGTTTCGGAGGCGATATCACTACGGAAGTAGATTGCCCAACCTTCCTTCAAGGAGTGGCCGGTGGGCCACCAGCCTTCAGGTTAGCAGTCAAACGCCTCAGGCAGTTCGCCACCAGAGCTCCTATGGTCTGCAGTGCTGTCCCTCCCTTGGTTTATCCTGGAGCTTGTCTATGCACTGCCACAATGGTGGTTTAAGGGTCAGAAAGAACTCAAATGCCATCTGAACTTAAGTCAAGCCTCAAAATGGATTGATGGTCTGCAGTAAGAGCCATCAATCCATTCTGAGGCTTGACTTAAGTTCAGATGCCATTGGGTTCATTAAACCAGCATTGTGGCTGTGCACAGACAAGCTCCAAGACAAACCTAGAGAGGGGCAGTTTGCCTTCAGGAAGGAGGTGGTGGAAAGCAGACCATGCTCACACAAAGAAATAGGGAACTTGTCTGTGTCCTTTTCTAATTTAAATTAAGGTTGAGGTCTTGGTAGTGTTTGATTGCCACCTTGTACCTAAGAATCAGACTGTATGGTCGTAACAGCCTATCTGGACCACCACCAGCCAGGTAGTCAAGGCCTGGAACCAATCCTGAAACCCTTTTCTATCTTCAGTTATGTACATATCCTAACCATGGCCTTTTCCCTGCTTCCGTAGTCCCACCTGCAACAGTGCCAAATCCATCTACCACCAATCATAATTTTATGATGATTTAAAATCACATACAATTAGCCGCATGGCCATGACTCAGTGGACTCTATTCAGCTTTGTGATGCTGATGTTTTCCCTCATCCAGAATGATTGTCTTTGTTTTGTCTTGTTCTGTCCAAAGCTTAATAAAATGTTCTGTATTAAACATGTTTGAATTTGGGGTGTTTTTTCCCCTAATGTAGGGTGTTCTAGTGGTGTAGGGCCTAAGGCACTTGATTGCTAAGCAGAAGTCAAGTGGTTCAAACCCACCAGCTACTCCTTGGAAGGAAGGTTAGGCAATCTGCTTCTGTAGTGATACCGCCTTGGAAACCCAAGGAGGGGTCGCTATGAGTCAGATCTGACTCCACGGCAGTGAGTTTGGTTTGTTTTGGTTTTCCCCTAATATAGGGAAGAGTAGGCTACTTGGGTGGGAATGGCACCAATGGATGAGTGCCAGTGCCAGAGGCTAAGACTAGCCATCAGGATTTTCAGGGAGACATGGGAACAGAGGAGAGGCAAGGCCACTCAGTGAAAGCCAGGGAATGTTGGGGTATGGAGCTGGCAGTAGAACCCAGTGGGCATCATGTACCCCTGCTGTAGCACCCAGACTCTCCTGCCCATGGACAGGGAGACCCTTGACCCCAACAAAACCACCAAGGCTGCTTTGGGGTCATTGTGGGATGATCCATGGCCATCCATCCTAAAAGTACTGTGCGGGCATGAGAAGGAGTAGACTCTGGGGACAGGGAGAGGGGTTGATGCCTGGGCCACCCTGGCTCTGGAGGACTGAGTGGACCTTCCCTACAGGCAGCTGTGGGAATTGAGTCCTCCTAAGGCTGTGGGGAGGTGAGGGTGACAAATGACCTCAGTAGGGGCCTGGAAGGACATTCACAGTACAGGTGAGGTGGTGAGGTGATGTGCTCATCTTCTATTTTTTGGATAAGGCTGATTTTTGCATAATGACTTGGTCTTTGGAATTTAACCATGTAGATAAGAGGAGAGTGGGTGTATTTAATCTTTCAATAGATGACTTATTCACCTTCTCCATGTGGGCAATATAATAGATTAACATGTAATTAGCTACATTTCATTTCATGTTCGTATAATCCCACCAGCCACTCCTTGGATGGAAGACTGGGCAATCTACATCCATAGAGATGATACTACCTCAGACACCCAAGGAGGGGTCACTGTGGGTCAGAACCAATTCGTTGGCAATGAGTTTGTTTTTTTGGTTGGCATTATCAATGTGCATATGTACAGTTTTGCTGTTACCTAGCAATCATCAAAGTTCTCTTCTTCCACCCTTGATTATTATGCTCAAGGAATACAGCCTTATTTGAATATTAGCCTGAGCAAAACATAATTAAGAATATAAGTTTTAAGAAAAGCAAAAACTGATGGAATCCAAAATAAAATATAAATGATGTTTAGATTATCTCATTACTGCTTCTTTTTATCACTTCAAGAACTAACTACATACTAAAAAGTTTATGCAAGCAAATGCATCCTTAGTTGAATGAATAGTAGTCATTACAAAGTGAGGTCTCACAAGCCGAGGGCAACACAGAAAAAAATAGGTTCTACTTGTAGGTTCAATATAGTCTAGAAATATGAAGGAACTGCTTTCTTACGTGGTTTAATAGACTTGAACAAGTTTGAATTTTCTTTGAAAATCTCTAAAATCATAATGGCTTTGGGTTAGCCTGCCCCATATTGCTTTGAAATAGAAATTGATTAAACACATATTTTCCACATCCACAGAACTCTTAAATCAAGAGAGAAGGTGCTGGCACTTTTACTAGCTATTTATCGAGTACAAGGGCTTTATAACACTTAATTTTTTTTTTTTGTGACAAGTACAGTTTTATTATCTGTTTTTAAAGATGAAGAAAATGAGGCTCAGATAAATTAAATAGGTTGCCAAAGGTCACATAGTTGGTAAATGGTGGGCTTGATTCATATTTTGATTTTGATTCACATTTTTTTTTTAAATCCACATTATGTGATATTTCTATTATGCTGTGTTGGAAAAACAATAATGAGAATTTTAAATTTCATACATAGTAATTATAGTTTAGTTCCTACTTTTATTTTTAAAAACATATTTTAAATTTCTTCAACTTACATTTCAAATTACATTTACAATACCATATTATTGAATCTCCTCACTATCCTATGGAGCAACTAGGACCTGCTTTTTTCCTATTACCCTTCAAAAGTGAAATAAGCAACAACAATATCAACAACAACAAAGAATCCTTTTCATTTAAAATCATTACAGAAGCTGCGATAAAATCATAAATTTTCCCAGGACCCTCAAACAGCAGCTTAGACTCTTAGCATAACTTTGTGTATATAATGGACATTGTTGTTGAGTCAACCATACTCATGGTGACCCCATGAACCAAGAGATCAGACCATTGTGATCCGTAAGGTTTTTACCAGCTGATTTTCAGAAGTAGATTATTAAGCTTTTCCTATAGTCTCTCTAAGTCTTGAAGATACCTTGATACCTGTTTGGCATAATAGAAGCACACAAGCCTACAACAACAGAAGAGTGTTGCTCTACCTGAGATTCATGGTCTAGGAATCAAACCTGTGTCCCATATGGGAGCCAAGAGATCTCCCACTAAACCACGAAGGCTCCCACTATGCACATTAAAAAAAAAAAAAAAAAAAAACACTGCCGATTACAACTCATAGCCACCCTCCTTGGGTTTCCTAGGTGGTATCTCTATGAAAGTAGATTGCCCAATCTTCCTTCTGAAATAAGTATTTGTTGAATTGAATTATCTTCCTAGCTCGGTGGAACAAAATATTTGTTGATCCTTGCATAGCTACATTCTCATTTATCTTTAAAGAGCATAGGATTCATTTTTGATCATTTGAGCACATTTTTGCCCTCTGGAGAAAAGGAATTACTGCATTTATAGGTTTAAGAAACGTAGAAACCAACAGTCATATTTTAGATGAAATTGCTAGAGTTTAGTAAAGCGACCCATGCCTGGAATTCAGATCTCCTGACCTCAAATCTGTTCTTTCTCCTATATCCCATTGTCTTTCACTTGTTCAGTTATGGCCAAATGAATATTAGTTAGAAAAGATTTTTTAGCATTTAGAGTTTTATTGGGAAACTCTGTTATTGTCAAAGTGTTTATAAATTGCTCAAAATACCACCAGTTCTCCCACTATGCACCTATGCAATTGAAATAATTAGATACTGTAATAAAAAACTAAGGAGAGTTTAACTGCCTGTTTTAAAGAGCAACAGCACAACCAAAGTGCAGCAAACTCTAAAAGCATATTATTGGATGTATGGACTATTGGAATGGTTCTCATTGTCTCTCCCTGAAACTTTTGAAAGATAAATCTTTCTCATCTTCTCTGTATTTCACTCTGGCAGTGTAAGTTCATAGACACATCACAATTAACATATATAAGAAATTTAACCATATTCTGACCAATTGAGAAGCTTATTAGAGAAATTCTAGTTTCAATAAAAATTCTACATAATCCTGTACCATCTGTTCTTGTAAAAAATTACCAAGCTCAAAAAAAGGAGTTACAAAACTAATCAAAGCAAATATTCATTATGTACAATTTTTTATGAAAGCAACTACTTTGGGGTCATTAAAAAAATAAAAAAGGAAACAGGATCCAAACAGTACAATTTGTGATAAATGTCAAGGAAGAGTGTTCTGATTAATGTCAGTGTCTGATAAATGTCATTGTAATAATTATATGGAAATTGTTCTGAATAGTACAGACTATATAATCAGTTTTGATAAATGTATCAAAGGTGTAAATCTTGTAACCAGCGAAGGGCCTGATCAGAAGCTGTGCTGTAGCTTGTTCCTGGAGGGAGGGAAATTGGGGAAGATAACAATTTATGGCACAAACACTTTTTGAATAGACTATGAAGTCAGTCCTGTTTTGTGAGTGCAATTATCTTGATTTTAAACTCATGAAAGATACAAATAAATTTCAATACAGTGACATTTTCAGATTATGATAAGATAAACCCAAACATGTGTCCTAGAGTTATAGTATAGGTACTGACAACGAAGAGCAAAGAATTTTTATAGTTCGCCCACCAAATAGAGCCAGTAATCTGATTTGGTTATTTTCCTTATTTTATTTATTTATTTTTTTTTAAGTTATGAGAAGAGTACTATATGGGTGAACAAAGGAAATCACAAAAATATGGAGGATATTCTCAAAAAGTATACTTTGGGAAGGCAAGATTAATATACCTGAAATAATTAAAATATACACATGATAGTGCTCAATCATTTTCCTAAGTCAGAGCTTTCCAAACTGGGAAGGTACCAATCCCTCAGTCCTGAGGACAGCTATTGACTCTCCATTTGTTCTATTTTTGTCTTGTACATATTATGTGGTTTAAGACATTGCAAATGTTACAAGTATTGGCCAAATCAACAAGTTTTTTTGTTCTTTTGTTTTGTTTTGTTTTGTTTATTTTGATTTGGGTGAAAGATTACAGAGCAACTTCACTTTCCATACAGCAGATCACATACACTTTGTCTCATGACATTGACTGCAATTTCCTACAATGTAACAGCTCCCCTCCCACTATCTCCCCATAGTTACCTCTTCCCTGTGTCCTTCCCTCCCATGCACTCCTGCCCCCTGAGCTGTCTCCCTGTGCATACACAGCCCTTCTATTCTCCCATGATTTTTCTCTCCAAGGAGTGTATCTACCTGATATAAATGTTCAGCTCATATGCCTGTCTGTCTTTTGGCTAGAAGCCACCAGAGTGAGTTCAGTTCCAGACCAGAAGGGCAGCTACGGGCCATAGTCTCAGTGCTTCCATCAGGCTCTATCAGACCACCAAAATTGGTCCCCCTTTTTTTTTTAATGATTTTGAGTTTCATTCCACATTTTTTTTTTAAATTGTGATTTGGGTGAAGATTTACAGAGCAAATTCACTTTCCATACAGCAGTTCACATATACTTTGTCTCATGTCATTGACCACAGTTTACCACAATGCAACACCTTCCCTCCCACTTCCTCCCCATAGTTACCTCTTCCCTGTGTCCATCCCTCCATACACTCCTGCCCCCTGAGCTGTCTCCCTGTGCATAAGCAGCCCTTCTTTCTCCCATGATTGTTCTCTCCAAGGAGTATATCTACTTGAGGTAAATGTTTAACTCATATGCCTCTATTTTGTTTGGCTGGAAACCACAGGTGTGGGTTCAACTCCAGACCTGAAGGACAGCTAGGGGCCATAGTCTCAGTGGTTCCACCAGGCTCTATCAGACCAGCAGACCTTGTCCCCACCTTTTTTTTTTTCTCCAAATGATTTTGAGTTTTGTTCCACATTGTTCTCCCTCTCTATCAAGGATCTCCTACATAGATCCCCTTCCAAGTGGATGACAGTGGTAGTCAGGCACCATCTAGTTCTGGTCTCATAGTCGTATAGACTGAGAATTGCATGATGTACCAGTCGCTTGGACTAATTGATTCCATGCATCTTTGATTTTCTTCATTCTTCTTTGCTCTGGATGAGGAGAGACCCATCGCTGCATCTAGATGGCCACTTGCAAGCTTTTAAGATCCCAGTCTCTACTCGCCAAAGTAGGGTGTGGAACAGTATTATTGTGTAGTATGTTATGTCAACTGAGCTTGATGTCCCCTGGGACTATACTTCCAAATGCATGGGTACAACTATTTGTTCCTTCTGGGTAGCTGGCTGTGGCCAAGAAATGACTACAACCTTGTCCCTTGTCAGCTCTGTTACATACCTGGACATTCTTACAGAACATACCAATACACTTGCAGAAATATTATCTTACAACCCTATACATGATAATGGGCACACACCTGCCCCCTGCATAGACATACCTAATAGTTCAGCCTGTCCACCCATTTATCCACCTACATATCAATGTTTGCCTTCACTGACAATGCAGTACTTTATATGCAAAATGGTTCATCTTTGTTATCTGTAGCTCCCAGGCGCCTTTCTATGTCTTCCTCTTCCTCAATGCCACCGTCTTGATCACTCACATTTGGTACATTGCCCTTCTCTTCACCCAAATCAATACTTGTTTCTACCTATCTAACAGTGTTCCCCCTCTCAAAGGGACTTTTTATAAAAATGGACTAAAATAATGTGTCCCTCTGTGATTGATTTATTTCACTCAGCATAATATCCTCCAAGTTCATCCATGTTATGCACTGTTTTGAAGATTCTACTTTATTCTTCAGGGTTGCATAGTATTCCATCGTGTGTATGTACCATAGTTTGGTTATCCATTCTTCAGTTGTTGGACACCTACGTTGTTTCCATTTTTTGGCTATTGTAAATAGTGCTGCGATGAACGTGGGTGTGCATATGTCTGTTCTTGTCAAGGCTCTCACTTCTTTAGGATATATACCTAGTAATGGAATAGCTGGGTCAAATGGTATTTCTAATTCTAACTTTTTAAGGAATTGCCACACTGCTTTCCACAGTGGTTGTACCATTTTACAGTCCCAACAGCCACATATGAGAGTCACAATCTCTCCGCATCCTCACCAGCATTTGTCATTTTCTGTCTTACTGAATTTTGCTACTAGTGCTGGGGCACGATGGTATTTCACTGTTGTTTTGATTTGCATCTCTCTAATGGCTAATGATCATGAGCATTTCTTCATTTGTTTGTTTGCCAGTTGAATATCCTCCTTGGTGAAGTGCTTATTCTTGTCTTCTTCCCATTTTTTAAATTAGATTATTTGTCTTTTTGTTGTTGAGGTGTTGTAGTTTTCTATAAATTTTAGAGATAAGTTCCTTATCAGATAGGTCATTGCCGAATATTTTTTCCCAGTCTGTAGGTTCTCTTTTGACTCTTCTGGAGAACTCCATGGAAGCACATACAAATTTAATTTTTAGAAGTGCTAAACATCTAGTTTATCTTCTGCTATTTGAGCATTTTGAGTTATGCTTGATAATCTATTTATGCCATATATTGTTTTTTGTTATGCGCCATCAAGTCAGACCCAGCTCATAGTGACCCCTCCTTGGGTTTCCAAGGCAGTATCACTACAGAAGTAGATTGCCCAACCATCCTTCCAAGGAGTGGCTGATGGGTTTGAACAGCCAGCCTTCTGGTTAGCATTCAAGTGCCTTAGACACTATGCCATTACACTACCAGAGCTCTTCACCAAATATTAGAGCCCCTAGTTTTTCCTTCAGGAACTGTATAGTTTAGATTTTCACATTAAGTGTTTCATCCATCTGGAGTTAGTTTTTGTGTATGATGTGAGGTATAGATTTTGTTTCATTTTTATGCAAATGGATATCCAGTTTTTCCAGAACTATTTGTTAAACAATCTTTTCCCCATTTAATGGATTTCAGTCCTTAGTCAAAAATCAGCTGACTATAGGTTGATGGCTGTATATCTGGGTTCTCAATTTTTTTTCTTTATTCCATTTGTTTATGTGTCTGACATTGTACCAATACCAAGCAGTTTTGACTACTGTGGCTGTATAGTAGGCTCTAAGATCCAGGAAGCTCCTACTTTGTTCTTCTTCGTCAACAATGCTTTGCTTTTTTGAGGTCTCTTTCTATTCCACATAAAATTAGTGGTTGATTTTTTCATATCCAGAAAGAATGTTGATGGGATCTGGATTGGGATTGCATTGAATGCATAGATTGCTTTGGGTAGAAGTGACATTTGCACAATGTTCAATCATCCTATCCATGAGCATGGTATGTTCTTACATTTATATAGATCTCTTATGGTTTCTTGAAGTAGTCTTTTATAGTTTTCTTTGTACAGGTCTTTTGTGTCCCTGGTAAGATTTATTTCCAAGTATTTTATTTTTTT
>NW_006921608.1:735591-745879 GCF_000298275.1 Orycteropus afer afer
AATGTACCTTCTATTCCTATTTTGCTGAGAGTTTTGATCAGGAATGAGTGTTGGATTATATCAAATGCCTTTTCTGCATCAATTGATATGATCATATGGTTCTTTTCCTTTGTCTTATTTATGTGGTGGGTGGCGTTGATTGTTTTTCTAATGATGAACCATCCTTGCATACCTGATATGAACCCTTCTTAGTCATAATGCATCATTATTATTATTATTATTACATGTTGTTGGAGTCTGTTGCTTAGGATTTTGGGGAAGATTTTTGCATCTATATTTGTAAAGGATGTTGGTCTGTAGTTTCTTTTTGAGTGATGTCTTTGCCTGGTTTTGATATCAAGGTTTCCTTGCTTCATAAAATGAATTAGGGAGGATTCCATCCTTTAGTATGTTTTGCAGTAGTTTGAGTAGGATTAGCGTCAGTTCTTCTCTGAATGTTTGGTAGAAATCTCTGGTGAACCCATCTGGGCTGGGTTTTTTTGTTGTTGTTGTCGTTGTTGGTAAATTTCTAATGACCTGTTCAATTTCTTCTTTTTTTATGGGTCTCTTCAACGTCTCCACCTCAGTCTTTGTCAGTTTAAGTAGGTAGTGTGTTTCTAGAAATCTGTACATTTCTTCCAGATTTCCAAATCTGTTGGAGTACAGTTCTTCATAGTATCCTGATATTATCCTTTTTATTTCAGTTGGTTCTGTTGTGATATCACCCATTTTGTTTCTTTTTTGTGTTATTTGTATTCTCTATTTCTTTTCCTTTGTTAAATTTGCCCGTGGTTTGTCAATTTCATTAATCTTTTCAAAAACCCAACTTCTGGTCTTGTTGATTCTTTCTATTTTCTGTTTCATTGATTTTTGCTAGAATCTTTATTATTTCCTTTCTTCTGGTGCCTGTAGGCTTTTCTTCCTGTTCTTTCTCTAATTGTTGGAGATGTTAGTTTAAAGTGTTGATTTTGGCTCTTTCTTCCTTTTTGACATGTGCATATGTTGCTATAAATTGGCTTCTGATAACTGCTTTTGCTGTGTCCCAAAGATTTTGGTATGTTGTGTTTTCATTGTCATTTGTTTCAAGGAAGTTTTAATTTCATTTTTATTTCTTCTTTTACCCAGTCTTTCTTAAGGAGGGTGTTGTTCAGTTTCCATGTGTTTGCTTTTTTTCTGTTGATCTTCCTATTGTTGATTTCTAATTTGATAGAATTATGATCTGAGAAGATGCTTTGCAGTATTTCAATGTTTTTAAATTTATTAAGGCTTGCTTTATGGCCTAACATATGGCCTATCATGGAGAATGTTACATGTGCACTGGAAAAGAATGCATATTGTGCTGTTGTTGGGTCAAGGGCTCTGCAGATGTCTATAAGATCAAGTTGGTGGATTGTATTGCTTGGATCTTTTGCATCTTTTTTGAGTTTCTTTCCAGTTGTTCTATCTTTGATTGAAAGTGGTGTATTAAAGTCTTCTACTATGACTGTGGAGTTATCTATTTGCCTTTTCAGTTCTGTTAAAGTCTGATTTATGTATGTTGGGGTTCTTTCATTGGGTCCATAGATGTTTATTATGGTTATATTTTCTTGTTCGATTGATTCTTTGATCATTATATAATGTCCTTCCATGTCTCTTATGGTGGTTTTTGTCTTTAAGTCAGTTTGATCAGAAATTAATATTGCCACTTCTGCTCTTTTTTGGTTGCCATTTGCTTGATATGTCTTTTTCAAAACTTTGATTTTCAGTCTATTTTTGTCTCTGTCTCTAAGATGTGTCTCTTGTAGACAGCATATTGATGGGTTATGTTTTCTTATCCAGTCTGTAACTCTCTGTCTCTTAAGTGGTGCATTTAATTCATTAACATTCAGTGGAATTATTGACAAGTGTGCATTGGTTGCTGTCATTTTGTTATGTGTTTTTTCACGGTGTTCCTGGTTTCTTCCATAAAATTTTCTGTGCTGAGCTCATTATGTAATGAATTGTGTTATCATTTCCTTTATTGCTATTTTTTTAGTATTTTCTAAATATTTGTGCTTCCTCTTTTTTTTTTTTAATTCTGAGGTGAAATTTTACCATTTTTCTTTGAGATTGCCCTGTGATTCATAATTTTCTCCCCGAGTTTAGAACAGTCTGTTCTATCTTGCAACTCTCTCAACTTCCTCATCATTTAAAAGTTCTGTAACTACACTATTTTTTCCTCTTTTTGGTTTTCAGTTGTCCTCATTTGCCAATTGATGTCTCAGGTTCCCTGTTTACCATCTTGTAAGCTTATTTTACTTTGGATACTTCCATACCTGTATTGGTTTCTGGGTTATGTCATCTTGTGTATTAATGGTCAGTTGTTCTTTGCTATTATTAGTTCTCTGCTCAAAGGACTCCCTTTAGTATATCTTGTAAGATTGGTCTGGTTTTAACAAATTTTCTTAATTTCTGCTTATCTGGAAATCTCCTAACTTCACCATCATATTTGAGGGACAGTTTTCCTAAATATATAATTCTTGGTTGGAAATAGTTCTCTCTCAGGGTTTTATATATAGCATCTCATTGCCTTCTTGCTGGCATGGTCTCTGTGGAGAAATCAGAGCTTATTCTTATTGGTTGTCCTTTGTATGTAACTTTTCATTTTTCCTGTGCTTAAGCAACAAGCCTTATGGAAAATGTAAGAAAGTAAACATTAGTATGAATTTCAGGAAAGAAAGGTGGGGAAGGTGATTGGCAAAACATTTTAAGTATTCATGAGATACACCTGCTTTCTATACTTTAAAAGACTTAACTCAAAAGAGTCATGGCTGACTGACATCTTGTCTAGCTTCTTAAGGTGTGGTCTCTGGCTGCTTAAGTATATTTGGACATAAACAGGAGGGAAGTAAGAGAGTGTAGGAGGGCATCAAAGTGATTTTGGAGCAGTGTAATTGATTCCTCAATTCAGGAGTCCTATAAAACTCAAGGTCAGCCTAAGTCTGAGTCAGAAAACCCAGATTAATTTTGCATTGACTGAGTGTTTGTCATAGGACAGGCACATGGGATTCTGCAAGATCAGTGAGTGCATGAATCAAGCACAATTTATAACTGCCCTTTTGTGGGGCACAAAGTATTTTCTATTATCCCACAAATGCACAAAATATGATTTAATTTAGAAACTCAAAATGAAGGTAGTCATCAATATTTGTAAAGGAAAAAAAATACATGAGACCATTGATCTTTTAATGCAAAGTTTTTTGCAACATTATGTTGTTGTATTTATGGAAATATAACTTTCACTAGATTTTTTCAGCCAATGTATTCCTAGAACATCTTTTAAAAAATCACTTTCTGTGATTTTAGGTAATCCAACTGATTTTATTGCAGAAATAAATATTGCAGAAAGATTGTGAGAAATACAAAACAAAAACTAAACTCTTTGCTGTTGAGTCAATTTCAACTCATGGTGACCCTATAGGACAGAGTAGAACTACCCTATAGGGGTTCCAGGCTGTAATCTTTACAGAAACAGACTGCAACATCTTTCTCCCACAGAGTGGGTATTGGGTTTGAACTGTTGGCCTCTCAGTTAGCATCCAAGTGCTTTAACCACTGCACCACCAGAGCTCCTATAGGAAATAATGTGCAGTAAAAAAAGATGCTTCTTTTTGCTAGCTGTGACTCATCATTAGCTCACCTTGCTATTACCTTTACAACAAAATGAATTATTTCTTCAAAATTCATGTTGACCTATGTACTCAAAAATAAATCAAATTTAAGGAAATATTCTCATATGAAAATCTTTGTTTCTTTTTATTTTAATACAATTGGTAAAACAATGAAATGCTATTTGGGGCAACCTTAAGAAAAATGAAATTTATTATCATATCATCTGACATGTAAAGCAGTTGCTTACACATATTTTGCAGGTGTCTTTTATATTTAACATCCTTTCAGTTCTCTGAGGCCACAATTCATGTGGCTAAGAGGGGATAATTTGTTTTGTTCAATGAATTCCTGATTGCTGTACAAGGAAAAGTACTCTCAGCTTTCATTCAACAATTCATCTTCCAGTAGTGATTTATTTTACTCTTTCCAAACTTACTTTATTACCCATAGATTTGGCATTCCCTACACAATCCTTTTTTTTTTTCTAGGAATCACTGTGTCTAATCAAGGTAGGAATAATATAACAAACACAAACTTCTTGCATTTTACATTATTACAGACAATCTGTTGTCTTGTTTGGCACATTTTTTGCTGTTGTAAAAATTGAGAGCAATAGTAAGTAGCTAGATACAAATTATTTAGAATATATCTTTGATGAAATAAGTCACAATTGAACTATATATGAGACATAAAGCTCCTAATGGTGAAATGGTTTTTGGGTCACTCAGAAATTCTTGCTGCTAAATCAACTGTATCTTCATTCCCTTCATAGTAAGGAAAAGCTCCAAAAGGGGAGCCTTTTGACTTTTTATAAGAAGAAGAGAGAATTTTATACGAAAAAGAGAGAGAATGGGAAAGGGGAAAATAAGAGATCACATTTAATCTATTTGTATGCCATTTATTGTAATTCAGCTCAAATGACAACTCAAAATATGGTTAAGATCTTATAATTTGGGTGTTCAAAACAGTCATATGGCTCTTATATTGTATATTGTACTTTATTATCAGTGGAATCTACACATATCACCTTTCAATGAATAGTTAGCGATAAAAAAATGATGTTATTTTCATCCTAAAAAGCTATTTTATAGACAAGTTTGCTAATATATTTTTGTTGCACCAATGTCTAAAAAATATTGCACAGAAAAATATACCTTCTATGCCATAGAGTTAAAAAATATGTAAAGTTACAGATAAAAAGTGTACTGGCTCCCACAATTATTTACTATTTTAATAATGGTGAAAATTACTGAAATCTCTTACTTGGATCAATACAGTTCCTTCATATAAGATAAAATTTGTTAAATATATTTTTTAGTAATATAACTGCAATGAGGTTATATTTACCTTGGAAGAGTAAAATGCAGAGTAATTAAATATGACTCAATAACTTTGATCAATGAGATTAAATACTGAATTAGGATCCAGATAATGAATACAGATCACAGTGTTATTTAGTGTTCTTAATGCCTGAACAAGGTTGTATTCTACAATTTTTCTCTGTACATTAAGAGATTTGGACTAGATTATCTTGAGATTTCTTCCAGCTTTGAAGTTCTGTATTTCTCTGCCACAAGAATTTGGTTCTGTATTTTTATGTCTTGTTCATCACTCTTCCTTTCATTTTATTCATATATATTGTTGTTGTTGTTGTTATGTGCCATAGAGTCGGACCCAACTCATAGTGACGCCTCCTTGGGTTTCCAAGGCAGTATCACTACGGAAGTAGATTGCCCCATCTTCCTTCCGAGGAGTGACTACATATCAAGATTTATTAAAAAAAAAAAAAGTTGGATATCTAGGAACAATTTTTTTTTAAAGACTACAAACACTACTGGTGGGACTCAAAAATGGTGTAAACACTGTGGGAAATGGTATTAGCCTTCATTAAAAAAAAAAATGGAAGTAGATATACCATTTGATCCAATAATCCTACTACTATGAAGATATCCTAGAGAAATAAGAGCCATAAAATGAATATATATATGCACACCCAAGTTCATTGCAGCTTACTCAGAATGGCAAAAAGATGGAAAAATCCTAAATGCCCACCAATAGTTGAATGGATAAATAAAATATGTGCACAAAATAGAATATTAGGCAATAATAAGAAATAATAATGAATCAGCAAAACACCTCATAACATAGATGAACCTAGAAGACATCATGCTAAGTGAAATTAGTCAACTACAAAAGTACAAATATTTTATGAGATGATTACAGTAAAAAGTCAAGAAAATGTTTATACACAGAAATATTCTTTGAAGTTTGTCAAGGGAGGGGAAGGAGAGGAAGATAAATCAGTAACTAGAGTATGGAATGGACACTAACTTGAGTGAAGGGATGTCAACACAAAACAGTCAAGGCAAAGGAAGTCACTGGGAGGGGCACAAGAGTTAAAGATGACACAGGTAAATACAGCTACATAAACAATCTTAAAATAACAGCAATAAAAACAATTTATAAGTTGATGCATACATAGATACACAAGCAGAATAGATGTGGAAAGCAGAATGGAACTACACCTAAAAGTATATATAGGTTTGACAGGATATTTCTTTATATACATTTATACATGTTGTAAATATGTCTGTGAATATAGTATAGCATACAGGGGAAAAGTTATGAAAACTTCTTAGCCAAAACCAAATACCTTGAGGGAATGAATCACTGGATTTAGGGGCTCAGGACCATAGTCTTGGGGACATCAAGATCAATTGGCATAACACAGTCCACAAAAGACAATATTCTATATTTTACATTGGTGGGTAGTGACTGGGTTCTTACAAGCCATTTAAGGTACCATCTAAAGTGGTCTCTCCTTGTCCAGAGGAAAGAAGAGTGAAGAAAATCAAAGATGCAATGAAACAATTAGTCCAAAGGACTAATAGACCATGCAAAACTCAACCTCTATGATCAAGAGACCAGAAGAAGCAGATGGTGCCCAGCTACCACTGATATGAAAGAGATCACAACAGGAAGTCCTGGAGACAGTGGAAGAAAAATATGGAACAAAACTCAAAACAATTAAAAATAAATAAATAAAACAATTACTAGTCTGATAGAGACTGATAGAACCCCTAAGACCATACCAAAACCAAACCAAACTCACTGCCGTCAAGTTGGATCAGACTTAAAGCGACCTCTCCTTGGGTTTCTGAGGCAGTTTGACTACAGAAGTAGATTGCCCAATCTTCCTTCTGAGGAGTGACTGGTGGGTTTGAACTGCCAGCCTTCTGGTTAGTAGTTAAATGCCTTAGGCACTATGCTACTGGAACTCCTTGGTCCTTAGATACCCTACATGTCTGGAATTGCACTCACCCTCTGGTTCAGCTTTCAACCAAACAATAAACAGTCCAATAAGATGAATAATAACACCAGGGAGGTATGTCCTCCTTAGAACAATCAACCATAGATCAAAAGGGCAGCATTTGCCTAGGGTTAAAGTTCAGAAGGCTGGAAGGGATAGGAAGGAAGGAGGAATGAAAACAGCAACCATAGGGAGGAAATGTGACGAGTGCTATTACACTGTGGGATTGCAATCAGTGCCACAAAACAAAATATGAGTGAACTGTTGAATAACTAATTTGTTCTGTAAACTTTCACCCAAATCAAAAAAAAAGTTTCAAAAAAAAAGTCAGTAACAGGAGACACATTGAAAATTTCCCTGCTTTTCTCCCAAAGTTAATTTTTATGTTAAAAAAAAAAATAGTTAATTAATCCCTCTCTGTTTTGTAGACAACTGCTAATGTATTTTCTAGTTTCAAGTGTTCCCTTTCATAAAAATAAAAATAAATCACATTTTCTTTCAGAGTAATTCATAACTAGTTTATCCTAGTTCCCATCTCAGGGATTCGCCATCATGAAGTTGAGTATCATTTTCTTAAACTCTGCCATGCTAAAGGCAGAAATTCAGGAAACATCGTCGCAAACAATTGCTGGAACTGTGGAGGTAGGAAGAATAATCTTGAGAGAGGAAGAGACAGAGAGAAAGGGTTTGCGTGGAATTTTTTACCTTAGCTTTGGAGTCACAAAGCAGTGCCACTTACAGCACATTCTCTGTGTTAGGAGAGTCAAACATCCAGCTCATATTTTAGAGGAGAGTGAGACAGACCCACCGCTTCATGAATGATGAGGTTCAGAAAGAACCATGTGGTACCTGAGGTATCGCTGTGGGTATTTTTCGTAAATACAATCTGCCACATTCTGATATTCAGTCTGTGGTTTAATAAACAAAAATTTGAATGAATGAATCTTTCATAGAACATTCATTTATTTTAAATATTTCACATTAAATTATTCTGTATCTCTTTAGGGTTTTATTATTACTTATTATTATTTTTATGGGCTTGTGAGCTTCCAAGTCCTGCTTGGAAAATCTTGATTTTTTTTTTCCTGGTATAGATTCTGACAATCTGAGTTCTTATAATTCTGATAATTTAGAATTCAAAAAGTTGATATTGTAAAAAGTTTAATGAAAGAGACTATATCAAACTATGTCCTTCATAATATTTGAATGCTAAATGTTTCTCTGAACAAAATAGTACTTTATTAACTGGTTTTTAGAATAAATTCATGATTCACATCAACCAGTTTAGAAATTAGAAAAGAAAATCATGAATTATACCCACTATACACAGCTCACTCCAATGAGAAAAATCAAGTTTTACTTGATTTTATGAAAATTTATCATAAGCAACTGTTGACTGGGTATTATGTAAATAAAGCCTTACATAAATAAACATTCAATGCCATATAATATTGTTCTAACATGTTGAAATTTTATGTTGTACAGTAAAAATTATTTCTCCAATAAAACTGCTAAAGAAATTTCCAGGTAAAAGAAACAAAAATAGGTACTTTTGAAATAAATGGGAGCTGTGGTGGTGTAGTGCCTATGGCATTTGACTGCTAACCAGAAGTCTGGAGGTTCAAACCCACCAGCCACTCTTTGGAAGGAAGATTGGGCAATCTACTTTGGCAGTGATACTGCCTCAGAAACCCAAGGAGGGGTCACTATAAGTCAGACCCGACTTGAGGTCAGTGAGTTTGATTTTTTGTTTATGAAAAAAATGACTGTATTATAAAAATACATATTAAAGAAGAGTATATTAAAGTGGAAAGAGTCATTGCTGAAATTATTATGCTACTCAAAGTAACATCATCAAACTTATACTTAATATAATCTTTTTGAAACATTAGTAAGCAAAGAACTACCTAAATTTAGAGACTTATCTCAAGCATTGATTTGACACATTAAACACTAATGACTGAAGATCATATGAGTTGTGGGATGACATTAAGAGCATCATAACAGGAAAGAAAGCAAGGAGTGAATAAAAAGACAGGAAAGGAAGAAAAACAATGGATGTCAGAAGAGGCTCTGAAACTTGCTAAAGCAACTGGAAGAAATGATGAAGTAAAAGAGCTGAATAAAACGTTTCAAAGGGCAGCTTGAGAAGACAAAGTAAAGCAAAGTACTATATATAATGAAATGTGTAAAGACCTGTAGTTAGAAAAGCAAAAGGGAGAACACACTTGGCATTTCTCGAGATGAAAGAATTGAAGAAAAAAATCTGAGTCTTGAGGGGCAGTGCTAAAAATATTTCACGTGCAAAGTATTGAAAGACAACCACTGCTATTGACTGGATTCTGACTCATAGTGACCCCCATAGTGCTTTCAAGGCTAAAAATATTTGTGGAAGTAGATTGTCTCATCTTCCTCTTGTAGAGCAGCTATTGGTTTGAACAGCTGACTCTGGTTAGCAGCCAAATGCCTTACCCATTGTGTTACCAGAGCTCCTTACTGAAAGGCACAGAAAGCATCAAAAGAAGATGAAGGAATATATGGAGTCACTGTGCCAAAGAGAATTGGCCGACTTTCAAACATTTCAGGAAATGGCATATGATCTAGAACTAATGATTCTGAAGGAAGGAGTCCAGCTGCACTGAAGACACTGGCAAATATTAAGGCTCCAGGAACTTACAGAACATCAATTGAGATGTTTCAACAAATGAATAAAATGTTGGAAGCGCTCACTCATGGATGCTAAGAAATTTGGAAGATAGCTACAGCTATCTGGCCAACAGACTGGAAGAGTTTCATATGTATGCTCATTCCAAAGAAAGGTGATCCAACAAAATGAGGAAATCATTGAACAATATCATTAATATCACATGCAAAAAATTTTTGCATGATGATAATTCAAAAATATGTGCAGCAATAAATCCAGAGGAAACTGTGAGAAATTCAAGCAGTATTCAGGAGAGGAAATGTAACAATGGATACCACTACTAATGTATGATGGATCTTGGCTGAAAGCAGACAATACCAGAAAAATGACTACCTGTACTTCCTTGACTATGCAAAGGCATTCGGTTGTGTAGACCATAACAAATTATGGATAACTTTGCTAAGGATGGATATTCTAGAACATTTAATTATGCTCATGAAGAACCTATACATAGACCAAGAGGTAGTCACTGAAACAGAGCAAAGCCTACTGGGTAATTTATAATCAGTAAAGGTGTGCATCCAACTACCGGTGATTCTTCTTTGTTTCCAACTTTTGCATCCCAGTCACCAGTGATCATTAACACATCCTGATTGCATGTTTGGTCAATTTCAGACTGTAGAAGCTGATAAAATTCTTCAATTTCCTCATCTGTAGCTTTGGTG
>NW_006921608.1:747969-760242 GCF_000298275.1 Orycteropus afer afer
TGCGATGATGGGCTCAAGTATAGCAGGGATTGTGGGGCTGGCGCGGGATCGGGCATTGTTTCGTTCTGCTGTGCATGGGGTCGCTATGAGTTGGAAACGACTCGACGGCACAGAACAACAACAACAACAAAAGGTGTGCATCAGGGTTGTATCTTTCACCATACTTACACAATCTGTAAGCTAAGCAAATAATCTGAGAAACTAGACTATATGAAGAAGAACACAGTATCAGGATTGAAGGAAGATTCATTAACAACCTGCAACACGCATTTGACTGAAAGCAAAGAGTGTTTAAAACACTTACTGATGAAGATCAATGACTAAAATCTTCAGTATGGATTACACCTCAATGTAAAGAAAAAAAAAAAAACTTCACAACTCAACTAATAAGCAACATGATGATAAATGGAGAAAAGACTGAATCTGCCACAGATTTCATTTTAATTGGATCCACAATCAACTCCCATTGAAGCTGCAGTGAGAAATCATATAATACACTGCACTGGACAAATCTGCTGCAGAGAACCCTGTAAAGTGTTAAAATGCAAAATCATCACCGCAACACTAAAGTGCTCCTAACTTAAGCCATGGAATTTTCAAACCCCTCATATGCTTGTGAAAGCTGAACAGTGAATAAGGAAGACTGAAGAAAAATTGATAAAAAATATTTAATTGGTAAAAATATTTAATATACCATTGACTGTCAAAAAGGAATAAGTGTGTCTTAAAGAGGTATGGCCGTAATGGTCCTTAACAGCAAAAAACTAGCAAGACTTCCTCTCATTTGATTTGGGCATGTACTAAGGTGGGACCAATCCTTAAAGACAGACATTGTGCTTGCTGACGTAGAAGGTGAGAGAAATAGAGCAAGACCCTTAATGAGATGGGCTGACACAGTGGCTGCAACAATGGGCTCAACCAAGCATAGCAACAATTGTGAGGACTGGGCAGTGTTTCATTCTGCTGTGCTTAGAGTCACTATCAACTGATGTGGTAGCAACTAAGAACAGCAAGGGAATTCAGATAAAGTGTTCTGTTGTTGTTGTTGTTGTTGTTGTTAGGTGCTAGTGAGTCATCTCCAACTCATAGTGACCCTATGCACAGCAGAACAAACCACTGCCCAGTCCAGCGCCAGCTCCATGATCCTTGCTATACTTGAGCCCATTGTCACAGCCACTGTGTCAATCCATCTTGTTGAAGGCCTTCCCCTCTTTTGCTGGCCCTCCATCTTGCCAAGCATGACATCCTTCTCCAGGGAATGGTCCCTTCTGATAACATGACCAAAGTAGGTGAGACAAAGTCTGGCTATTCTTGGTTCCAAAGAGCATTCAGGCTGCACTTCTCCAGGACAGATGTGTTAGTTCCTCTACCAGTCCATGGTACATTCAGCACTGTTTGCCAGGCCCACAATGTTAATCTACACGTTAGAATCACAAAGTATATAAAGAAAATAATCTCAATAAATAATGTTTGTCAGAAATTATCATAGACTCCTAGAATTTTTTTATACATTCAAAGAAAGTTTGAAGTTGATTAAAAACGTATATTCATTATGATTAGATGCATTAATTATAACCTAAGTAAGGATACTGGGAAAAGAAGAATAATGAAAGACATAGAATTATAAGTAAAAAGAAAATCACCTTACTTAAACTGCAATAATACACACCCTTACATGGGCACTTAATCTGAGAGAACACAACCTGATGTAGTGCATCAAGAGGGAGAGACCAGGGCACAGATTCCACTACTAATTAGATCTCACTTAAACTCTCTCTCTGTACTTCAGTTTCTTTGTTGAAATAGTAAATGTTTGCCCTGAACTATGTTGCAAGTCTGCTGTGAATTGATATTAAATTCCTTCAAGTCATTCTACATTAGTATTTAAACTGTTTCTAATCATGTTAGGTATATTTACATATAAATCTCTTTACACATGTGCTAATGCATCAATAAGATAAATTCTTAAAAGTGAAATTGCCAAATTAAAGTTTATGTGTATTTCTCATTATGAAAGATATTCAAAACAGTTTATTTTCTTAAAGTGACACAGTGGCTGAAATAATGGGCTCAAACATTGCAATGATTGTGAGGACGGTACAGGACTGGGCGATATTTTGTTCTGTTGTACTGAAAGTTGTTATGAGTTGGGCCTGACAGGCTGATGAGTAACATCAAAATTTATTTTCTGTGGTGCTGTCAGACAGGCTGCTCACTCTCCTCTAATTAAATCAATCAAGATAAGACCGTATTTCCAACTTCTAGACCACAAGCATAGATTAGGAATATTTACTTTACTTCCTCTCAAACCCTTGGTGTCTAGAAAATGCCCAGAATAAGCACCCCTCAACTCACAAAAGATACTCATCCAGCAGAGGACAATTAGGGAACTAGAAATAAAATTTGAAACCAAATCTCTGTGCACAACATGCATTGAGTGTGGTCTCAATAAATATATTTCATTCAACATGTTCTCACATGACAGTTCAAAACTTGAAGCCCTTGTGAAAATTGCATATATAATTTACTATATATAGGATCTCTGGTAGCACAGTGCCTAAGGCACTTGACTGCTAACCAGAAGGCTGGTGGTGCAAACCCACCAGCCACTCCTCAGAAGAAAGGGTGGGCAATCTACTCCCATAGTGATACTGCCTCAGCAACCCAAGGAGGGGTCGCTATGAGTTAGATCCGACTCAATGGCACATAACAACAACAACAACAACAACTTCAAATCATACTAGCTTATTGTCATTTCTTAGGGAATGTGAAATAAAAATGCTATTAAGCAGTTTTTAACATTAAAAAGATTATATTGTGAGTCAATCTGAAGCCAGAGTTCTAGTAGCCTCCAGGAAAATCTTTAACCAGAAACCTTTTAGTGTCAGCAATGCTAATAGGACTTTTGGAATTCTAAACACTCCTTAGGGCCTTTATCTGCCCTCCAGTCTCAGCAGGTATCAGGAACTTCCTCTGAACTCAGCACGCATCACAAAAGCCATCCGGATTCAGCACATATCGGAGATCTGCTCGGCTCCTGAAAGTCTTCCACATACCTGAGCTTGCATCCTCCCTAGATAATATTTCCCTAAATGGACTTTGAAGGGGGGGGGGGATTCCTTTATGTCCCCCAACATCTTAGATCACTGCCCTAAATTCCTTAGCAACAACCAATGATCTGTATCCTCTCGCCCTGGTGCTGCTCCACCCCATAATTTTCCATAAATTTGTGAATATACCGGGGCACAGGGTCTTTGCTCAAGCCACTGATCTGGTAAGGGCAAAGACCCTAACTTAAGTTAGCTAATAAACTCTCCTATTGCTTTTGCATTGTCGTGTGTTGGCATATTTCTCTCACCAAGCAACTCCTTCATAACCTGGGCACAACAATATTAAAAGATCATATTAAAAATAATAGAAAATATTTATCTGGGAAATGTTCTGCAATATGCTCCCAAATTGTACCCTTAAATTTTCCAAACACATCTTTGCCTACAGTTGTAGGAATCATATTTTTATTTTAGTTATTTTTTTATTCTATTTAATAAAAATTTTTAGAAATAGTTTTGCAGAATAACTGCACACAAATTGACCTTTGTGTGAAATGGAGCAGGAAATGGCCGGTGTTTCACCCTGGCAGCTATATTCAGCCAACTAAGAGGCCTGAAGATCCACATGGTGGGAGATGGAGAGTTGGAGCCCTCCAGGGTTGAGCTCAGAGTTGCTTTTCTCATTTAAAAAGGGAGACAACACTGCTTCTGCCTATTGTGTAAACCCATGGAGAGATGTGTTTATTCACACATCAACAAAGACATAAGCCAAATGGCCTAGTGCCTAAGGCATTTGACTGCTAACCAGAAAATTACCCAAGGAGGAGTTACCATTCCATGACAGTGAGGTATTTTGTTCTTGTTTTTGTTTTGTTTTTTGGTAATCTGACCTCTGGCAAGGTGTTAGTCATGGAAAAATTATGAGTTTTAATGTTCGATTTGCCTTCGCCTCATGGAAACTCATTTCAGAGAACGGCCAAATACCTCAGGATACCTCGTGGTATCAAAACTAGCACTCCAGTCCGGAAGTGGCCACTGCCCCCACCCAACCCAGTCCACTCTCCTAAGGACCCAGCCAGGTTCGCTACTAACCTGTTGTTTTTTGCAGGGCTCTTCACTCTGTTCCTTCTCTCTCCACTCACTCTGGGTTCACCCTAGGTTCCTAGTCGCCTCCCCCAATCACATTTTTAAAGACTCTTTATTTTTATTTATTTTTCAAGACTCATTATGCTTCTTCTTTGCTTCCGAATTTCTCTAGCCCCAATCTCCTTAATCTTTCCTTTTCTGTAAACATGAGTTTCCATTGGTTCACACAGTCTTGGATATTAATCTTTGAACATGTGTCTCATTTTACAATTTGAAAATCAACATCTAACTCTACTTGTCTGCTTTATAACTAACTAGAAAATACTTATATGGCACAGCTATTTGGGGACAAAAGTTGCAACCAAGAAGGTGTCAACACTAAGCATGTCAGGTATCTCCACCTTGCTCTCAGTCTGGAGAACAATAGTTATTGGCTATTGTAGAGCTATTTCACTTACTTTTTGCTAAGACAATAAAAAATAATAACAGTAAGGTATAAACTGTCCCTAACCAACATGTTTGTGACCTGACTTAAGTCACTCATATTTATAGAGTTGTTGTTTCTTCTTTTTTTTGTTTGTTTCTCACCTAAGTCAACCCACTTTGTGAATTAATCTAAAAGATAATAAAAGAAACAAACAAACAAACAAAACCCTGTTGTGAAGAAAGTTTGGTTATCCATAGTCATTAGATTCTATCTGTATTTTTATATATATATAGGAGCTCTGGTAGCATAGTGGCTAAAAGCACTTGACTGCTAACCAGAAGGCTGGCGGTTCAAACCCACCAGCCACTCCTCGGAAGGAAGGTTGGGCAATCCTACTTCCGTAGTGATACTGCCTCGGAAACCCAAGGAGGGGTCGCTATGAGTCGGGGCCGACTCGACGGCACATAACAACAACAACAATGTATATATATATATATATACATTGTTGTTGTTGTTATGTGCCGTCGAGTCAGCCCTGACTCATAGCGACCCCTCCTTGGGTTTCTGAGGCAGTATCACTACAGAAGTAGATTGCCCAATCTTCCTTCTGAGTAGTGGCTGGTGGATTTGAACCACCAGCCTTTTGGCTAGCAGTCAAATGCCTTAGGCACTACACCACCGGAGATATCACCTCAGAAACCCAAGGAGGGGTGGCTATGAGTCAAGTTTGACTCCAGTGAGTTATATATAAAATACACTCCCATCAAGTAAATTCCAACTCATAGTGACCCCTTTGGGTTTCCAAGCCTGTAAATCATTATAGAAATAGATTACCTCATCCTTTTCCTGTGGAGTATCTGATGGGTTCGAACCTCTGACCTTCGGGGGAGCAGCCAAATGCCTTATCCAATGTATCAGTGGAGTTCTTTATATGTAGTTACA
Organism: Orycteropus afer afer; assembly: GCF_000298275.1. Classification (NCBI taxonomy): domain Eukaryota; kingdom Metazoa; phylum Chordata; class Mammalia; order Tubulidentata; family Orycteropodidae; genus Orycteropus; species Orycteropus afer. The sequence goes on from NW_006921608.1 coordinate 753,475, forward strand.
GGTTTCCTTAACTGGAAGGTAATACACACCCTTCTCCCACAATCTCACTATCAAGTGATAAGTTATCAGAAATGAAAGTCTCCGAGCAAATTGTGGCAAACATGCCACACATTAATATCCCAGACTATCTATTGTGCAAACTAAATGGTATCTCAGATCTCTATCCTTTTATATACTCCATAAGCAGTTTTTCTGGAATATTTGTTGCAGGGTGATTTGAGGATAGCTTAGCAGTGAATCCAGTGTTTTTTGTTTGTTTGTTTGTTTGTTTTGTTTTGTTTTTTTGTTTTTAAGAAAAATGATAGAATACTCTGTTAAGGATTTAGACTGGACCAAGATTCTTTTCTAAGTCCTATCCATTTCAAAGGATCACACTCTTAATTTTCCTAGATTAATATAGCTTATTCATGGATGAGGATGCTCTGGTAGCGTAGTGCCTAAAGCACTTGACTGTTAACCAGAAGGCTGGCCGTTTAAACCTACCAGCCACTCCTCAAAAGGAAGATTGGGCAATCTACTTCCATAGTGATACCACGTGGGAAACCCAAGGAGGGGTCGCTATGAGTCAGGTCTGACTCGATGGCACATAACAACAACTGTGGAGCTGAGGCCTGAGTCCTGATAGCCTCCAGGGAAATCTTTAACCAGAAGCCTTTAGTATGGAGATTAACACATCCCATGCTGAGTCCTAATGCCTCCAGGTAGATCTTAAACCAGAAGCCTTTAGTTTGGAGATTAACACATTCCCATGCCTCAGAACTTTTTATCAGAGATCTCCCTGGCCCCAAAAAGTCTCTCACCCACCTTTGAAAGCTCCGACAGCTCTCACCTCCCCACGGATTTTGCACATATCAAAGACATCCACCCAGCCCCCCAAAAAATCTCTCACTCACCTTTGAAGCTGGGGATTCCAACCCGCCCCCCAACTTCCCAAACCCCTGTCCTAAAACCCAATTATCTATTCCACCCTATATTGTTTTCTATAAATGTGTGATAGTAAAAGAGCACGAGGTCTTTTGCTCAAGCCATTGAATTGGTGAGAGCAGGGACCCTAACTCGAGCTAGCTAATAAACTTTCCTTTTGCTTTTGCATTGTCGTGTGTTAGCAAATTCCTCACGCCAAACAACTCCTTCATAACCTGGGCACAATACAACAACAACATTCATGGATGAAGGAGCTCTGGTGACATAGTGATTAAAATATTGGGCTGCTAACCCAAAAGGTCAAGGTTCAGACCCATCAGCTACTAATAGGGGCAAAATGCTTCTGTAAAGATTTATAGCCTTGGAAACCCTATGGGACGGTTCTACTCAGCCCTCTAGGGTCACTATGAGTTGAAATAGATGTGATGGCAGTGGGGTGGGGATTCAAGGATAAGACTCTGTCCAATACTTGCAGCCAATTTGCATACCTTAAATACTATTCATTAAGTATTTCTAACATGCTAAATACACATTTTCAGGGGTATTTATTCACATCAGCCCTTCAGATTAGAATCTATCAAATGCAACTTAAACATTCCTGAAAGATCTACTCTCAATTAGAGTATTTTGAATAACTTATTACTACAAATCAAATATCTCAATCTTTCTCTCTTTCTCTCTCTTCATGCCTACACATATACATACAAACACATGCAAATTATAGACTATAGACAAGTTGTATTGTGCAGGCTGCCCATCTAAAATCTAGGGCTGAATTCTGATCTTTAAGAGCAACAACATCAACTATTTCCCCTTTGCCAGATCTCAAGTGAAGTTCAGCGTGTGACATCCTGGCTAATGAGATGTGTGAAGATTCCAGTAGGGTGGCCGATGAAGAGTATTCTCCTCCTTGATAAAACTGATTTCCTGTGCTCCCTCCCCTTCCTTCCCATTGGGTTGTTATTTTGTAATAGCATAACGCCTGGAGGTGTGGCAACTATTCCGCAATTAGAGACAACAAACCTAAGATCAAAAGACATCAATGAGATGAAAGCATGGATCCTTAGAAAAAGCCTGGGGTTCCTGCTGACATTGTTGAGATAACGCAACAACTTTGGCTTCTAACTAAAAAAAAAAAAAAAAAAAAAGGCACGGTATTCATGAGTTCAGCCATTATAAATCAGAAGAAAAATTTACCAAAATGTTATATTTGGCACAGCTGTTTCCCAGAACTAATTTGTTTAATAACAAGACAAGTTTATTTATATTTTGCTGAATAAGAACATTGGGATAAAGGTGCAAATGTTAAGTGAATAAATTTTTCTACACATATTTTTTTTAAAGGAAAAGTGTACACAACTTTCTCACTTATGAGCTGAGAGCTGGGAAAAGGAAAGGAAAGGAGGAGGGGAAGATCAGGGAGGTGAGAGACCTGGAAACATCTTCTTCATAATTTTCCACTTCAGTGGCTTTGGGAGGACCCTTGGAACATGTTAGAGACACTGGTTATTGTAGCTGGAACTGAGTTTGTTAAAACAAAGCCCATGATCTGGCGTCAGATCATTTGGTCTCAATACTTGGCTTCTGCCACATCAAGCTTTTTATATTTCTTGCTGCTAATATAGTAGTATGCTGGCCCAAAGTTACATTTGCCTGAAAAGTGAGATCAGTGACTTAAAAGTCAATTTTATATCATTCTTTCCTTTCATCTTCCATTTTCAATATCAGTTTTGATACTAACAATTTTTGACTAACAGGTAGCTACCATATTTAGATATATGGAATACAGTGATTCAAGGTTTAAATAAAAACAAACAATATAAAAAGGACATGCAAAAATTGAAAACAATTCTCCATGTAGTGAATATATATAAATTATTCAATGGCATTCTCTAAATGGAGCTCTGGTAGCATAGTGCCTAAGGCACTTGACTGCTAACCAGAAGGCTGGTGGTTCAAACCCACCAGCCACTACTCGGAAGGAAGATGGGTAATCTACTTCCGTAGTGATACTGCCTTGGAAACCCAAGGAGGGGTTGCTATGAGTCAGGTCTGGAAGCACATAACAGCAACAATTCTCTGAACAGTTTCTTATAATATCTGCTGTTGCAATAAATTCTGATCAGAGAACAGTGAGTCATGAAAGAGGGCAACAGGGGGACAATGAAAGACAATATGCATTAGTAACACCTTCTCTAATATAGCTAGGGATATATGGGAATTCTGGCAGCATAGGGCCTAAGGCATTTGACTGCTAATCAGAAAGCTGGTGGTTCAAACCTACTAGTCACTCTTGGAAGGAAGACTGGTCAATCTACTTCTGTAGAGATACTGCCTTGGAAGCCCAAGGAGGGGTTGCTATGAGTCATATCCGACCCATGACAGTGAGGTTTTTTTTTTTTTTTTTTTTTTTTTTAGTGCATCTTTAAAAAACAAACAAAAAAACTCATTGCTGTCAAGTGGATTCCAACTCACAGCCTACAGGACAGAGTAGCACTGTCTGATGAGGTTTCCAAGGTTGTAAATCTTTATGGAAGCTGGCTGCTACATCTTTCTCCCCTGAAGTGGCTGGTGGGCTCAAACTGCTGACCTTTTGCTTGGCAACCAAATGCTTTATTAGTGTGCCATCAAGACTCTTCATGTCATCTTTAATGACACCTGGAAACATATATAAAAACACTTAATGTGTTTGGGTTACTGTTGATGATGGATTGTCATTCAAGTGTATCTTCTGTACAATTTCTCCTCCAAGTTCATCGTCAAAGGCAGATGCTTCAGGTATTTTGGGACTTACAGATTTAATGAGTTACTCTTTTTCTTTTGCAACTTGTGTTTCAGAACGATGGTGTAAGTGTTCAGAATAGCTAATGTGATGGAGCTCTCTGAAATTATAATTATGTGCTTTGATTTTGTTTATAAAGAAATGAATTTGGTGGCGTCATTTTCTTAAAATAGACCAAATGTCACAGGACGCTGGCACATATTTGTTTGGAAATACAGATAGTAAGAGTTAGAATGAGTTGTTCGTAGTCAGAAAAACTGGGTAACTTCTGGATCTGTTACTCATAGGCAACTATCCACTTCTTTCTATTCTTACCTTACCCAAATGTTATACATCTTTAAACACAAGGAAAAATTAATGATATGGAAAATTTGACAATGCAGTAAGTATTTCTTAAATGAGTCCTCATATCATAGAATAATCCCAAATCCTTACCATAACCTGTAAGGCCCTACATAAGGGACCACTTGTTAAACCACCCTCAAAAAGAAGGTTGAGCAATCTACTTTCATGGTTGTACCAGCTGGAAAACCAATGAAGGGTCGCTATGAGTAGGATAGGACTCAACGGCAGTGAGTTGTTAAGTCTCTGGCTTCTTATGTTGCCACTTTGTATCTAGTTATTTCAAATTTATTTATTGATTATGTCACACTTTCTTTAAATTCCTCATTTTTACACATACACTATATGAGAGACTAAAATTTAATGATCATTTAGGTTAATGATTAGGTATCACTAATATTCAGAAATCTTTTTTCTCCACCAAGTCTTGGATAGCTACCTTTGCTTTAGAATCCCCTTTCCTTTAAATGCCATTGTGCTAATTATTTTCCTTGCTATATTACATTATATTTCGTTTTCTATCTTCATTAAGTCAGTGTTTGAAGCTATTTTTACTATCTTTATAATTTTACCATACAGTAGAAAATATTTATTGTTTTAATTGTTTTAGAAGGTTTAAGAAAATGATATTTATCATTAAATACTAGAGAGAAGATTGATTTCCGGTAGGCTTTATTACTTAATTTATATATACTTTTGAACTATTTGGTAGCATCAGTTTTCTATGTCATAATAAATTACCACAAATTGAGTGGCTTAAAACAACATCAGTTTTTTATCTTACAGTTCTGCAATCAGAGGTCCAAATACGGGATCACTGGGCTAAAATCAAGGTGCTGGCAGGGCTGCATTCCTTTCTAGAAGCTCTGGGGAGAATCTGTTTCCTTGTCTTTTCCAACTTGCAGATGATCCCTTCCTTCATTCTCAAAGACAGCAAGGTTGCATCTCTGTGCATTTATCCATCTCTTCTGAATCTCTTCAGCCTCTGTCTTCTGATTTTAAGAAGATGGATGAACCAACTGTGTCTATGTGAATAACCCAGTATAGCCTCTGTCTCTCTCTCATGGTGAAATGTAACCTTAAAATCAAATGTGACCTTAATTCCATCTGCAATCTTAATCCTCTTTTCCACTGGATTTTTCCATATTCACAAATTCCAGGGAATGGAACATAGGCATGTTAAAGAAGGCCGCATTATTCTGTTTACAACAGTGGTTAAGTTTGCTTCTGTTGTTTGGTTTGGTTTTACAAGTGCCTTTTTCCCAACAAGACTTCAGTAGATACTTTACAATACGTATAAATATGCAATGATATTCTCTTAAATTGAAATACAATCAATGCTATATAAATAATCTCAATGGGAATTCTAAGGCTAATTTACTAGACCCACAAAATAATTGAGACTTATGTAATGTGATAGTTGAAGATGTGTCAACTTGGCTGGACTCCAGTTGTGAGTGGTGGTTCCCATGATGGATCACATGACTGAGTTCTGAGCATCCGGTCTGCCCAAGGGGAGTTTCCCCAGGGGTGTGGCCTACCTGCAATGCTATCCCAAGGACAAGCTGGAAGAACGGCATTCCGGATTATATACTTCCTTGAGTGAGCGGCTCGCCGCTCGCCCTGGAGGTTTCGGATTCATCCTTTGTTGGGAACAGCAACCAGCATGCTGTGTGCCAGCTTGATTCTCTCGGCTCTGTTGTGCTTATGGGAACCAGGCGGCTCCGGGCCTCATCTCCTCCAGAGACGAACTTTGTGGCTTGAACTCCTCTGCCATGCGTGCGAAAGCCAGGCGGCTCCGGGCCCCATCCCCCTCCAGAGATGAACTTTTCAGCTTGAACTTGTCGGCTTCTACACGCTTGTGAGCCATTTACCTAAGATAAATCTCTCTCTCTCTCTTTCTCTCTCTATAAATATATATATAAACTTTGCTGGTTTTTGTGTTTCTCTAGAGAACCCAATCCAACACATGTAAGAATTACTTATCTCCATTTCAAATAGGGATTTCTTTTTCATTATAAATGTGAACAACAACAATAACAAAATTGAAGAACAAATATTAGCTGGAGATCTTAGTTCCAGCTGGTAGAAATACAGGTTCTTTCAGTATGTTGAAGGATGCATTCTGACATATGAGCATAGTTGTCAATAGCACTGCTAAGCTTCAGGAACAACTGGAACCAGGAACACGAATGATCAGAGACAAAACCTTATATCCATCAAAGTTGCTTTCTTTTTGAATCCACTTTATTCTTTCAGTTCACTTATACTTTTCTCTACGTAATATGTCCCCTAATTGTGTTTGCATTTTTACATCTCACAGCCTTGTCTTTGAAAAGAATTTTACCATATACTCTTAGTCAAAGTCTCATAATCCCAGACCAGAAACTCTTGATGACCTTTGCTTTAGTTATCTTCTCTGACTAATCAGCTGAAGGCAGTTGTTGTTGTTGTTGTTATGTGCCGTCGAGTCGGCCCAGACTCATAGTGACCCCTCCTTGGATTTCCGAGGCAGTATCACTATGGAAGTAGGATTGCCCAACCTTCCTTCCGAGGCTAAAGGCAGTAGTGCTTATCATATTGTACTCAAAATTTTAGGGTACATTGTACAAGGATAGGAGCAATTTATAGAAAATAGGGAAACAATCCCACTAGCAACTAATTTCATATTGTTGTTATTGTTATGTGCCCTCTCTCTCTCTCTCTCTCTCTCTCTCTCT
>NW_006921608.1:761079-767445 GCF_000298275.1 Orycteropus afer afer
GGGCTTGAACCGCCAGCCATCTGGTTAGCAGGCAAGTGTCTTAGCCACTATGCTACCAGAGCTCCCATATATGTATGTATGTATATTAAAAAAAAAAAACAACTCACTGCCGCCAAGTCGATTGTGACTCAAAGTGACCTCTCCTTGGGTTTCCGATGCAGTATGCCTATGGCAATAGCTTGCCCAATCTTCCTTCCAAGGAGTGGTTGGTGGGTTTGAACAGCCAGGCTTCTAGATAGCAGTCAAATGCCTTAGGCACTATGTCACCAGAGCTTCCATAGATAGATAGGCAGATATAGATAGATATAGATGTAGATATATAAATGATAGTCAATTAATTGTGCTCAATAAAAAAGAGCTTATGTGGTTCAAACCCACCAGCCACTTCTCTGAAGGACGATTGGGCAATCTACTTCCCTAGCAATACCACCTCAGAAAGCCAGGGAGGGGTTGCTATGAGTCAAATTGACTCAATGGCAGTGAGTTTGAATTTTTTTTTTAACAATGAATAAAAGGTTAGCACATTTTTGCTGTAAAAAAGTAAATTCTAGCTTATATTCTGATACTATTGATAATTTATCACCATCCCCTTTAATTATCACTACATCAACTTAAGTGAGAATTCAGCTTCACAGATATAAGATACATAATAATCCTGATTCACCAAAGTGATGTTTATTTAGATTCAATGAATTTTAATTGTTAAGGAGATGAAGCATTTGGAACTGTTTTCCATAGCCATCATTGAAAATAAACTTTTCTCCCCCCTTTCCAACTAATTTAAATCAATATTTAAAAATAGAATGCCTCATTCTTTGAGCATTCTTGTTAATCAAATAAAAATGTCTGTATATTCACTTTGCCTGGATTCAGAGCCTGTGGAAATTACCTTAATACCTAGTTGTTTATCCATCACTGATAAGGTATCTTAGCTGTCTGATTAAATGAGAACCGAAAAAGTGAGTGATTGCATAGCTTCCAACTTATGTCTTTTATAAGAGAGAAACTTGTGGGAAAAGACTAATGGCAGATGTGAAAATAAAAAGAGTTCCCATTTATATAATGATTTTGTCTTATAAAGGACTTCAAGGGTATTTTAATATTCACCACAAGTTTGAAATGGGCACTCTAATCTACACATTGAAGATGAGAAAACTGTGGCTCAGAGACTTTAAGTAAATTTCCCAAGGCCATGGAGTCATTAAGAATGGATCTGGGTTGAATTATTGACCTATGAGCATAACAATTATCAATCTAAGAGAACACCAACTCCTAAAAAGAGTGTTTTTTACAAAAAGTTTATTTTACCTGCTTGGAAATGTGTATTTTAAAGGAAGTATTTAAAATTTATTCATATTCACTTGAAATATCTTCATTGTTCATACATGGAGGTGGGGAGGGAGAATAACAGTTAAATAGGAAATGACAAAACAAAATGATCCGGATTACAATTTCAAGTTGCCTTTTAATATTGCTAAAAGGGCAAGGAGCTCTGGTAGCATAGTGCCTAAGGCACTTGACTCCTCACCAGAAGGCTGGCAGTTCAAACCCACCAGCCACTCCTCGGAAGAAAGGTTGGGCAATCCTACTTCCGTAGTGATACTGCCTCAGAAACCCAAGGAGGGGTCGCTATGAGTCGGGGCCGACTTGATGGCAAACAACAACAACAACAACAAAAGGGCAAGGAGGCCACATCTCCTGACCTCCTCTAACCCTAAAAGGGAAAGACAGGATCACCATCAGTAACCCAAGGCCTATTCCTACAAGGCCAGACATGCTGCCTCCTTCCAGCCCTTCACCAACCTTTCCTCCCAAAGCACCCACCACCTCTCTTCTGGGTCCAATAATTCACTGCAGTGGCCACACAGAACTCACAGATTATGGTGTTTATTAGGGAAGCACCAGGCTACAACTCAAGTTCAGGAACAATGTTCAGTCTCTCTCCCAGCAATGCGTGTCTCTCGGTGTCTCTTTCTCAGCAGCACGTGTCTCTCAGGAGTGTGTTTCTCTTAGCAGCACATCTTTCTCAGCCAGCAGTCAGAGAGACCTCTCCTGCCTCTAGGAGGCCTCCTTTTGAGCCTGGCAGAGTGGCCAAACTAACCATTCATAACATCAGAATTCTAAACACCTGAGAGAGAGTGAATGTCCCAGACCATTGCTTTGTGCCACTCCCAACAGAAATATCCCAGGTGGAAAACATTTACAATCAGGAGCTCCTCAGTTTCTCACAGCAAATTCCACCATGGAGTTTACAAAGACTTATGGCTAGAAAAGCCATACCAGGTAATTTACCACACCGCAAACATTAATCGACCTTTTATAAGTTGTTGTTGTTGTTATGTGCCGTTGAGTCGGACCCAATTCATAGCAATCCCTTCTTGGGTTTCCAAGGCAGTATCACTACAGAAGTAGATTACCCAACCTTCCTTCCTAGAAGTGGCTGGTGAGTTTGAACCACCAGCCTTCTGGTTAGCAGTCAAGTGCCTGGTACTTATAAAACTAATATTGACAAATATAATAGTGTTTGAAATAAACTTTCATTGTTGGATTTCATATAAGGTAAAATATGTTATAGATATTATGTTAAAAGTTCTTACTGATTACGTAATTAAACCTGACAATGTTCAATGTCCAAATATCAGAAAATAATGCATTATATCAGTAGTAACAAGAATTACTTAATATTTTCACCACACTGATGACTCAGAAGCAAGAAGGGTTTTTTAGGTGATATCCAAGAAGGCTTTGAGAAAAAATCCTTGTCTAGTTGGAATGGAACAGTGAACTTGATCTCTCACTGATGTGGCCTTATTTGTGAAAGATAACAGTTACAGTTGGCAGAAAACACTCAATTTAAAAAAAGTAACTTTCAGTCACTGAAAATTACATAACTCCCTGGAGAACACTGAAGAAAGTCATTCAATAAGACCACCTTTAGAATTGATGCTCAAGATTTGTGCTATCCCCCAATTAGTTCTCTTCATGCAAATGCAACAAAAAAATTTAAAAAGAATGACACACAGTCATACTAAAATCAAGTTACTACAAAATTAGTAATACACTTAAATTGTGATCAACAATAAAATGTCTTCAAAGAGACAATCAGGCAGGTCACTCGACAGGAGGATAGCATATGCTACCAGCAAATTTGGGACTCAAATTCCATTGTAACTGTTACATCTAAGAATCAGAAGGACTATTTTCCATGCCATCAAACAGTCCAGAATATTGTAGCAAAACAATATTTACATTCTCTAAGTCACCAAAATCATTCCTTTTACAACCAGGCCCTAAAGCTACAATGTTACAATTATATTTTGTAGAAGAGGCCAAAAGAGATGTATGCATTTGTATATTAATATTATGCAATAAAGGGAACTCTTGGCATACAGAAATCTGTGTGCTTTTTTTAAAACTAAAAATAAATGTAAATTGTAAATACCTTCAAACTTTTGAGATATGAGAGTGCTTAGATAACTAGAGATACACTTACCACTAAAGTTTCCATTGGGAGACCAGAAATCTACACTGAGCAAAATTCTGCTTAGTTGAAAGTGAATTTTTATAAACTAGTTCTTACCTAAGCAGGAACAAGGCAAGCCCAAATGTCATTTCTGAATAGGCTATGTTTATGTAGAATGTGAAATTCCTCTTCACAATAGTTCCTGCATCAAGGTTCCTTGTGTTTTATTTAGGCTCCCAGTCTCCTAGGACCCTTCCCCATCATTTTTTTTCTGCTATCTATGTGAATTATCTAATAGCTTGAAATTTTAATAAATAATTTATCAAACATGCTTTGAATACTAGCTATTCAACAGGCTATTATAAGAGTACAGTAGATTTTGTACACATGCTGTTGGTAATAGTCAATTGTACTTAGAATCTGTCTGGGAATGTATGCCAAAGTAGTGATACTAGATTTAAATCTTGAAAAGATAGCAGTGATTTTATATACTTAGGGAAAAAAAGAAATTCCAATACAGGACTAAAAAAAAAAAAACTCACTGCCATTGATTTGGATCTGACTCATAGCAACCCCTCCTTGGATTTCCAAGGCAGTATCACTACAGAAGTAGATTGCCCAATCTTCCTTTCAAGGAGTGGTTGGTGGGTTTGAACAGCCAGCCTTCTGGTTAGGAGTCAAATGCCTTAGTCGCTACACTACCAGAGCGCATGAGTAAAATTCCATGGCTCTGACCTGATAAGCATATTTACTGTTAGAATTTCATTTGACTGAAATTCTAAGTTGTTGTTGCTGTGTGCAGTCCAGTAAATTCCAACTCATAGCAACCCTATGTGACACAGTAGAACTGCTCCATAAGGTTCACTAGCCTGAGATCTTTACCAGAGCAGATCACTAGGTCTTTTCTCCATGGAGCTGTTGTTGTTGTTGTTATGTGCCGTCGAGTCAAACCCGACTCATAGCGGCCCCTCCGTGGGTTTCCGAGGCAGTATCACTACTGAAGTAGGATTGCCCAACCTTCCTTCCGAGGAGTGGCTGGTGGGTTTGAACCGCCAGCCATCTGGTTAGCAGGCAAATGTCTTAGCCACTTTCAATTGCCAGCCTTTTGTTAGCAGCCAAGTGCTTAACCATTTAGTCCCCAGGACTCCTTCCAGAGTTCTCAGCACCTAACCTGAAAAGACTGAAAAACTAGACAGAGTGTAGCTATTAAGAGTTAGAATCTGTGTTAATAAACTTGGGTTTTTATAATGATTACTTGGATTTATCCACCACTCAATATATGCTAAGAAGTGTGGTAAACAATGGATATACATTACCTTATCTATTGTCAGAATAACCCCATGGATAGTATTATCATCCCTTCACAGATGCTTCCATCTAGAGATGTTAAGGAGCTCATTCAAGGTCAAATTCAAGGCCTGAAACTATGTCTTACACTAGTGTGTCACTGTCCATTTCTTTTTTTTTTTTTTTTATAAAGGATAAAGAATTGAATAATTTTGAGCTTCAATAATGGTCAAATCTGGGTATTCTATATGCCCTAACTTAAGATATCAACTGATGATTGAAAAATGTGTATGTGCATACAAATACACACACACACACATAGATATATACAGACATCTTTATACACACACACAGACATATATAAACATGCATGTGCACTTTAAAAAGGATTTTCAATGTCAAAGTAATGAAATGTGAGATACATATAGAGGGGTCACAGATCCTTTAGGAACCATCGTGTTGATGGTCACCTTCTTCTTCTAACTACAGCATGATGTTCAGAAAGTACCAGAGAGGAACTAAAGAGGCTGGAAAGTTATAGTCTTCAAGTCACATTGCTCTATTATGGTACTTTATTTGTATCTCTCAATCTGCTACTCCACAAAAGAGCTGTTTGTTTTGTGAACAGCAAAGAAATCAAAGTTATTCACAACCAGGAATGAGAGCTTACAGAGTAGATAGCTAAATAACAGACTCAAAATTTAGAGTGTGATGTTTAGAATTCTTTCTCTGCAGCTACCTTCCTGCAAAACTATGTCTCCATGCTATCTTTTAGAAACCAACTTCATTGAATAGATGTTTTGGGAGTGTATGGGTATTATAATCCAGGGTGCTGTATTGTTGCTTTTGTTAGCTGCCATCTGTAGATTCCAACACAGTGCAACTCCATGTGTGCATAGTAGAACTGCCCTATAGGGTTTTCAAAACTGTGACCTTTCAGAAGTAGGTCACCAAGCCTATCTTCCAAGGTGTCTTTGGGTGGATTCAAACCCTCACACTTTTGGTTAATAGTCAAGACTTTCTAGACCAAAAAATAAATAAATAATAATAATAATTATACTTTTATGAGGACAAAGACCCTGATTAGTAGTTTTTGTTACAATAATATCCCTTTAAAATAGTGATAGAAATTTTATTTTGAAATGCAAAAAGAAAATGCTGAAAACATTTTAACTTAAATACAATATGGGAAACTAATATCACTTATTAAGTAACAATGACCTCTGAATTTCTACCTATGGTCATAAATTTTCACCCTTGTTCAGGTTATCTACTGCTGTTCTAACAGAAAATACCACAATGGATGACTTGAACAAACAGGAATTTATTCTTACAGTTTAGGATGCTAGAAGTCTGAATTCAAAATGCCAACATTAGGAGCTATGTGAAGGGCCCTGTGTCTTGGTCTTCAGCTCGGCCTCTTAAAGGATTCTCTTAACTCAAGCATCTGCTGGCTGACAAACTCAGGGTTGACAAGCAAAATGGCACAGTCCCAAGATTATCAAGAATCACAGCTGAGGAGGCGGGGTAAGATGGCGGACTAGGCAGAAGGATTGCACAGACCCTCTTCAACAAAGAAAAGGGAAACCAATTAATACAGACACAGAAGATAATCT
>NW_006921608.1:772213-780607 GCF_000298275.1 Orycteropus afer afer
AAAAAAAGAATCACAGCTGACCACTAGCTCAAGTCCAGAAACAGTGCCGCTAAGTGAAGATACAGCCATGTGCAGAGTCCAAATACACCAAAAAGCTCAAGACCTTCCCCAAAGTGTCTTCTTATATACGAGAAGCAGACCACATCCTTAAGGCACCTACTCACCTTCTCACAGTGGATTCTGCCATAGAGTTGATTACTGGTCTCATCATGGGAAATCACTAAGTCCAGCTGCCCAGCCATTCAAAACCAGGCCCAGGCAAGTTGACACATAACCCTAACTATCACAACCCTATTAAGTAAAGGAATAAAAAGAAGCTATATTTAGGAAACCTATTAGATTATTGTTAGGCTTGTCTTATTACATTTATTCTGAGAAGTTTATTAAATAATGTGTGTTCCTAAGGTTGATTATATCAGAAACAGAAGGTTAAAAAATCTGTGTTCATTGAATTATTTCTTTCAGCACTTAACTGATTATTGTAGCATTCCTCATGCCATATTAATATTATCTGTTTTCACACCATATTTTAGTCTTCTTGAAAATAAGTACTTTATTATGTGTATGATCAGCACTTTGCTTAGTCTCAGACACATAAATAAGTACAAAATAAATATTTATTGGTTAGATTTATTAATGATGGAAAAAATGGATGATTTTTGACATGCATACATAGAGTGACATTTTATAACATAGAAAAGATTGAAGTTGTCAAAGATTTCACATTGTTGGTTCTACAATCAATGCCAATGGAAGCAGAAGTCAGGACATTAGACGACACATGTTGTTGTTATGTGCCGTGGAATCCGATCTGACTCATAGCGACCCCTCCTTGGGTTTCTGAGGTGTTATCACTACGGAAGTAGATTGCCTAACATTCCTTCTGAGGAGTGGCTTGTAGGTTTGAATAGCCAGCCTTCTGGTTAGCAGTCAAGTGCCTTAGGCACTATGCTACCACTGGTCAAGTTGGCTGCAAAGGACCTCTTTTAAGTGCTGAGGAACAAAGATGTCTCCTTGAGGACTAAGGTTCTTCTGACACAAGCCATGATATTTTCAATCGCCTCATATGCATGTGAAAGCTGGACAATGAATAAAGAAGATCAAAGAAGAGTTAATGCTTTTGAGTTGTGATGCTGGTGAAGAATGCTGAATGGACTGGTAAAAGAACCAACAGATCTGTCCTGGAGGAAGTGCAGCCATGCAGCCAAAATGGTCCTTGAAAGTGAGAATGGCCAGACTTCGTCTCACCTACTTTGGTCATGTTGTCAGAAGGGACAACTCCCTGGAAAAGGATGTCATGCTTGGCAAGGTGGAGGGCCAACAAAAGAGGGGAAGGACTTCAATGAGATGGATTGACATGGTGGCTGTGACGATGGGCTTAAGTATAGCAAGGATCAGGGAGCTGGTGCAGGATTGGGTGGTGTTTCATTCTGCTGTGCATATGCTTGCTATGAGTCGGAAATGATTCGATGGCACCTAACAACAACAACAACAACAGTGGCAGTTAATATGTTATGTGGTTATATGAATTATTTATTTTATTCAGGTGCCATGGATGTGAGAAACAACCAGAGGACTTTTTATTTTAAAATGGCATACATATGGCTTTTACTTTACAAACTCTAGTGTGTAAAAAGAATTATATTATTTAAGTTTGGTAAAATCAAATTATATCAGATCATGAAGTCTCCTTCCTATCATCTTAGTTAAAATCCAGTCAAAGCATTCCTGGAGCTGCCTGCCCATTGCCACCTTCCCAGTGTGTTGTTTTGCCAGTGACTTACACAGAGTCAAATATTTGAGAACCAGTACCAGTGACCCAAGGATCCCTAGTGGTGCATTGGTCAAGCACTCAGATGCTAAATGAAAGGTCAGCAGTTCAAACCCATCTGCAGTTCTGTAGGAGAATGATGCAGTGATCTGCTTCTGTAAAAATTACAGCCTTAGAAATCCTGTGTGACAGTTCTACTCTATTCTATAGGGCTGGAAGGAATCGGAATCAACTCAACATCAGTGACCCAGTACTTATGGTGCAGCCTTTATATACACAGCAAGCCACTATGCTCAACACCCACTTTGATAGCCTAAGGCCTTGATAACCTCCTGGAGCATAGTGAGTTCAGTTTTAGTTAGTGTTTATAATTAGTATTCCTAGCATAATACATTTTTGCTTACCTTGCATAAATAGCTTCTCTCTTTATAGCCTAGGACCTCTGGTAGCATAGTGCCTAAGGCACTTGACTGCTAACCAGAAGGCTGGCGGTTCAAACCCACCAGCCACTCCTCGGAAGGAAGGTTGGGCAATCCTACTTCTGCAGTGATACCACCTCGGAAACCCAAGGAGGGGTCACTATGAGTCGGGGCCGACTCAAGGGCACATAACAACAACATCAACTTTATAGCCTATGACAGTATGAAGAAATATTTTCAATATGTATTGACTTACTTAATGAAGATTTAGTAAATGTTTTATAAATGCAGTGTTCCAGAAATGAATAAGCCACATTCTGTTAAAGGTGATGATAAAATTTGGGAATAGCTAATGATGATGATTAAACAAGATGAACACCATTAAGTCATTGAACTGTATATGTGTAGATGTAGAAATGACAATTTTCTTTTTATTTATATACTTATCACAATTAAAAAAATCAATAAATCACACATATTGAAATGCTATAGCTTGGAGTATTATACACATCAAAATTCTAGAGGGTTTTTTCTTTTTGCTTGAGGTTTTCCTTCTGTGGATGGTACAAAGTCTTTCCAAACAGTTTCACATAAATCAATCAACTTAGATCTAGATATATGCTGGCACACACAGCAGGGATTTCCATTACTGGAATCTTCAAATCCTCTAACTCAGAGACAGGCTGCCATTGAAAATTATGGCCTAAACAGCTCTAAAGTCATTGTCTATTTGAAAGTCAATGTGAATTCCAGAAACTGATTATAATCACTCACTGATTAAGAAATCTTAATTTGGACCAAACTTGACTTCACCTCCCACCAATCACTGTCTCCATTTTTAGACTTATAAAGCTAAAAAAGTATAGTAATTTTAGCTGGAATTTGCACATTGCATATGGCTATTTTGTAAATTGATGTTTATTTTGTTCTAAAAAACATTTAAATTTAAGCAGAAATGTCTGTTGAATATTAATAAATATTTGTGTAATTTTATAGATAATGATGCCTTTGATATAGTATATGTGCAATAAACATCTTTAATAAGTGTTAAATATGTTTCAAACATGCTGGGAAAGAGAACTCTATAGTGAAAAAATAGATCAGTGTTTGCCACACACTGTGGTTTCACACAAGGATTGACAACAAAATACCACACAGGAATTCCCTGAGAGATGGAATTGTTCTTTATCTTGATGACAGTTTTTGTTGTTGTTATGTGTCATCCAGTCAGATCTGACTCATGGTGACCCCTCCTTGGGTTTCCAAGGCAATATCACTATGGAAGTAGATTGCCCAACCTTCCTCCTGAGGAGTGGCTGGTGGGTTTGAACCACATATATTTCTATTGTGTTTAATTTATATGTATTTTTCAAAAGTCATGGAACTGAAGGTGAATTTGCTGTCTCAATACACGTGAGTTTGAAAATAAAAGAACTGAATGTCACACAGGCTATGTTATTGAAAAAATGTTTGATATTTTGAAGAGCTTGTAGAAAAGATGCCATGCATATAATTAAAACATGAATTTTCATCAAAAGATCTATTACCTTTTACCTACTCTATATTTAGCTCATAGTTTCTGTGAAAATTCCATGAATCAACATGAGCTTTGTTTTTTTTCTCATGTCTATGGCTATATTGGACTTGGAAAGGAACAAACTGACAGGACACCACCAATAAGAATCTTTTTATCAGAATGAAAAAACAGAGGCCAGCCGCAGGCTGAAACCAAAGTGTACACCTTCAGAAACTCAAAACACAAAGCTCAAGGTTTGAATCACGGTACAGTGCTGCTTACAGATATAAAAGATTTTCCTTACCTGACTTTTCTTCTGCTATTGGACCTTATCCAGATCAGGGGATATCTTCAAATTAGGAGAACTCTGATTTGCACTAGAAGTCTCAGAAGAAATGCAAAAGCCCCACTACAGATCCAGTGTCTCACTGGGACTCTGAAGCTGGTGTCATTCATGTTTGATTCACACTAAGAAGGTCCATCTTCTCTATTTGCTCCTGGAAATGATCCCTGCCTGCAATCATGTGTAGGGGTAGCATCCTCTCAGTGGATTGTATTTCTCTCCAAGGACAGGAATTGACTTTCAAAATTGCTTATGCTGCTCATTCTGCCCCCTCAATACAAATGCCAAACTCAATCCCTCAGAATCTAACATATTTTTAATTACTCATTGCCCAAAGAGTCAATTCTGACTTACAGTAACCCAAAATAGAGGGTGCTAAATAATAAGAGTTAAAGAAAATCATTTGTAGATTTATCTTATTGCCACTTTATTATTTGTGGTTAGGTTTCCATTCCCTGATTTTGGGATTAATTTGATTAGAGGAGATCAGAAAATGCAAGCAAAGTGCTTCTATATAGCTGCATCTAGATATGGCCAATTTCCAATTCTTATTTTATACCGCACTATCCAGACACTTGCTCTTGTTATATTGCTTGAAATTGCCAATGAGATTTTTAAATTCCAGACAGGAACGGATCATTGTAGAACTTCCTATAGGTGTCATTATGTGAATAAGATCTATGTCTCACTGAAACACTGATATAATTATTATAAATGTGGGCCAAGTCATCATGTCAGTTAATTCTATTTTGGTTTTTAAATGATTTATTTAGCAGATTGTGATATTATCAAATTCAAATTAATAAGAGTTATATTGTGATATTATCAAATTCAAATTAATAAGAGTTCTACCATTATTAGTATGATGAATGAGATACTTTAAAAATCTCTAGCTTGGAGATAAGTTATACATATCTCTTATGGCATGGTTGAGTGCATGGGAAAGAGAAATATGATGCTGTGGAACAAAAAGGCAATCTGGACTGAAATGTGAAGCACAGAAGAGGTGCTCAATGGATGTCTGCGATAGGCATCAGAGTTTGTGTCGCCATGTTAAAAACTCAAAATTCGCTGCCATTGAGTGGATTCCAACCCACAGCTACCCCTTTTTGGGTTTCCAAGGCAGTAAATCTTCATAGAAGAAGATTGCCCAGTCTTCCTTCCACGGAGTGGCTGGAGGGTTTGAACCTCCAACCTTCTCGTTAGCAGTCAAATGCCCTAAATACTATGCCATCAGAGCTCTTACGGGCACCATGTGGGCACCAAAAAAAAAAAAAAAAAAAACTGCAATTGTATTTTTATAATTTTGAAATAATATAACTATTAACCTAGAATTTCAAAACCTAAAGAAGTGTTACTTTTTTTTTTTTTTTAATTACCAATTCTGACACAAACCATCCCTCCCAAGGCACTCACTACTTCTCTGCTGGGTTTGATAATTCGATGATTTGTTTCAATGGTCACACAGAATTCACAGACAATCCTCTCAATTATGGGGCTTATTAGGGAAGTAACAGGTTACAGTTCAGGTTCAGCAGTGCTCAGGACACAGCTCCTCAATCAGGATAGTCTCCTCTGGGCCAGGCCCATAGGCATGCCTCTGTTTAGCCCTTGACTTCTCTGCCTGGCTTCTGCCGCTCTTAGGCAAGTATCACAAAGCTCTTTCAGCTCTGCTTGTAGGTGCACCCCACTCTGCCAGCAAGCCTTTTGCTCAAAGGCACTCAGCTTTCTTGCTCTGTGGGTCAGCAAGCCAGCCACTCTGTCCCATGCAGGTCTCTCAGTTCTGCTGCCTCTGTTGTTGCTGTCTCTCTGCTGAAGTCCCAGGGCAGAGATCTCTGGTCCAAGGACAGTCCACTCCTAGCTACTCCTTCTTTTGATGGCAGTAAGATCACCCTTTCTGCCTCTGGGGTGGCTCATTTGAAGCCTAGTGAGAGGGAAAACTGAATAATCCTCACATTAGGGTTCTATACGCCTTTTTTTTTATGTACAGTCCAGCCCCTACAAGGGTGTCATATACTTATTCACATTATTTGAAAGCTATCTAATCCTCCTGGTGTGCTGCAAGCACCTCATATTTGCATAGTTCCACCCAGTGGGAGTCTCAAAGCCCACGGCCAGAAGAGCCATGCCAAGTAATTCACTGCACCACAATTACAAATTCAATTTTCAATTGATCATATTTAGTGATTAAAACACTTGAATTCTATTATTTTCTTCAGGAAGCAGAAAACACATTTGACAGAAATTCAACAGCCACTATTCAGTTAAATAGTTCTAATATGCTGGATATAAAAGGAAATATGCAATATAGATATTAAAGTTATATAATTCTTAATGGAGAAATATTATAAGTATTCCCTTTCCCTTATAAAGCCAGAACAAGACAAGCATGGCCACTGTTAACATTTCTACTAAATATTATGTGGGAGGTCTTACCCAGAAACAAAGAGAGGAAGTGACAACAAATTTTTTATTCTCAGATATTATATACATGTTTTCAAATAAATTAAGTAAAGTTCAAGAATAAATAATATAATTTGGAATAATCTAACAAAACAGGTAAATACTTTTTTTTTCAAAATAAGTGTAAGGTTCAATATATTAAAGGAAAGCTGAATAACTAGAAAAGGTGGCATGTCACTAAATAAGAAATCTCACTAACACCAACGTATTAGATCATCCTAAATCAGTCTATAGATATAATTGAAGAGTAATAAAAAAAAACAGCACATATTTTCAAGTAGTGTTGTAAAATATATAAATCTGAGGAGATGGCTTTGGAGAACCAAGACATGCAGGAAGAAGAATAAGCCAAGAGGGAAATGTCAGAACATCAAGGCTTATTTAAACCCACAGTAATTATATTGCATATGTGAAGGTTTTTTTTTTTTCTCTTTTTTATGTTGGCATGAAGATAGAAAAGTTGCCCAATTAGTGCAAAAATTGGAAATAGATATGCACATATAGACAAGATGACATATGACACATCTGAAATATTGAAGCAGTTGTAAATGATGAACATTCAATGACTAGTGCTGAGCCATTTGCTTATCCATATAGCAGAAAAGAAATTGGGTACATAAATAACACCAAGAGAAGAGATAAGACAGGTAGAGAAAGAGATAAAATAGAGCTAGATGGATGCACACTCATGTACACATATGCATGTATACATTTTTAAAGAAAGCAAGAAAATGGTAAACACAAGCTCTAAGATAGTGCTTAACTTCAATGGGAAATGTGGGATATGGGATATGCAATCAGGGGGATTAAACACTTTTGGTAATATTTGAAGAGCTCTGGTGGTGTAGTGAATAAGGCATTTGGCTTCTCACCAGAAGGTCAGCAGTTTAAACCCTCCTCTGCGGGAGGAAGATGGGGCAATGTACTTCAGTAAAGCTTTTCAGCCTTGGAAACCCAATGGGGGTCACTATCGACTCAATGGCAATGAGTTTGGTAATATTTTTTGCCTTTAGTTGGGTGATAAATTCAGTATTTGTTTTTCTATAGGCCACTCTTCAATGGCTTTCATATAGGTAATATATATTCTATTATATGTATTTAATGAGAATATTTTAGTGCATAAAAATTGTAACTAATACACAATGCTATAATTTTGTTTTCTTTATCCCTATCTCTTAGCTGGCCTTTCTAAGGCCTTTGTAAGTAATTGCCTGCTCTAAATAAATAAATAAATAACTATTCTGAGGAGGCTCACCAGCAGAGTGTACTCACGGAAGAAGTCCAAGAGTGTAATTCTGCTTAGGTGGCATGGTTCATGTATTTTCACACTTGCATCAAAATCACACACCTTAGGAGTCCTGACTGACACAGTGGTTGCAACCAGGGGCTCAAGCAAAGCAAGGACTGGTGAGGATAACACAGGAGACAGCAGTGTTTCCTTCTGTTGTACATAGGGTCACCATGAGTCAGAATTAACTAACACCAACAACAAGAGGAGTTCTGAAGGGGTTACAGGCAGACATAGAGCCACTAGCCTCTACTTATTTTCTCTTTAAACCATGGAGAACCCATTTGATTTCAAAGTTAGTGTACATGAATTGTTTATAATGTAGAACTCTGTGTCTCCATAACACAGACTTTGTAACTGTGATGTAGGTACAACAAATCTGCATTTTTAACTAGTTTCCCACAGGAAATAAAGGAGGTGGCCTTCTGGTTGAACTTTGAGAATATGTTCCATAGTAATGAACTTGGACACATTAATAATGCACAAGGACCACTGCTAGTTTCACTTTGCCACATCTCAATGTACCCTAGCCTTGTCAGCTTTGAGGAAGTGTAGGGCCTTAGAAAGCCTGATTCCCACCATCAAAGGAGAATG
>NW_006921608.1:780875-796457 GCF_000298275.1 Orycteropus afer afer
AATGGTTGTGAGCTTTGGACTTAAATCGCAAGGATTTTCTTCCATGTCGCTTCTGGTTAGATTCTAACCACCAACATTTTGATTGGTAGCTGAGTGCTAATTTGTTTGCTGTGCTGCCCTGGGACTCTTTTATAAATATATACATACATACTTAATACATGTATATATATATGTCGATTGAGAGCTCTGATGGTGTAGTTAGTGCCTAAGGCATCTGACTGCTAACCAGAAGTCTGGCCATTCGAACTCACCAGCCACTCCTCGGAAGGAAGACTGGGCAATCTACTTCCATAGAGATACCACCTTGGAAACACAAGGAGGGGTCACTATGAGTCAGAATCGACATGTATACATACATATATACATACATACATATACATAGAAAGCATTTCTTCTAATGTTTTAGTACAGAGAGAATTATGAACATGTATAGCTGGGGCAGAAATATGTTTATTATAGCTATAAATTATAAGGTTTATTCTAATTACTGCCTTGTTTAAGCAGAAAAAAGAAAACACATTGATTTGGCTTGTGAGTCAAGCTTTCTGTGACAGCAATTAACCTTATTTTACTTTTAAAATTGCACAATTGCTATGACAATTATCAAAGTTTAATGAATATGGAAACACTACAAGGTGTTTTCTAATCAAATTTTATTACAATATTTGTTGAGTACCTTTTTTGAAAGAGATTCTAAGAGTCCTTGATAAAATGCTGTCACAACATGTTGGTATGTTATGATGCAACACAATGTAAAATATCACTAGAAATTCTTAATATAATTTAGACTTTTGTTGTTGTGACAGATATGCCCAGTCAGAATATATCACTTAATACTCTTATTTTTTGTGACTATCTTAATGATTTTTCTTCTTAGCTGAGTATTAAACTAATGATGCAGACATTTGAAAATTATTCTTTATATTACAGTCTTCAAGAGCTTGGAAAATATTTCCACCTATGACTATTTCTGATATAACTAATATCTACCGAGTAACATCAGAGTCATTCTATAATAGTTTATTTCCAATAATAAGAAAAACCACATCCTTTGCCCCCCCAATAGAAGAGAAGAAAACACAGAATATACCTTTACTCCTATTTCTATATTAATGGGAAAAAAAAAAAAAAAATGCCAGCAAACCAATTGGAAGAAATGATCACACATATTATTTATCTTGGTGAGGCAAGCTCATTTAAAAAAAAAAAAAATGGTTTTTAAATTTCACCTATACTGAGCAGCCTAGACATGACCCAGAATTGCAATCACTTCCAATGCAGGAAAGTAATTGGACAGGGTCAAGTTTGGGGCTATATTTTTAAAATGTATGAGAATCTTGACTCCAGACTTAAGCATTGTCAGAAATCAGACTCTGTCACAACCTGAATCTTAAGAGTTTCTGTAAAAAACTATCTGCCAGTGCTA
Organism: Orycteropus afer afer; assembly: GCF_000298275.1. Taxonomy (NCBI): domain Eukaryota; kingdom Metazoa; phylum Chordata; class Mammalia; order Tubulidentata; family Orycteropodidae; genus Orycteropus; species Orycteropus afer. The sequence continues at coordinate 782,302 of NW_006921608.1, forward strand.
ATCACCAATAATTTTGGGACTAAAATAAGATTCTTCATTAAATTTAAGATAAGTTGTCCCACCATTGATTTTTAATATTGCAATGAAAATATAAACATTCAATCAAAAGTCATTTAGGAAAGTCTGAAATAATTCAACTTATTAACATCTTATTAGCATTAGATGGATCTTGGCTCAAAGCAAAGAATACCAGAAAAAAATGTTACTTGTGTTTTATTGAATGTGCAAAAGCATTTGATTGTGTGGATCATAACATACTGTGGATAACATTGAGAAGAATGGGAATTCCAGAACCCTTAATTGTACTCATGAGGAACCTGTACATTAACCAGGAGGCTGTCAATCAAAGAGAACAAGGGAACAGTGCATGGTTTAAAATCAAGAAGAGAGTATGTCAGGGTTGTATCCTTTCCCCACACGTATTCAATCTATACACTGAGCAAATCATCCAAGAAGTTGGACTATATGAAGAAGAATGTGGCATCAAGATTGGAGGAAGAATAACTAATGATTATCTTTTGTTGTTTATGCTTTTGGTATCATATCTAGGAGTTCATTGTCAAAAACCATGTCCCAAAGTGTTAGCCGTATGTATTCTTTTAAGAATTTTATTGTTTCAGTTCTTATATTTAGAATCTTGATCAGTTATGAGTTATTTTTGTATATGGTGTGAGCTATTAGTTTAAATTAATTCTTTTGCATGTATAGATTCAGTCACCCTGGGACCATTTATTGAAAAGACTAATCTTTCCTCATTGGATGACACAACTTTGCTTGCTGAAAGTGAGGATGACTTGAAGCACTTACTGATGAAGACTGAAGACTACAGTCTGCAGTACGGGTTACATTTCAATATAAAGAAAACAAAAATCCTCACAGCTGGACCTATAAGTAACATCATGATAAATGGAAAAAAGACTGAAATTGTCTAAGACTTCACATTGCTTGTTTCTACAATTGATGCCAAAAGAAGCAGCAGTCAGGACATTAGATGACTGTATAGCAGTGGCAAGTTGGCTGCAAAGGACCTCTTTCAAGTGCTGAGGAACAAAGATGTCTCCTTGAGGACTAAGGTTCACCTGACACAAGCCATGATATTTTCAATCACCTCATATGCATGTGAGACCTGGACAAGAAATAAGGAAGACCAAAGAATTTATGCTTTTAATTTGTGGTACTGGAGAAGAACGCTGAAAGTGCCATGATCTGCTAAAAGAACTAACAAATCTGTCCTGGAGGAAGTGCAGCCTTAATGCTCCTTGAGAGTGAGAATGGCCAGACTTAGTCTCACCTACTTTGGTCATGTGATCAGAAGGGACCATTTCCTGGAGAAGGATGTCATGCTTGGTAAGGAGGTCGACAAAAGAGGGGAAGGCCCTCAATGAGATGGATTAACACTGGCTGCGTCGATGGGCTCAAGTATAGCAAGCATCGTGGAGCTGGCACTGGACCAGGTGGTGTTTAGTTCTGCTGTTCATGGGGTCACTATGAGTGGGAGATGACTCCGCGGGACCTAACAGCAACATTAGCATCTGACCATAGCATCTCTAGTAATTTTTATTTAATTTCCTCTTTAGTAGATAGACACACATGTGCACTCATGTACACATGAAGATATTTACCAATTTCATTGTTACCTGTTTTGCCCACCTGAAAATTCATTCTGTAGTAAAATTTCAACCTCATTTGATCATATTTGTGCCCATTTACTTCCATACCTTATCTATTAATTAACTTTCTAAGCTGTACTATTTTTTATTGGTGAACATTATTCTTTCTACTTTAAACTTAGAGAAATAAAAGCTAATATTTTCAGCTTGCAAAACAAACAATAAAACCAACAAAATAAAATTCTCACATTTTTTATTTATGGCTATCTAAATGACATGATGAGAGAAATTTGAATTTTGAAAATAAGAACATCTAATTATAGCTATTGGTCTATAGCTAATTGACTTTTGTCAAGGGTGCCAAGTCCATCCAATGAGGAAAGATTAGTCTTTTCAATAAATGGTCCCAGGGTGACTGAATCTATACATTCAAAAGAATTAATTTAAACTAATAGCTCACACCATATACAAAAATAACTCATAACTGATCAAGATTCTAAATATAAGAACTGAAACAATAAAATTCTTAAAAGAATACATACGGCTAACACTTTGGGGCATGGTTTTTGACAATGAACTCCTAGATATGATACCAAAAGCATAAACAACAAAAGATAAATATCTTTATCTAAATTTAAAACTTTTTTGCATCTAAGAAATTTATAACCAAAGTGAAAAAATGTCCTACAGAATGGGAGAAAATATTTTGGAAGCATATATCTGATAAGGGTTTAGTATCTGGAATATGTAAGAAATGTCTATAACACAACCCAAAATGACAAAAAATATAACAAATAGGCAAAGAATTTGAAAATACGTTTCTCTTAAGATGATATATTAATGGCCAACAAGCCTATTTGTCATTTGTTGGTTTTGTTAGCTGCTGTAGAGTTGGTCCCTTACTTATGGTGTCCCCAAGCACAAAGGAATGAAACGATGCTCAGTGCTGGGTTATCCTGATAAGTGATTGTGAAGAGGACAATTGTGATCCAGACATTGACTTATCTTTGGAAGTAGATTTTCAAGTCTTTCTTTCTAGTTTTTCTTGCACTAGGAACACTCAGGCTTCCATTGGTGGTGGCTACACGTGAGATTCATCTACCAGGAATCAAATCAGCTCTCCCATACAGAAGGTGAGAACTCCACCACTGAACAGCCACTGTCCCCTCATCAGTCATTAAAAGAAATGGATTGACATAGAGTCAATTCCAACTCATGGCAATCCCTTCAGTTTCAGAGTAGAACTGTGTTCCAGAGAGTTTTCAGTGGTGATGATCTTTCAGAAATAGATATCTTCAGAGAGTTTCTGGGTGGATTTGAACCATCAACCTTTCAATTAGTAGCTGAGTGCTTAATGTTTGTTTTACTCAGAGATTCCTCATTAGTCACTAGGAAAATGCAAATAAAAAAAATCACAGCATTGCACCAGAAAAGAAGAATTGAAGAAACCATGGAGAAATTAGAACCCTCAACCATTAGAGATAGAAATGTTAAAGGGTGCAGCTGCTTGGTAGAGAGCAGACAGATGGTTTAAAACATTAAACATAGAATTACCATATGACTCATCACTTTCACTCCTATGTGTATACCCAGAAGACTTGACAGCAGGGAGTCAAATAATTACTTGTACACCAGTATTCATTGCAGCATTATTTACTGGTAGAAACAACCCAAATGACCATCTACAGGTAAGTGGATAAATAAGATGTGCTACATTACCTATGATGGACTATTGCTTGGCCATAATGAGAAAAGAAATTCTGACAAATGCTATGATATGAAAGGATGTTAAAAACATTGTGCTAAGTGCAGTAAGTCAGACCCAGAAGGACAAATTCTGTAGGAAATACCTAAAAGAGGAAAAACACAGACATGAAAGTTTATCAGTGATTTCCAGGGGATAGGAGAGTAGAATGGGAGGTTATTATTTAAAGGATACTAAGTTCCTGTTTCAGATGATAAAATATATTTTTGGGAAATAGATAATTGTGACAGTTGTACACCATGCACAGTGTGGTGAGTGTGATTAATGTCACTCAACTGTACACTGAACACTGGTTGAAATGGACATTGTCAGTGATACATTTGTTGTTAGTTGTCATCGAGTTGACTAAGACTCATGGTGACCCTGTGTACATAGAGTTTTCACTGGCTAATTCTGGGAAGGTCTTCCTTCCTAGTCTATTTTAATTTGGAAGCTAGAAATACCAGTGGCATAGCTTTCAGCATCATAGCAACATGGAAGCCATCACAGTACAACAAACTGACAGTTGAGTGATATTACCATAATAATATTTTTTTTTGAAAGAAAATAGGCTTATCCCATTAAAATAAATGTAGAATAAGCGTTTAAATAATCTCATTGAAAAGGAACCAAATTATTATACTGCTTCAGGCTCTTTCATTTATCACCTTTGTCCTGATTCCAGTCTTACTTGTGTAGAGATAATTTACATATACATAATTATAATTCAAAATAAATATATAGTTCTTTATTATATATCATCACATTTAATCTAGAAAACATTTGTGTAAAGCATTTAGGGCAGTTATTATGTTCTCCATATTACAGGAAAAGAGATAGCAATCCATCCTTTAAAAGCCAGACTCTAGCCACACCTCTTCTAAGGTAGCTTCCTTTGCTCGGACATGTGATGTAGATAGATCTCTCCCATGTTTTCATAATACCAATGCATTCCTCAATGGTACCATTTATTATGAACAAATATAAACGCTTGCCTAACTGTTTTATAAGATCCTATATACCCCTTTCCAAAATGACTCTATATCTTCAGAACTCAGCATAATGCCCAGCTCCTAAAACATACTAAATAGATGTTTGCAAATCAGTAGATTCTTTACCAGGAACCCGCTACACACACACACACACACACACACACACCCTTTATCATTCCTGCTGCCAAGCAGTTCATAGGATCATTCAAAGTTCTGTGTATCTTGCTAGTACTTCAGAAACTTTATTTGCCATAGGATGCCCTAGAAATAGAGTAGCAAACTCAAATATTCAAGATTCATTCCAGGGTAAAATAATGACAAAGATTTATAAGTATTTGACACTCATTCCCATATTTTTCATAATCCCTTCTCAGATGACCCTTTTTATAATATGACAAAAATTCAAAATCTCAAACATTGGGCAGACAGAGATGTGTGGTCCCTACAAGAGGAGATGAATACAAGAAGTCTGAAAATGCTGATTTTATTACTAGTTTAGAGTCATTTATATTTAAGGGAGATTTGTCCCTTAGCATTTTTCTTTTTACATTGTGTCATTCTGTATATCCTATATTTTCACATCAATATATTTTTTAAAATTCTCAGAGAAATCATTGGTTCTCTTAACAACTTGACCTAAATAAACACATAGATTAATGATGCCCCTTCTAAGATACTAAAAAATGCTAAAACTACATATTTAATTTGCATAGAAACTGATTGAGCTCTTCTGGCCCCATAAAGACAGGCTTTAGACCCAATCTACATGTTACGGGAATCCTTTCTTCTAGGATCCTTTCTAACATGCTGCAGATTATTGCCAGGCTAACACTCCTAATATTCTCTATTCCATATAAGGTACCAGTCAACTCAATCCCTTCCTCAATTTCACATGCACGCAGCATTTGTGAAGGTAATAGAGTATAGTAGATTTCATTGGTGATTGGAATAAGATGATTTATTTAGCAGCTCCATCATAGAAATATAACCATCTTCAAACTGAATGAGAGATATCACTGTTTTAAATATATTTTGGCTGCTCAAACTCTGAGGAATTTTCTTTCACCATCTTTGTGTCTTCTCTCTCACCCCTCTAATTTTCACTCCCTTTATTATGAGCACATTCTCCATTTCAAAGAGAATAGAAAATTCCTCTTTTCCTGGTACCCCTCCTTTTATTAACTTTGTCCCTTCAGATACCTATATTCTCAGGCTTTGCTTTCTATTCAAGAAACTTATGATCAATTTTTTTCAAACAATAATAATCCCCCCAGTAGGAAATTATGATAGCAACTGTCAAGGTAATTTTCTGTTTAAATTCCCCACATATATAAATCTCACCAACCAAATAGTAAGAAAAGTGCAGAGTCCAGCACACTACAAAAGTAGAAGTAGATTCTGAGGCAAAGACTTGCATCGTATCAACAACTCACGTTAAAGAAATGCCGATTATTAACAAATTGAAAAATAAAATCACTACTCAGAGAGCAAAAAAGAAAAGGAATTTAGGCAACACAGCTCTGTAATGTCTTCACACCATGGACGCTTCAATTGCTCACCTCAATTCTGATTGATTATCCTTCTTTTAAGCTTCTTGAATATAATTAATAAATGAATTAGACTATTTGCTCGAAGTCAAGCAGCTGTTATGTGGAACCGACTTCAGAGCCGTGGGGCTCACTACTCAGTTGCATGCCCTTCTTTAGTCATTTTAGAGAATTTAAGGCATATAAAAGAATTCACTTTTATGCATATTAACCATGGCATATGTAAAATGTTTTTATAACATTCAATTTTGTGCCATTTGCTCCTCACCTTATACATTGTGTGGTATTTAGCCTTTCTCAAATTGTTTGAGCTCAAGGGTTATGATTTCTTTGGTCTCCATGGAAACACTGACAATATATTTGAGCATTGAGGATTTTCTTTGTTATCCATGTTAGCTCAGCAAAATGTAGAGTTGTCTCAGATAAATTGAAAATACAATCTGCTGAAGCAAGTATTTTAAAATGAAGAGTCTTTTTTTTTCTTTAATCTACCTTAAATAAATAGCTTTGTAGTAGTACTGATTTTCAAGTTACGAGTTATGTTCTAAGGAATCACATCACCTTAGCCTCACATATTGAAAAGAATTTTTTTTCCTATATGTCCATTTAGCATTGCACAGTCACTTTCTAGGTACAGCATTTTATATGATGAACTATTTCATTACATAAACTCATTCAATCTATATAATTAGTTAAAGGATGTTTTCATTAACAGTTGCATTGAGCTACCTAGTCCTACCAGTTGGGCTGGAATGGCTTTCAGGTCTGTTGGTACACTCTTGCTGTACCTTAGCTCACAACTTTCAAGGACAATTTGAGGTCAATTTGCATTTTTATTAAAACGCCTGTTGTGCTGAAGACAACCATGGCTGAACCAGTAATGATTGTTGTGCCACTTCTCTTGAACCTCTAGACTTTGATAAGCACAATCTGTCAATACTCATGTAAGCAGAAAGCCTGTAACCCTGAGCTTTACTATTTATTTTGCACACTAGGCTGACAAAAGTTAACGGTGACAGCGGTACAAGATTTTTCAGTGTTGGTTCTTCAGAAAACTAATTCCAAAGCCCTTGAATTTTATAGCTTAACATTTATATTTAATTCTTTCAAATAACTTATCCACTCTTGTTATTGAAGGCAAGAGTTACTGAAACTAAATTAATTCTGATCCTTCTGTGGGGAATGAGATGTAATAACCAGTCAAATCAATGGAATCTCTAGACAAAATGATTAAAAGGAAATTGTCATGTTTTCTGAGACCTGAATAACTTAAAGAGTTTAAAAATTAAGCCTGCATTATTCTCAGGTCAAAGTTCTTTAGAAAATCAAAACAAATGAGAATTTGTCATCTTTCTTTGTTTTAAACTTCATGGTCAATGTTCACACGATAGTTCAAATGCTCCTTGGAAAGTCCATTTTTCCCAGCATTTATCTGGGGATGTCAAACAAATTAGAAAAGAAAAGAAAATGCTATACAAAGCTCAGCAAACTTGGATTCTAAAAGTTTAGCCTTTTCTCTGCATAAGAAGCAAAATAAGGAAGCAGTTACATTGTGAGAGCAGCTTAGGAGATAAACACCAATGTCATTTGTGATGTTGTTCAATCCGGTGTCTTTCAACAGAGCCAGCTAGAAAAGAATAGACTGGAGAAAGGAAATGTAAGCTTCCTTCTAGAAACAGAGAGAGAAAAAAGAAAAATATTGGGTAAAATTATATGTTGATTAATGCTAAAGTGGAAAACACATCCATAATTTAGTTTAAATTTAGAGGTTTATAAGTTTAAATTCCCTGTGCATTGAGCATCATACAAGTCAAGTAACTTAGTCTATTTAATGTGCTTTTTGAAAAACAGACAAGTTATCATTTGTATCTGAGCAGAAGGGACCAGTGATTTCAGAGTTCAATCCCCTGGATTTTGCTGCAGGAGTCTTTTCATTTTTAATTTAAAATAACAACATAAAAGAGCATTTCATTGTAGATTTCCCACAGAGCACAAATTTACACATTTGGGTTAACTAGTATACAACCTCTAAGGCACTGAACAGGAGCTCTGGCAGCATAGTGCCTAAGGCACTTGACTGCTAACCAGAAGGCTGGTGGTTCAAACTCACCAGCCACTCCTCAGGAGGAAGGTTGAGCAATCTACTTAAGTAGTGATACTGCCTTGGATACCCAAGGAGGGGTCGCTATGAGTGGGGTCCAACTCCACGGCACATAACAACAACAACAACAAGGCACTGAACAATGATTGATCATTTTAAGAATGTACTCTCTATATGAAAGAAGAGAATAAGGGGTGAGAAATTTGTTTAGCAGGAACACAACTATTCCATATGCAAAAGATATCTAGAAATGGAAGATTACCTCATAATTTTATGATGTCCAGCCCAAATGCACTCAAAGAAGTCATAGTCAAGGCATGATAATAATCTTTTTCACTAATTTATTCATTTCCTGTCATGGCTGGACATGGGCTACACAAAATCAAACAAATGGGTCTCAAGTTCATGAAATAGATATGAAGGTGGGCATCAATAACATTTAATGGGAGTGGTAGGAATAAATGACAATCACAAAAGAGAATGCTAAAATTGAGAAGATGTGCAAACACTTAACCCCAGGAAATATAAACCTTTAAGAATTTTCAGGGAAAGAGAAGACCATGACAAAGACTGAGAAATGCCACCAGAAAAACAAGAAAACCATCCAAATGAAAGTAAAACTTATTCATTAAAAAGTTAATGAATTCTTTAAGGCTGAGCAAGCATAGAGAAAGTCTCTGAGAGGAGTTGTTGTTGTTATGTGCCTTCAAGTTGGCCCCGACTCATAGTGACCCCTCCTTGGGTTTCCAAGGCAGTATCACTACGGAAGTAGATTGCCACCCAACCTTCCTTCTGAGGAGTGGCTGGTGGGTTTGAACCACCAGCCTTCTGGTTAGCAGTCAGGTGCCTTAGGCACTACACTACCAGAGCTCCCTAGAGGGAGTTGCCACCTGCCAAATCCTGCAGAGACATCAAATAAAATAAAAGTTAAATATGATTCAATGTTTTTACAAAGTAAGAGATAATTTATGCCTCATAGCTTATCACAGAACTTATAGTGAAATGGTGGTGAGACAGGCTAAAATGTAAAGCTTTTTAGTAGTAAATCGTTGTTGTTGTTGTTGTTATGTGCTGTCAAGTTGGACCTGACTCATAGCGACCCCTCCTTGGGTTTCCAAGGCAGTATCACTACAGAAGTAGATTGCCCCATCTTCCTTCCAAGGAGTGGCTGGTGGGTTTGAACCACCAGCCTTCTGGTTAGCAGTGAAGTGCCTTAGCCACTATGCTACCAGGTGCCGTGAAGTCTGTTCTGACTCATAAGGACACCATCTACAACAGAACAAAAAGCTGCTCAGTCCTGTGCTATCTCCACAAGTGTTGCCATGTTTGAGCCCATTGTTGCAGTAATTTTGTCAATCCATCTCATTGAGGTCTTCCTCTTATTTATTTATTTGTTTGTTTGTTTGTTTATTGCATATGCTCTATTTCACAGAGCATGGTATCTCTTCCTGATAACATGTCCAAAGTACATGACATGAACTCTTGCTTATAGGACTGTACTTCTTCCAAGACAGATGTGTTCATTCTTCTGGCAGTCCATATGCAGTATTCTTCACCAACATCATAATTCAATTGTACCAATTTCTTCTTCGGTCTTCCTTAGTCATTGTCCAACTGTAGCATGTATATGAGGCAGCTGAAAATACCAATGGCTTGGGTAGTAATTCGTAGAGACAACGAGTGAAGAAATTTGTTTAAAGAATCTAGCCAGAGACGGAAAGAGAGTATAGATTCAGTATCTTGGAGGGGAATTACCTTTGGAGAAAAAGTGACAAAAATGAATATCTTAATGAAAACTGAAATAACAAGGTAAAAATGAGTATAAATAAAAAGGCAGATGAGAAGAGAATTTAAGGCAGGACATAGTATCTGCTACTCAGCATCACTTCTTGAATTTAAACCATGCAGTATCCTTGTGTTCTGTTCAAATGATAACCTCTTAGTCTATGTACAGGTTCCTGATGAGCACAATCAAGTGGTCTGGAATTCCCATTTTTCTCAATGTTATCCATAATTTATTATGATCCATACAATTGAATTCTTTTGCATAGTCAATAAAACATAAGTAAACATCTTTCTGGTATTCTTTGCTTTCAGCCAAGATCCACCTGACATCAGCAACGATAACCCTCATTGCACGTTCTCTTCTGAATCCAGCTTGTATTTCTAGAAGTTCTCTGTCAATATATTGATGCAACCATTTTTGAATTATCTTCAGCAAGATTTTACTTGTGTGTGATACTAGTGATATTTTTTGATAACTTTCACATTCTGTAAGATCACCTTCTTTGGAATGAGTACAAATATGGATCTTTTTCAGGCAGTTGGCCAGGTAGCTGTCTTCCAAATTTCTTGGCATCAGTTTTTTTAAAACATCTCAGGGGGTATTCCATCAATTCCTGGATCCTTGTTCTTTACCAATTCCATCATCGCACCTTCAACTTCTTCCTGCAGTACTAATGGTTCTTGATCATATGCCACCTCCTGAAATGGATGAACATCAACCAATTCTTTTTGGTACAGTGATTTTGTGTATTCCTTCCATCTTCTTTTGATGCTTCCTGTGTCATTCAATATTTTGCCCATGTTGTTGTTATTGTTGTTGTTTGCCATCGAGTCGGCCCCAACTCATAGCGACCCCTCCTTGGATTTCCGAGGCAGTATCACTACAGAAGTAAGATTGCCCAACCTTCCTTCCAAGGAGTGGCTGGTGGGTTTGAACCACCAGCCTTCTGGTGAGCAGTCAAGTGCCTTAGGCATTATGCTACCAGAGCTCCTATTTTGCCCATAGAATCTTTCAATATTGCAATCCAAGACTTGAATTTTTTCTTCAGTTCTTTCAGCTTGAGAAATGGCAAATATGTTGTTCCCTTTTGGTTTTCTAACTCCGAGTCTTTGCACATTTTATTATAGCAATTGGCTTTGTCTTCTCGAGCTGGTCTTTGAAATCTTCTGTTCGGTTCTTTTATCTTGCCATTTCTTCCATTTGCTTTAGCTACTTTTCACTCAAGGGCAAGTTTTGGAGTCTCTTCTGACATCCATTTTGGTCTTTTCTTCCTTTCTCGTCTTTTTAATGACCTCTTGTTTTCTTCATGGATGATATTCTTGATGTCATCCCACAATTCATCTGGTTGTTAGTCATTGGTGTTTAATGCATCAAATCTATTCTTTAGATGTTCTCTAAATTCAGGAGGGATATATTCAAGGTCATATTTTGTCTCTTGTGGACTTCTTTTAATTGTCTTCAGCTTCAACTTGAACTTGCATATGAACAACTGACGGTCTGTTCCACAGTCAGCTCCTGGTCTTGTTTTAGCTAAAGATATTTAGCTTCTCCAACGTCTCTTTCCACAGGTGTAATCAAGCTGATTCTTGTGTACTCCATCTGGCAAAGTCCACATGTACAACCACTGTTTGTGTCGTTGAAGAAACGTATTTACAAAGAGTAACTCATTGATCTTGCAAAATTCTATCATGCTATCTCCAGCATTATTTATATCACCAAGACCTTATTTTCTAACTACTGGTAATTATTATTGTTTTCAACTTTTGCATTCCAGTCACCGGTGGTAATTAACACATCTTGATTGCATGTTTGGTCAATTTCAGACTGCAGAAGTTGGTAAAAATTTTCAATATCCTCATCTTTGGATATGGTGATTATTCAATCTGTATTCTGAACAAATAATCTGAGACACTGGATTATGTGAAGAAGACCATAGCATCAGGATTGAAGGAAGAATCATTAACAATGTGTGATATGCAGACAACACAACTTTGCTTGCTGAAAGTGAGGGTGACTTGAAGCACTTACTGATGAAGATTAAAGACTATAGTCTGCAGTATGGATTACATCTCAGCATAAAGAAAACAAAAATCCTCACAACTGGACCAATAAGCAGCATCATAATGAATGGAGAAAAGATTGAAGTTGTTAAAGATTTCATATTACTTGATTCCACAGTCAATACCAATGGAAGCAGCAGTCAAGACATCAGATGATGTATTACACTGGGCAAATCTGCTGCAAAAACCTCTTTAAGGTGCTGAAGGACATCTCCTTGAAGAGTAAGGGGTGCCTGACCCAAGTCATGGTATTTTCAATCACTCATATGCATGTGAAAGCTGGACAATGAATAAAGAAGACTGAAGAAGAGTTGAGGCTTTTGAGTTGTGGTGTTGGTGAAGAGCACTGAAAGTACCATGGACTGCCAAAAGAATGAACAAATCTGTCCTGGAAGAAGTGCAGCCAAAATGCTCCTTGGAAGCAAGAATGGCCAGACTTCATCTCATATATTTTGGCCTTGCTGTCAGAAGGGATCATTCCTTGGAGAAGGATATCATGCTTAGTAAAGTGGAGGATCACCAACAAAGGGGAAGGCCCTCAATAAGATGGATTGACATGGTGGCTGCAATGATGGGCTCAAGCGTGGCAAGGATTGTGAAGCTGGAACAGGACCAGGCAGTGTTTCTTTCTGTTGTTCATGTTACTATGAGCAATTAGATGGCACCTAACAACAAAAACTCAGCATCTCAGACAATTAGGAATCATTGATTCATGCCTTCTTCCTGTTTCTTTTAATTCTCACCACTTTTAGCATTGCCTTTGCCTATGTTAAACTTTTCTTGCTTTATTTATATTCTGATTAATTCTATTGTTTGCATTTGCTTCTTTCTTCTTAAATTGCAGTGCATAAGTCTCTTATGAATAACAAGTTTTTCTCAAAATATTCAGTCCTACCCACTAAATGTTGTAAAAGACCTTATGTCCTTATTTTGGAATCTGAAAATTCTCTTATGGTGAGTCATGATGTAGAAAGCAAATATTATTTATTTATGTCTACCAACCCACTGCTTTTTTTCTTAATTTTGCTGCCAAACTCGTGGATTTCAAATTTAAGAATGTGAAAACTTTCTGGATTTTGGATTCTCTACAAAGTTTGACTTGAAGAATTATCTCTCTCCATTTAAATCAGATGAATTGGGTAATACCAGTGACTGTGATGAGTAGTGGAAGGCTTTCTATCATATTCTGAATACATGCTCCTGAAACTCACCATATTATGGAATTACTCTTGCCAAATCTATTTTAAGCAATCTTGATGTCGTTCCAATGGAGTGATTAAACAGCAATAACAAGTAACAGTATTCCTTACTAAAAGGAAGTTCACTTTATTGTTTAGTAAAATGTGGAATGCCTATTTTTCTATATAGCTGAATTCAGCCTCTTTTGAATGAATGGCATCTTTGTGACATTATTCAAGTAGTTCTTGTCTCCCTTTTTTTCTATGTAACATTCTTTCTTTTGCTTTTGCTTTTGCTTCTTCCTTACAATGACATTTACCCTAAGGCACTTGACTGCTAACCAGAAGGCTGGCGGTTCAAACCCACCAGCCACTCCTCGGAAGGAAGGTTGGGCAATCTACTTCCCTAGTGATGCTGCCTCGGAAACCCAAGGAAGGGTCACTATGAGTCGGGTTCGACTTGATGGCACATAACAACACCAACAACAATAAACCATTAAGCAAGGATCACTGGTGGCACAGTGGTTAAATGTTCAACTGCTAACCCATAAGTTGGTGGTTTGAACACACCAGTCACTCCTCCAGAGAAAGATGTGGCAGTCTATTTCCGTAAAACTAGACTTTTCCGTAAAACTAGACTTTTCCGTAAAAAGATTTACAGCCTTGGAAACCCTATAGGCTATAGGGTCGCTATGAATCTGAATAAATTTGATGACAATGAGTTTGGTTTTTGGAACAATTAACCAATTGCCCTCAAATTGATTCCAACTCATGGTGACCTCATGCCTGCCAGAGTAGAACTATGCTCCATAGAGTTTTTAATGACTGATTTTCTGGAAGTAGATTGCCAGGCCTTTATTCTGAGGCTCTGAGTGGGCTTGGCCACCAACTTTTCAGTTATCAGTCAAGCATGTTAACTATTTTCACATCCAGGGACTCCTTATTCAGAGAGCTCTCATTACATTGACATAATAGTGGGACAGATAAATTTACTTATGACAATTCCTTAAAAAAATATTTGAGATTTTAAGAAACTTTTGCCTGAGGAGGCGGGGCAAGATGGCGGACTAGGCAGAAGGATTGCACAGACCCTCTTCAACAAAGAAAAGGGAAACCAATTAACACAGACACAGAAGAT
>NW_006921608.1:809366-874869 GCF_000298275.1 Orycteropus afer afer
CTCCCAACAGAAATACTCCAGGTGGACACCTTCAGCAATCAGGAGCTCCTCAGTTGCTCATAGCAAATTCCACCTTGGAGTTTACAAAGACATGGGTAGAAAAGCCACACAAAGTAATTTACTACACCGCACTATCGTAGTGGAATGAAGAATAAATTAACAAAAAATTACAAGCTGAAAAAAATAAAGAAGGACGTTCCCCTAGAGAAGGCACTGGTCATTCAGGGTTCCTGCCCCCAGAACTGTGAGACAATTACTTCTGTTCTTTAAAGGCACCTGCATTTGTTATTTTTGTTGTGGCAGCACAAGGTAGCTAAGACAGATGCCTACTCTTTGAAGCTGGACAAAAAGAGAATGTGTGAATCCAAACCCTTCTGTACACTAGAAATATTAATTAACATAAATTAACATAAATCTTACAATATAGTTCTCATTTCAGCTAATGAAACCAGCCACCCAAGCAATGCAGGATTGTTCTTCAGAACATTTTTGACAGAGAACCGCTTCTTTCCTGAAATATTTTGAAAAACAAGAAGTTTGCCATATAGCTAACTAGCCATCCTAAGTAAGAAGAATTCTCATTGGTAAAAAAAGCATGCTCTTTATTTTTCCTTGTTATGTTCTTCTCACCCTTCTCTGCTACCACCGTAGGATATAACTTTTCTAATTACTTTCAGTCCAGAATCCCCATTCTTTATTCTCAGTCTTGTCCTCACCCTGAGAAACTTAGGAGTTTCATCTAGGTCAGCTCTCCTTAAATTATAGATTTTTCTCCAAAATTCCCCTTGATCTTTTCCTTACTTTTTAATTTCTTCAAAGTTTGCCAAGCAAGGTATGTTTTAGGGAACACAGTCTTTGAAAACCATGGCTGATGACTCCTGAAAGACTAACAGTTGAGATAAATTTTCAAAATGTAGATTCCTTGGCAAATTATTTTAACCTTTCTGAGGTTCTACTTTCTCATAATGAATTGATATAAGAGGTCAGTGAAACAATTTAAAGGGAAAGGATTTAATAGTGTCAGATACACATGAGTTCTTTTACTTGACAAGTATTTACTGAGAATCAACATTGTGAAATAATTGTTCTACCCACTAGACATACAGCTCTGAACCAAATGGAGATTATTCTCTATGGGGATTAAATATTAAATAATGATTTGTCAGTTAACAGAAAGTTTAATTGGGGAAATAAAGCCAAAGCAGGGGGGTTTGGAGTTAAAGAGGTAATCAGAAAAGGCAATTGAAGGAGGAAATGTTTAAATAATTAGAGGTGAATTATGGGGAGAGGAAACAACAAACGTAAGACTGTAATGCAGGAAAATATTTGTGTGTTTAAAGAATCATGAGGAAGAGAACTTGGATAGAGCAGAGAGTGCTAAAATAACAACAGGTTACTGGAAATGAGATCAGAAAAATCACGGGGAACTAGGTCATATAGATCATGCAGATTCTGTAAAGCCTTGGGACATAGTAAGTACACTGGGTTTTCTTCAGTAAGTCTAAAGAAATGCTGGGTGATATCATTGTTCAGGGCATAAACAGGCAAACTTACAATTGCTAGAAATAATTTTGTAAGGAATTTCTGAAAGTGAACATAATATTTACAAGTGAGGGAGCTCAATTTCTCTCTGAGAGTGAAGCTATAAAATCAACACGTGATAAAATAGAGACTCTAAACTACCTTAAAGAAACAGAATGTTTCTTACATCAGCATGCATTTGTAGTGAAAGATTGCATATGTACTTTAGAAAAAAGTAAGTGTGGACCAAAAGAGTGGTGTGTCATCTGGAAACCATATAAAAAGGAGGAGAAATAGAAAGATTAGCCATGTGTAAGCAAGGCAGAAAGGCCTGGACACACTAGCTACTGAAGCATGTGAATTCTACAGTATGGTGATAACAAGTCTCTTGTGTGGAAAAAAAAAAAAAAAATTATAAAGTTCCTCCCCAATTGGCAACTGCAAACTTTTCAAGTAGGAATGCATTCTGTTATTTTAACACCTCTGTTCTAATGGTTGATCATCAAATAGCCTTCTGATCATAATTTGACCTTGCATGCAGATTTGCCTATAAACACAAAATGGGAATTGAAGACTTTGACAATTATATTTTATTATATTTAGTAAATTGACATAATAATTGATACATCACGAAACTTTCTATAATATTTCTTGTTTTCTACTAGAAATGAATTTTCTCTGTTTTTGTTTGTCTAATAAAAGTCTGGTAGCATAGTGCCTAAGGCTCTTGACTGCTAACGAGAAAGCTGGCAGTTCAAACCCACCAGCCACTCCTCGGAAGGAAGGTTGGGCAATCCTACTTCCGTAGTGATACTGAGTCAGAAACCTAAGGAGGGGTCGCTATGAGTCATGGCCGACTCGACGGCATATAACAACAACAACAACAATAAAAGTCTTTAGGAGCTCTGGTGGCATAGTGCCTAAAGCACTTGACTGCTAACCAGAAGCCTAGCGCTTCAAATCCACCAGCCACTCCTGGTTAGGAAGGTTGGGCAATTTACTTACTGCAGAAACCCAAGGAGGGGTGGCTATGAGTCAGGTCCAACTGAACAGCACATAGCAACACAACAACAATAAAAGTCTTTAATTATTTATTCTTCAAAGGATTTTGCTGTATGTAAAATGTTGTCTTAACATATTATTTTTTCTCATTTAGTGTTTTAAAGCTACAACTCTATTGTCTTCAGCCTTGGATAATTTCTAAAACAAATCTGCTGTAATCAGTATGTAATATGTATTTTTTTTTTTTTTTTTTTCCACTTCTGCTACAAGACATCCTTTTTCAGGAATTATATATGAGGCGGGTAGGGGAGGCAGATAGTTAACCTGCCTGTTATATTCTGAGGTTCTTGAATCCATGGTTTGGTATCTAGCACAAATTTTGTAGAAATAAATTAAACTGTATCCATTATTGCTTCAAATATTCTTTCTTTCCCATTTTCACTTTCTTATCCTTCACAATTCCAATTACATGTATATTATATTTACAGATATTGTTCCAGAATGCTGAGACAATATTTTTTTTCAAATCTTTTTTTTTTCTTTCTTTCTGTTTGGGTAATCTCTATTATTAGACATAACTAATTTTTCCTCAGCTATGTTGAGTTTACTGACAAAACTATCCGAGGCTTTCTTTATTTCCGACCTGTTTTTTTTTCTAACATTTCCATTTTAATTTTTTGTATAGATCCCTTCTCTTTGCCAGAATTCCCCAACTGATCATACAATGTTGCCCATCTTTTCCAATAGAGTTGTTAACATAGTAATCATAATTATTTTAATTCCATCTATTACTTCTAATATCTGAGTCATATCTGAGCCTGTTGATCACTTTTTATCCTTATAATATATCATTTTTCTCTAATTATTTGTGTGTCTAGTAATTCTTTACTTGAAGTTTGCTGGAAGCCGTGCAACTTGTATTTGACAGTGGTACCCATGAGGATTCATCTAGAAAGTGAGAACCAGTAGTTTATACATAATATAGATTTATTACCATGGATTGGCTTATGTGTGGTGGTAGTTGGCTAGCTAAGTACAAAACCCATAAGGCAGACCATCGGGAAAGACAGGCTGAAACTCAAGAGCACAGCATGGACCTGCAATCCACAGAATTTCTTCTCTCAGGGAAGATTCAGCCCTGATTTCCACACATTTTAATTTACTGACTCAGGCATACCATGATTATCTAAGATAGTATTTTCCTTAAAGTCAATATATTACTTACTTTAATCACAGTTAATAATGTTTTCACAGTAATACCTGGATTAATGTTTGATTGAATAACTGCAAACTGTGGCCTGGCCCAATGTCCTTGAATCAATTCCAATTCATAGAAACCCTGTGGGACTTAGAAGAACTGCCCCATATTGTTTTCAAGGCTGTAATCTTAATGAAAGAAGACTGCAACATTTTTCTCCTTCTGCAACCAGTGTTTTCAAATTGTGACCTTTTTGTTTCCAGCCAAGGGCTTAACCAAAGGATTCCCGGTGGTGCAGTGGTTAAAGCACTTGGCTGCCAACTGAAAGCAGAGTTTCAAACTCACCAGTTTATCCACGGGAGAAAGATTTGACAGCCTTCTTTTATAACGATTATAGCCTTGTAAACTTATGGGGCAGTTCTTCCCTCTCCTATAGGGTTGAAATTGACATGATGTCAATGGATTTGGGTTTTGGGTTTGGTAGTCTGCCTAAGTCGACACATCAAAAGATGCATTACAACATTAGACATTGAAGTAAATACTTTTCATGCCTGGCAATGGGCATACCTTCTTTTTTGCTAGGGCTTTAGTGTATGTTTATTTGGGTGGGTGAGGAGCTTGAATTAATCTACTTAGGGATTCAGCTGGGTTTTTCTTGTTTCTGTGTTGTTGTTTTTATTAGGTGCCATCCAGTCAGCTCTGACTCATATCAATCCTATGTACAACAGAACAAAACACTGCCCTGTCCTGCACCACCCTCACAATGCTATGCTTGAGTCTCTCCTTGCAACCACTGTGTCAATCCATCTTGTTGAGAGTCTTCCCCTTCTACGTTGACCCTCTACTTTGTTGAGCATAATATCCTTCTTCAAAGATGGGTCCCCTCTGACAACATGACCAAAGTAGGTGAAATGAAGTGTGAACATTCTCACTTCCAAGAAGCATTACACCTACGCGTCTTGCAGGACAGATTGATTAGTTCTTCTAGCAGGCCATAGTCTTTTCGGTATTCTTCACCAACACCACAATTCAAAGGCATGAATTCTTCTTCAGTCTTCCTTATTCATTGTCCAGCTTTCATATGCACATGTTGTTGTTGCTGTTATGTGCCGTTGAGTTGGCTCGACCCTATGTACAATAGAAGTAAACACTTCCCAGTCTTGCACCATCCTCGCAATCCTTGCTATGCTTGACCTCATCATCACAGACACTGTGCCAAGCCATCTCATTGACGGCCGTCCCCTCTATCACTGACCTCTACTTTACAAGCACAATATCCTTCCCAAGGATTGGTCCCTTCTGACAACATACCCAGAGTTGGTGAGACTTCCTCTCATTTCCAAGGAGCATTCTGGCTGTACTTCTTCCAGAACAGATTTATTCGTTCTTCTGGCAGTCCATGGTATTTTCACTATTCTTTGCCAGCAACACCATAATTCAAAGGCATCAACTCTTCCATCGGTCTTCCTTATTCCTTGTCCTCTTTCATGTATGTATGAGGTGATAGAAAATACCTTGGCTTGGGTCAGGTTCACCTTAGTCTTCAAAGTGACATCTTTTTTCCTTAACACTTTTTTTTTTTTTTTTTTTAATCTGTTTCACACAGTGTCTGGCTATCTGTGAGAGATTGTTCTATGTCTGTCTTCTGTTGTTTCTGTAAGGATTGTGGGTATTTCGTGTCACTGGTACCTGTGCAAGATTAGCCTCAGATGAATCTATCCTTGGTCTGGAGTAAAGTCCTGTTCACTGACCCCCATCTGATCCTCTCAGATGTTTACGTGTTTATCTGTAGCCTGGTGTTTGGTGTTAATGGCATTGTAGTGTTTTGGATATACTGGTTGGTATCAGCATCTGTCATCTACCTCTTATGTGGACAATTTGGTGTCCTCTCTTTTTCTAATGTTATCATGGTGGTCACAGACTCTTTCTATACCATCCATCCCCTTACCCACATCAGCATCTGGCCCCCAACTAGCCCAAAATTAATCCTTCCCCTTCCCTCTCTGCCCCAGTAACCTACAAAGTGAGTTCCCTTTCTCAAGCAAACCTTTCCTTGTCTTTTTATGGTAATGGGCTCATACAGTATTTGTCCTTCTGCGATTGACTTATTTCACTCATAATGTTCTCCAGGCTCATCCACATTGTGATATCATTCACATATCCTTCATTGTTCTTTAGCATAGTGTAGTATTCCATTGTGTGAATGTATCATCATTTGGTTATCCATTCATCCACTGGTGGGCATTTAGGCTGTTTCCATCTCTTTGCTATGGTGAATTGTGCTGTGATGAACATAGGTGTGCATATGTCTGTTTGTGTGCTATCTCTCACCTCTTTTAGGAGACATTTCTAGAAATGGAATTACTGGGTCAAATGGTATTCCTATTTTCAGTTTTTTAAGGAAACGCCATACCATTTGTCACAATGGTTATATAATTTTACAATCCCACCAGCAGTGCACAACCTTGCCAGTATTTGTTATTTTCTGTCCTGTTGAACTTTGCTATTATTGCTGGGCTGAGATGATATTTCATCATTGTTTTGATTTACATCTCTCTAGTGATTAACGATCACAAGCAATTCCTCATGTGTTTGTTGGCTGACAGCATATCATCTATAGTGAAGTGTCTGTTTAAGTGTTTTGCTCCTTAACACTTTAAAGAGGTTTTTTAAGCAGATTTGCCCAATGCAATACAACATCTGGCATCTTAATTGATGCTTCTATGGGTGATTGTGGATCCAAGTATAATGAAATCCCTGATAACCTTAATCTTTTCTCCATTTATCATGATGTTGCTTATTGGTCCAGTTGTGAGGATTTTTGTTTTCTTTATGTTGAAGTGTAATCCATACTAAAGACTGTAGTGTTTGATCTTCATTAGCAGGTGTTTCACGTTATCTTCACTTTCAGCAAGCAAGGTGTGTCATTTGCCCATAGCAGGTTGTAAATGAGTCTACTTCCAATCTTAATGCCATGTTCTTCTTCCCATAGTCCTGCTTCTTGGACTTTGTGCTCAGCATACAGACTGAATAAGTGTGGTAAAAGGATGCAACCCTGACTCTCGCTCTTCCTGATTTTAAACCGGGCAGTATCCCCTTATTGTGTTCTACTGACGGCCTTTTTGTCTATGGACATGCTCCTCATGAGCAAAATATTAAGTGTTTTGTAATTCTCATTCTTTGCAATCTTATCCATAATTTTATATAATCCAAGGTTTGAAAACCTTCACATAATCACTAAAACAAAGACAAACATCTTTCTGACATTCTTTGCTTTCAGCCAAGATCCATGTCACATGAGCAATAGTTTCCTTGATTAACATCAATATCTAAAGCTTTGTACCCAGGGCATTTTCCTGTTTCTCCATTAGTAGTAGAGGTGAGCATTTTTGTTGTGTCATCCTTCACCAGTAGCTGAAGATTTTGTCCCATAGGGCAAACATTAAAGAAGGATCCAAGTGAAACTTCAGGCTTTTTTTCATAGAAGTGGCTCCTCCTTTTCTATAGTCCTGCATCATGAAAGGATATTTTGGTCAGTTTACCCTGTTGCATCTTTCTCCCTGAATAGAGGGAGGTCTTCAGAGAAGAATGCATGATGGATGTGTATACCCTTGCTCCTGGGAGTTCTACAGGAGCTCTGGTGGTACAGTGTCTAAGGCATCTGACTGTTAACCAGGAGGTTGGCAGTTCAAACCCACCAGCCATTCCATGGAAGGAAGATGGGGCAATCTACTTTAGTAAAGACTTACCAACTTGGAAACTCAATTGTTGTTGTTGTTATGTGCCGTCGAGTCAGCCCTGACTCATAGCGACCCTTCCTTGGGTTTCCGAGGCATTATCACTACAGAAGTAGGATTGCCCAACCTTCCTTCTGAGGAGTGGCTGGTGGGTTTGAACCGCCAGCCTTCTGGTTAGCAGTCTAGTGCCTTAGCCACTATGCTACCAGAGCTCCCTGGAAACTCAATATGGGTCCCTATAAGTCGCAATAGACTCCATGGCAGTGACTTTTTTTTTTTTTTTTTTTTTTAAGTTATGTAATCTGGTAGCTTACACATGACCTTAAGTACTTTGTTAACAATTTTAAGTGAATTCTTCTTACCAGCTTATATGATATGCAATCCTTTTCCAGGTACATAAGTCCTCACATTTTATCTCTCTTTAGTGGTGCCCATCTTTCCTTAGATTTCAGATTACATGTTTTTCCTTCTACCTTAGCTGTCTGAAGGGTTTGAGAAAGGTTGTGATTGTGTAACTTCTCTTTTTTTGTTTAAATTTGGAAGCTGCATTCTTTCCAACTTTCACATCTTAAAAGGAAGTCAGAAAATTCTTCCCACCACTTAATCAAAAAACGTATGAAAGAGGAAAAACAATGGAAAATATGTGCATACCTCTACTTTTCCCTTCTCTCTAGGATATGTCCACTTAACTTCCAACTCCCAATATGTTTAAATAGCTGGGATGTTTCTTTTTCTTTCTTTCTTTCTTTTTTTTTTTTTTTTTTGACACTTTTTTCTCCACAAGAGGTTGGTCTGATACAAGTTACTATGTTACAGACAGAATTAAAGCTGCTGTCTGTTTTGTTGAGAACAGACCA
Organism: Orycteropus afer afer; assembly: GCF_000298275.1. Lineage (NCBI taxonomy): Eukaryota > Metazoa > Chordata > Mammalia > Tubulidentata > Orycteropodidae > Orycteropus > Orycteropus afer. Next base: position 817,682 of record NW_006921608.1, read on the forward strand.
AAAGGAGAAGTCAGGAAAAAATTTAAAAGGCTTTATCAACAAATTAATGACAGAATTGGAAAGTGAATTTGAATGAGATAGGAAATGAAAAGAAGTAGGAAAACTGGATGAATTCTGGATAACTTTGAAAGTAGAGCTGGCAGCATTGCTGATGGATTAGATGTGGTTTATGAAAGGAAGAGAAAAGTTAAGGATGACTCCAACCAAGGTTTTTGTCCTGAGCACCATGAAACAAAGGATACTCATTTACCATGAAAAGAAAATCGTGAAACAAGTGGGTTAAATGGGAACTCAGAGGAGCTAATTTTTTGTCATTCTTATTTGAAACTTACAGTTGGATACATAGTTGCATATGTAAATAGTTGCATATGTAAGTCTGTATTTCAAAGAAAATATCATGTTTGATATATTATAAAATTATATCTGCTTTTATATAAAACTATATTTTCCATTTTATAATCTATCCCTATAATTCCAATAAGGTCATTAACTTAGAACTGTCAGAAGCCAATGGAAACAATAAAAAAATATCTAAGGATACAATTTTCCCAAGATATCTAGATCATTCCTGAAGTCAACGATGTTAACTATGCTTTTAAATATTAAGATCTCTGATGGGGCTGTGGTTAAACCATTGGACTGTTAAAGCAAGATTGGCAGTTTAAACTCACCAGCTGCTCCATGGGAGAAAGAAGAGGCAGTCTGCTTCCGTAAAGATTTACAGCCTTGGAAGCCCTGTGGGGCAAGCTCTACTCTGTCCTAAATGGTCAGTATGAGTCAAAATTTACTCGTTGACAGTGAGTTTGGTTTAGTTTGGCTTAAAGGTTATGTTTTACCCTCTCCAGGGAATAAAGTTGAAAAAATATCTAGATTCTGATTCAGGATATATGTAGACAAGCTAATATTGTTACAAAGGTATACTGTTTTTCTAACCATGTAGTGAAATTTTTATAGTTTCAATAAGAATATTTTAGTAATATTTTTGATAATCAGAAGATTATTGTTAGCTCTTGGGTACACCATAAATATACTATCCGACTAGAGTGTATTTTTTAAAATGTATTCTTTTTTTCTTAAAAAAGACATCTTTTCTACCTTAGCCAGTACCTCTAAGAACAAAATACATCCATTCTTTTCTTATATCAATTGTAGGGGTTTTTTTTGTTTGTTTGTTTTGTTTTGTTTTTTATTTAACTTTTGACTGACCTCTCCTTCACCATCAAAACACACCAAAATAATTTTTATATTTAAAATATTTATGTATGTGTGTGTGTGTGTGCGTGTGTACCAAAACCAAACTAAACTCACTGGCATTGAGTCACTTCTGACTCATAGAAAAGCCATTGGGTTTCCAAGCCTGTGAATCTTTATAGAAGCAGACTGCCTCATCGTTCTTCCTCAAAGCATCTGGTGGGTTTGAACTGCCAACCTCTTTGTTAGCAGCCCAATAATTTAACCCCAACACCATCAGAGCTCTTATATTGTTAATAATCATTATAAATTTCTAGAAATCATTATAAATTTATACAGATTTTCATTCACACAACAATGATATTTATATAACAATTACAAATATTTGCTATTATAGAATTTTCTGTTTCTACTTAATTTTTGGTTTTAAAAAATAACATTTTGCTTCATTTTATGTTTCAAAGTTTCTGGGAGTTTCAGCAGTGTGTATTAGCTTAATGTAAGAGGAACACACGCATGTAATGGAAATGTAACATTGTGTCTTGGACATGCTGAAATCCACAGATTTCCATAGTCACGTGGCATCTTCAACTGTGGGACATCACCCTGAAGAGCATCTGGTTTCAGCTACGGTTTTAAACAAGCTTTGTTATCTGGCCCTTTGAAATCCAGACAATATTGTGAAGGTTACATGAACTTACAGATTTTGTCTACCTTAATTTCCTTGCGGATAAAAATAGAGATTAGAAGTACAAGAGTCAGTTTTAAATTATTCTGCAGAGGGAAATAAATAATGTGCAGGCAAAGGTGGCATGAGCATATAGCATGAGTGGTGAATTTATGCTTGAAAGAGCATAATTAGCTAGAATACACTTGTGTGCAGAAGGGACACTAATTGAACTAACATCAGGTTAGACAATAATCAGTGTATACATATTACTATAAAATTCACTTTTTCATCAATTAGGTATTGAACGCTTACTATGTGTTAGTCAATTATTACAGGCATTAGGAACACAACAGAAAACAGCTTGTTAGGAAATGGGATCAGAAAGCTTACAGGGAGGGGATACAAGACAGATCATATAGAACATTAAGATAATTTTAAGGCTTTGGTTTTTAGGCTGGGTGAAATAAGGTCTGAGTAGAAAATCAACATTTAAATTTAAGGGGAAAAAAAAAAAAAACAGCAGCTACATTGAAAATAAACTATAGGAGGAGCAAGGGGCCAAACATGAAAAGCAGTTAGGAAATTGATAATAATCTAGATAAGAACTTATGATGGCTTGCCCCACATGGAAGGAGCCCTAGTGGCTCAGTGGTTAAGTGCTCAGCTGTCAACCAAAAGGTTGGCAGTTTGAACCCAATAGTCATTGATGAGAGAAAGAAGTGTAAGTTGAAGTCTGCTTCCATAAAGAATACAGCTTTGGAAAATCCCTATGGAGCAGGTGTGCTGTGTTGTATAAGATTTCCATGAGTTGGAATCATTCAACGGCAATAGCTTTTTTCCCCAACCCCCTCAGGTAGGTGTCAGTGGAATTGAGCAAAAAGATTGATAATTTGCTAACAGATTTAATAAGGGTTGTGGGAAACATTACTAAGAGTCTGGGCCCAAGCTACTGGAAGTATAGAATTGTCAATAATCTTAAATGGGTAGGAATGTTGGTAGGTTTTAATGGGAAAGATTGGGAGCTCAGTTTCAGATGTGCTAATTTTGACAATATCTTGGACATTCAGATAGAGTATAAAATATATGCATATGAATTTAGGAGTGAGGTCCAAGCTAGAGATATAAATTTGGTAGTCATCTCTGGTAACACAGTGCCTAAGGCATTTGACTGTTAGCCAGAAGACTGGCAGTTCAAACCAGCCATTCCTTGGAAGCAAGGTTGGGCAATCTACTTCCATAGTAATACTGCCTCAGAAGCCCAAGGAGGGGTCACCATGAGTCAGATTTGACTCAGTGGCAGTGAGTTTCATTTGGTTTTTATTTTTATAGGATTTAGTGAAATCAGTTAAGTTAGTGAGTATAGATAAAGATAATTTACTGTTCAAAAATTTCAAATATAAGAGAAACTGACAATGAATACTAAGAAAAAAGTCAACTCAGTAGAAGAAAAACCAATATTCAGTATACTGGAAAGCAGTTAAGAAAATCCATTAAAAGAAGTGATCTGATTTGGAGAGTAACCAGGTAAAAATAGGACAAAGAGGATATTGATGATCTTGATAATTAGAGGGGAAAAAAAATACTCCTAGTTTGTAACAAAATATTTTTGTCAGTCTTGGCTGTTCATGCTTTTAGTTAATGTGAACCACCAGCCTTCTGGTTAACAGTCAAGTGCCTTAGGCACTACGCTACCAGAGTGTGTGTGCGTGTCTGTGTGTGTGTGTGTGTGTGTATAATTTGATGGAAGGTCAGAGCATCTGTCAATGGTTGCAATCTGACACTGTTCAGAAAGTCATATAATTTTTAAATCTGTGTTACCAGCTCTCTGAGGTTTAAATTCTTGAAATATGAAGGCATAAAATATTACAGCCATGTTGGATGAAAAAAGAAAAGGCACTGGAAAAAAATTCAAAATGTTGGTGATATATTTCCCTATTGGTGTTTTATCTTCTGTAGATATAAACATCTAGGATATTGTGCTTTTACATTTAGCCATGTCTGATGCTTAAATTACCCTTCAATTATTAAGTAAATGTCCATCCTCATATATTATTCATGTATTTCCTCTGGGTATAATGTGAAAACATTAGAATAGCTCTATCAATATTGTATACTTGCTTTTTAATCACAATTGGCCAAAATAAATAGGAAAATAAACAATGTTGGTTTAAGATTTATTTTGTGTGTGTGTGTTTCCTGTAATTGCAAGTAGAGCTTTGATGGTCCAGTGCTTAAGCACTCAGCTACTAACTGAAAGGTCAATGGTTGGAACCAGCCATTCCATGGGAGAAAGAAGGGCAGTCTGCCTACATAAAGAATATAGCCTCCGAAGTGATGTATGGAACCCTTCAGACTATAGCCCTTAGACATCCTTCAAGCTGGTAACAGAACTCATCCCCTTGGCTCAAGTTTCAGCCAAACAATAGGTCTGTAAGTACAACGATAATACCAGGAAGCTATATACTCATTAGAACAATCAAACATACAAGATCAATAGAACAACATATGCCCAGAGAGAAAGCTAAAAAGGTAGGAATGGATGGGAAAGTAGGAAGAAGGACAAAGAGAAATGGTAAACACAGGGAGAAAGTGAGAAGAGTGTTGTTACTTTGTGAGGATTGCAGTGAATGTCACAAAACAAAATGTGTGTATGAGAGAGAGAGAGAGAAGAAATAACAATAACAAACAAACAAACAAACAAACAAATAAATAAATAAATAAATAAATAAAACTTATAAGGCAGTTCTACTCTGTCCTATAGGATCACCATGGGTCAGATTTAACTCTACAGTAATGGGTTTGGGAGGACCTCTGGTGGCATAGTGCCTAAGGCACCTGACTACTAACCAGAAGATTGGTGGTTCAAACCCACCAGCCACTCCTTGGAAGGAAGGTTGGGCAACCTACTTCTATAGTGATACCGGCTCAGAAATCCAAGGAGGTGTCATTATGAGTCAGATGCAACCCGATGGCAGTGAGTTTGGTTTTGGTTTTAATGAGTTTGTGTAGTTAGAGTAGGCTTTTTCTCCAGATTCATGACACATAGTGTTTCACCAAGGGTTAATTTATTTTACACACGTTAGTTGTTATTTGCCATTGAATCAGTTGTGACTCATAGTGACCCCATGTGCAATAGAACAAACCACTGCCCAGCCCTGTGCCATGCTTACAATAATTTCTATGTTTAAGCTTATCGCTGCACATTACTCGGTTCTGGAAATGCAAACATAAATACGGTCTTTTCCATATATATTTTCCATATTCACATAGCTTTCTGAAAATCAACAAATGCTCCTGCTGAAAATGAAGGGGGAAATTAAAAAAAAAAAAATGCATTTATAGCAAAATGATATGTATTTAGAATTTAAATACTTGAAGGGAACAACACTAGAAGACAAATAAGAGCTCAGATACTTGCATCTGTATTTAGTATCTTCACAAATGCTAGAGCCTCAAATCGAGACTAATAAGGATATATTGCATCGGTTCCTTAAATCCGACTATCAATATTAAAGTAAGTGATTTTATTTTTCTGAAATAATAAAAAACCTTGTTAAACCTCTACAAAAAAGAAAAAGGAAATTTCATTTTTCTCAATCCACCTACTATCTGTAGTTTTGGAATATTTAATATTAAAATATTATTTTATCTGTAAAATAAAGCAAGGCTCAAGAAATTATGAATTAATATTTTGTCTACATCAATTTGACTTTAAAAAACTTATGTAGGAAAAAGACAGTTTTTAATGCCTTTAAATTGTGAAAAGAGTATAAATTTTAAGGCCAAAACCAGGGAATACAAAATAAAATGGATAAGAAAATTCCTCAAGAGACAGTCCCTAGGGTTTCTGGGGAATTTATCCTACAACCAGGACAGGGAGTTTAACAGCACTTGCCCAGGGGTATTTGATAATTACTAGGTACCAAGGAGCTCTAGTGGCTTAGTGCCTAGGGCATTTGACCACCAACCAGAAGGTCAGTGGTTCAAACCCACCAGCCACTCCGCAAAAGGAAGATTGGGCAATAGATTTACCTCCCCAGAAACCTAACAGGGGTAGCTATGAGTCATAATCAACTCAATGGCAGTGAGGGTTGTTGTTGTTGTTTATGTACCAATGACTTCTTGTCTCTTTCCTCTTCATTCATTTTCTTGGTGTTTTAGGTACTCTGGTGGTGTAGTGCCTAAGGCATTTGACTGCTAACCAGAAGGCTGGTGGTTCGTACCCACCAGGTACTCATCAGATGGAAAACTGGGCAATCTGCTTCCATAGAGATACTGTCTTGAAAACCCAAGGAGGGGTCACTATGAGTTGGAAGCTACTATGGCATTGAGTAGGAGCTCTGGCATAGTGCCTAAGGCCCTTGACTGCTAACCAGAAGGCTGGTCATTCAAACCCACCAGCCACTCCTTGGAAGTAAGGTTGGGCAATCTACTTCAGTAGTAATACCACCTTGGAATCCCAAGGAGGGGTTACTATGAGTCAGGTCCAACTCTACGGCACATAACAACATGGCATTGGTTTTTTTTTTTTTTTTCTTTTTGATATGAGGTCACATTAGGTCTTATCTATTATTGGAATGAACAGACCAGCAGCACCACTTATTACTATTTCCCTCTATCCTTACACCATGTGCAAATGTGTACATACTCTTCCATAGAAGACACTATACTGTTCTTCTTGCTTTTCCTCTTGTCTTTGAATCCATTCTGCACACATCAGCCAGAATATGTTTAAAACAAAAAATGTATATAATAATTGTGGTGGTTATGTTTTTGCGTCAGCTTGGCTGGGCCTGGTTGAGTGGCTGGGCAGCAGAATGTAGTTATTCCCCATGATGACACTGGCAATCAACTCCATGGTGGAATCACTGTGAGCAGCTGAGTAGCTGCCTTTGGGTATATGGTCTGCTTCCTGTATTTAAGCAGCAACTTTGGGAATGTTCTCTAGCTTATGTCACCTGAACCCTGCTTGTAGCCGCGTCACTGTTCAGCAGCCTGCCATGCTCTGCTGACCTTGGGACTTACAATGGACTTGAATTAATGGCCTGCCATGTGGTTTGGTAATATCGGGACTATGTGTGCCTTGTTACTTGTCAGCTTTAGGTTTGGCAGCCTTAGCAGCTGTCTGAGTGAAGAAATGCCTCTAGCTCCAGTGGGCTGGGAGCAGGAGGCAGAGCTAGATCCCAAAGTTGAGGGGCAGCCCCTAGAGCCTGGCACTTTGGACTTGGATTTAAAGCCTCCTGAACTGTAATAATAAACTCCTGTTTGTTAAGGCTGTCCCATTTGTGATATATTCTTGTCAGAGCAGCACTAGGTAACCAGAACATTATTCTTCTAATTTAAATAAAAAAAAAAAGGTATAGTTTCCCATTGAACTTGGAGTAAAATCAAAACACCTTACTGCTCTCTGTAAACCTTTTCAATCTCATATCATGTGTTTCTTCCTTATCTTGTCTCATGCTCTCCAATGTCAAGAGTGTCATTGTGGTCTCCTTGCTTCCTTAGAACATTTGAACAACTTGCTTCCTTTTCCTGAAACATAGGGATCTCTGGTAGCGTAGTGTCTAAGGCATTTGACTGCTAACCAGAGAGCTGGCAGTTCAAACCCACCAGTCACTCCTCAGAAGGAAGGTTGGGCAATCTACTTCCGGTAGTGATACAGCCTCAGAAACCCTAGGAGTGGTCGCTATAAGTCAGACCCCACTCGAGGGCAGTGAGTTTGGGTTTTGATTTGGTTATTAAGTTCCCCTGCTCTATTAATGACTGGTCTTTTGTCATCTAGAATAGACATTATGTCCCTCGGGGACCTTCCCAGTTAGACCTAGCCTCTTTTTCTCTATACAACCTTGTACTTTCCCTAATCAAAAAACAAACCCTCTGTAATCAAGTTAATTCCGACTCATAGCATCCTATAAGACAGAGTAGAACTGCACCATTGGGTTTCCTAGGCTGTACATCTTTATGATAGGAGACCCCCCATCTTTCTCCTGTAGTGGCTGGTGGACCCACTGACTTTTGTTTAGCACTCCAGTGCTTTAACCACAGCACCATCAGAGCTCCTGCACTTTCCTTTCCTAGCATCTATTGCATATTGTATTTTTAACTTTACTAATTTATTCTTGGTTTTCCTGAATTTCCAGGAGGGTCGGAAACATAGCCATCAGGTTAACTACTACTTACTTTACACTTAGCATGGAAGTTTAATATATATGGGTTAAATGAATGAACATTATTTTTAATTACCCAAGGGAATTGCACAAAGAAGTAAGATTTACTTCTTTTTAGCTTATTTCCTCTTAGTACATAATGGCTAATTTTATCAGGTCATCACTAAAGCTTAACTACCTTTCAAAAATCAGAATATTACTTTTTGTACAGATAAAAATACTTTCTAGGTTTATGCAGACCGGTGCAAATAAGGGGGAAAGAGTTAAGGGCTTGTTTTTTTCTTTTTTTTTTTTTTTTTTTAATTATATAGGCAATGTATTCATATAATTAGAAATCTAAGAAGTGGAGAGAGTAAGTGAAAAAGGTTTTCACCTTAATTTTGTCTTCAAGCAAAACTTACATATTGTTTTGTATCTTCTTTATATTTTTTTCAATATAACAGTATATCTTGGCAGTTCTCTCACATTAGCATCTAAAGTTAAGAAGTACTCATCTGAACCATAAATATAGTTAGTATACCTGTTATATATCTTTCTTAGAAAAAAAACCTCAGCAATATTCTCTAGGAAATTCTTGATAATGCAGATTAATGCTTCATTACTCTTTTTCACCTCATCTAATGCTATAAACGTATGATTCAAATTACAGTCCTTTTTATATACATTGTGATAAGTGCTTTTATAGAAACATTACTTATTCTGTTGTAACAAAGACAAGTGAACAAGCAATTCTTCTAGGGAATCAGAGAAGCCTTCATAGAGAAGGATAGTTGTGATAGGGCTTGAAATGTGAAAAGAATTTAAATGGATTATGGAAAATGGGATGTGGGATTTACATAAATCCTTCACTTATTAATAAAATCAAACAGCTTATTCAAGATTGATCATAGAGAAAAACATCTCTGGATAGCAGTAATGGAACAATAAAATGTTTGCCAGAATAACTTGGTGTTCACCTCCCTTTCGAAGAAAATTTACGTATTAGAACTGTTCACAAGCTCACTGACTTCCAGAGAACAAAAATCTCAGTCGACATGGAGCTTACTTTCTAGGGTGGCAGGAGTGTGAGGAAACTATCCAAAATACACAGTACACTTAGGATTGGAAGAGCTATGGGGAAGAGTTGGATTGAGATAAGAGAAGGGTGTGTATTTTTGTGATATGACATTTTAAATTCTGTGGCTCAAGAATGAAGAGGTGACATTTGAGTAACATATGAAGGAGGTGAAGGGAAAAGTCATGTCTCTTGGGTTGTCCACTAGATTCACTGATATAACTTCAGGACATAGCACAATGTCCACACATAGTGGGGCCCAAAAATCCAAACCCAAGCCACTGGCATTGAGTTGATTCTGACTCATAGCAACCCTGTAGGAAAGAGTACACCTGCCCCATAAGGTTTCCAGGGCTATAAATCTTTACAAAACAAGACTGCCACAACTGTCTCCCACAGAGAGGATGGTCAGTTTGAACTGTCAGCCTTTCAGTTAGCAGCCAGCCACATTAGCCATTTTGCCAAGAGGGCTTCCACATAGTGAGGCACTCAATAAATTTATGGTGCATATATACGTGAATAATTTAATACACAGAACTGATAAAGAGATTGTACAAGAAGAGTCAGTAAAAAAGACTAGACTATTCCTTGGGTTGAGGTTGTGAAAAAATAATATATATATTATTATTCCTGTTAAAAAAAATAAATAAAACTTAACCTTGTAGGCAGTCAGGAGTCAATGAACACTTTGTTATTATATTTTCAGACTTAGTAGTGATGTCATCAAGGAACTCTGCTGGTAGAGTGGTTAAGCTATTCGGCTGCGAACAAAAAGTTTGATGGTTCTAACTGTGGAAGACAGAGGGAACATTCTGCTTCTGTTAAGATTTACAGACTTGGAAATCCTATAGGGCAGATTTACTCTGTTCTATAGAGTTACTATGAGTTGGAATTGACTTGATGGCAATTTTTCTTTCTTTTTTTAGTGATGTCATAAATCATATTTATTACTGGGAAACAGTAATGACAAAGTGGTGGAGCCCCTTACATTTCCAGACAGCGTAGTTAGAAAGGAGGAACTCTGTTGCATAGTGCCTAAGGCATTTGACTGCTAACCAGAAGGCTGGTGGTTCAGACCCACCAGCCACTCCTTGGAAGCAAGGATGGGCAATCTACTTCCATAGTGATTCTGCCTCGGAAACACAAGGATGGGTGGCGATGAGTTGGATCCGACTCGACGGCAGTGGGTGGTGGGTAGTTAGGAAGCTGATGACAGGTTCATAGGTATCTAATACTAGTGTCATAGCTGACACAGACAAGGTATTACTTTCTGTAAATGTTTTTCTGTGAGAATCTGATAATATTTTCTCACAAATACAGTAGATGATGAGGAATAGAGTTAGGTTATTAATAATTTCCAAGTTTATGAGTTGGTGATTAAAACAAAAACAGTAATTCCAATCATTTACATATTGAGTTCAACTTTGTATGTGATTAGGATATGTCTTGAGTAACAGGCTGAATTATTTGGCCTATTATAATATAGATATTAAATAATATAATAAACATACAAATACATAAATACATATGGAAGATCAGTTATTTGTGCTTAGAAGAGAAGCTTAGGATGCAACAAAGTGAATGTAACATTTGAAATAAATTGTGAAAGACAAGATGACATTGTTCGTTGACAGTAACAGAAGAAAGATAATTGCTTGGAGGGGAAAATTATAAATCCATATAACCCATCATATATATGATATGAGTAGGGAGGAAAAAATATACCTGTATCACCAGTATTTTTATTTATGTGTGGAACAAAAACAACCAAACGAGCTGTGAGTGGAGGTGGAGAGGAGGAATTCCTTATATTGACATTTCTTTGCCTGTATTCTTCAGAATCGTTTCCTTATATTCAAAGAAGTAAGGAGACGATATGCCCCTGTGAAACACAAGCATGCTTCTGAAAGCTGTATAAGACTTTGTTGGTTTTACTATTATAAAAACAGGCTATAGCCATGATCACGTAAGTGTTTGAAGAGTATTTTGTTTACAATGGATTGCTTATGATATTGCTTGTCACTTCTCATTACCTTCTGATCAACATGGTAACAGGAATGCCACTGCCAGAAGCAATTGAGTTTGACATTTTGAATGCACTTAATCATGTGTAGTTATGGCTATGAGTTTCATATGCTAGCCATTTGACTTCTGCTATAATCAATTATTATAACTTTTCAGGACAGTTAAATTGAATGACCTCTAGGGCTATATGTCTGAAATAACATTTTAGTAAATCTATAGAATATTTAGGCTGACTGGTAAATCCCAATCTCACTTCATACAAGTGTTACATAAGTGAACTTGACAAATAGCCTATTTAAGAATATGACTGATGCTTTTGCAAAAGATGATATATATTCATGGTCCAGTGGGTCAGACAGTTCTCAAGAAAACTCTAAAAAGCTAAAAAATAGCTTCTGTTCCTTCTTATTGCCTTCATCAGATATTTATTTATCACTAAGGAGCTCTGGTAGCATAGTGCTTAAGGCACTTGACTGTTAACCAGAAGACTGGCGGTTCAAACCCACCAGCCACTCCTCGGAAGGAAGGTTGGGCAATTTACTTTTGTAGTGATACTGTCTTGGAAACCCAAAGAGGGGTCACTGTGAGTTGGGTCTGACTCAATGGCACATAACAACATTGATGCTTGCTCAAATATTTACTATGTGCGTAACCCACTGCCACTGCCATTGAGTCTATTCTGACTCATAGCAACCCCCACTGGCTTTCCAAGTCTATAAATTTTTATGAAAGTAGATTGATTATTTGTATTCAAGTATATATATTAAGATGTATTAATAATAAATTAATATGTCTAAATTTGCCTATTGTTAGTTTCTCTGAAAAACTCAATATTTAGTGTGAGAATTCTATAAAAGAAAATTTGGCAATAATTAATCAATCAAGGATATAGTCATTTAATCTATATTACAATCCTTAGTCATATATATATCCAGAACACAAGAAATATAAAGTTCATTTGAGGATTCCTTTTTTCAAGTATAAAAAGAAAATTAATAATACATCATACTATGTTAAACATGATAAACATTAAAGTATATCAATGAATAAAAATGATTTGAAGTTATGGAAAGAAAAAGGCTAAGATCAAGTTTTATGTACCCACATACATGTGATCAACTTTATTTCCTCTATTTCACATAACTATCCTAACAAGCCTATGATATCAATTATAGGTATAAGTATTTAATTACTAGGAGGTGATTTGCAAATCATCATTCTCATGAACCACAGAGTTCCAGCCTTTGTCACAGACTGAATGTCCTATTTCACAGTCATTTTTCTGTCTCCATTATGTAAAGTATTTGTCTTCCCAAATATTGATCTCCAAAGAGTAACATTAAATATGTACTCTCATAATATAAGTTCTCCCCCCAAAATATCTTGTTAGTGGAAAGTCATGGACAATCTGCTTCCATAAGACTCTAAATTTGTAGACTTGTAATTTGGATGTTTCAGACCTTAAAATTTAATGACTAGATGCAGAAGAAATATTCGTATTTCTTCTAGACCAACTAGATAGTAACAGCCATTTATTATTGCAAGTTTGAATTAGCTTGAATGAGAATAATGCACCCAGTATGCTAAACACATGATCTGGCACATAGAAAAATATCAATACAGGTATCCCTGCTATCTGAAAGTAGGAAGTACCTCTGAAACCTTCTGTAAGCGAAAATGGTATACAGTGAAAAAGCAACTACCACTAATTTATATGGGAAAATTTTTTGAGCATTCCCAGACCCAAAAAATAATCTACCCATTCATACCACATAATATATAAAACATAAAGCAGCACTAACATATAGTGTTCCCAGACATTTGATGCTAAGATGCTGAATGTATTTCCCAAGGAAGAATCTTGATGATGCCACTCTCGTTGCTCAGGGTGCACATTATTTCTTCAATGGCTCACTGCAAAAACAACATTGAATGCTAGTTCAGCATTTTGCCTTTTTTCATAAGAGTGAAAATCCACTTTGGATTTCTTTCAGTTAGCCAAAAAGGGTACTAATTCTTTCTCTAAAACTAAAATGGTGTAAAGGAAACTTTCAAAAATTGAGATATATCTGCACCTGTTATCTAATAGTAGTAATAAGGAGCCTAAGGCGATCCAAATGGTTAAGCAATTGGCTCCTAACTGAAAAGCTGGTGGTTTGAATTCACTTGGTAGCTCTGTAGAGAAAGACTTGATGACCGGCCTCTGATTAAAGATTATAGCCAAAAAATTATATGAGACAGTTCTACTCAGTTGCATGCAGCCAATCTGAGTTAGAAACAACTTGAAGGCACTAAACAAAGAGTAGTTCTAATAGTAATAGAGGTGTCACCATTCCATGGGCACCCCTATTACAATTGTCATTTGATTTGGTGTCCTATAGAACAGAGATTTCCTTTCATGTTATTATCGTTTCTCTAATTGAAATAAAAATTGATGGAGTAGTTTATGGACAGAGGAAAATAAGGGCTTACTTAGTACAATATTGAAATACATTTATTCCCTTTACTTAATCCATGAAGGATCTGAAAAGAGATCTGAGCTATATTCATGCAGAAAAATTTAAATGTTCTCATTAGATGTTTCTCCTGCCTTCTAAATGTATTGCTCAATTTCATGTTTTATTTTTGTTTCCACATTATAACTATTATTATAACTTAAAATAGTGTCAGTGTTGAAATACAAGTAATAATAGAGTAATTGCTACATCATATTGAGAGCAAATAGGCATAACCAGTGTCATTTGCAAATTTTAATGTACCATTTACTGCATTTTCAAGATCACAAATAAAGTTGCTTGGTAATAATATGACTAACGGTGATCTCTGATGAGTATAATGGCCTTTTTTTTTCTGTAAGTATTTATTTATACCTTATTACCATATATTTCGGGAGCTCTGGTAGCATAGTGACTAAGGCACTTGACTGCTCACCAGAAGGCTGGCAGTTCAAACCCACCAGCCACTCCTTGGAAGGAAGGTTGGGCAATCTACTTCCGTAGTGATACTGCCTCGGAAACCCAAGGAGGGCTCGCTATGAGTTGGGTCCGACTCAACAGCACATAACAACAACTATATATTTCTGTTTTCATCTGTTGAAATTTGTCATGTTTAAACCAATAAAAATTATTTCCATGATAATTTTTATTAGGCATTGTATCACTTCTTTAGAGTTCCTGAATGACACAAATGTTTAATTGCTCACTACTAACTGAAAGGTTGGTTGCTCAAATCCACATAAAGGTGCCTCTGAGGAAAGGCCTGGTGATCTATTTCTGAAAAATCAGCTATTGAAAACCCTACGGAGACAGTTCCACCATGCAACACATGAGGACTCAATGAGTCAGAATCTACTCAACAGCATTTTTTTTTTCTTTTTGTATCACCTATTTGGCTAGGAAATAAGCATATGAATATGTTATATGATTCTTTCTCATTTTTAAAAGCCTTTCATTTGTTTAATACTTAATTGTATCTATCTTGTACTTAGCATCTAACTGATATTTAAACTTTAGAAATGTTAATACTATGTGTGCTTTTTGTTTCTATTTATATATTTCTTTCCTTTTACACCCATTATGTATTTATCCCATCCTACAGCATGGCATTCAAATATTTGCTGTTTCTGAACCACGTTCAACTTGGCAAAAGTACGATGACATGATGAAGTTGTATTATGTTATTGCATTTTTTAAATAAAGTCTATTTGCAATATTAACTTACCATTTCATTTTTATTAACTGGCATAGGTGACTTCTATAAGATTATTATAAAGTGCAACTGGGAAAGAGCCGCCTCAACAGAATAGAACCAACCTTAATGATATGGATAAAGTAAAGTTTCCGGGACCTCCATTTTCTGATATGGCATGACTCAAATTAAGGAGAAACAGCTGCAAACACTGATTAATAATCAGAATATGGAATGTATGAAGTTTGAATCTAGGAAAATTGGACGTTGTCAAAAATGAAATAGAATGCCTAAAGATGAATATCCTATACATTAATCAGCTGAAATGGACCTGTTTTGGCCATTCTGAATCAGACAACCATATGATCTGCTATGCTAGGAAGACAATTTGAAGCGGAATAGCCTGGCATTCATCATCACAAAGGGTGTTTCAAGATCTGTCCTGAAGAAAAATGCTGTCAGTGATAGGATAATATCCATAAGCCTACACAGAAGATCTCTGGTAGCATGACTGCTAACCAGAAGGCTGGCGGTTCAAATCCACCAGCCACTCCTCAGAAGGAAGATGGGGCAATCTACTTCTGTAGTGATACTGCCTTGGAAACTCAAGGAGGGGTCGCTATGAGTCGGGTCTGACTCAACAGCATATAACAACAACAACAACACACAGAAGACCAGTTAATACTACTATTATTCAAATTTATGCACCAACCACCAAAGCCAAAGATGAGGAAATTGAAGATTTTTATTTTTATCAGCTTCTGGAGTCTGAAATTGCCAGAACATGCAATCAAAATGTCTTCATTATTACTGGTGACTGGAGTGCAAAAGCTGGGAACAAAGAAGAATCACTGATACTTGAAAAATTTGGCCATGGTGATAGAAATAACACTGGTGATCACATGACAGAATTTTGCAAGACCAGTGACTTATTCATTGCAAATACCTTTTATCAAGAATATAAATGGTGGCTATTCCCATAGGCTTCACTAGATGGAGTACACAGAAATCACATTGACTACATCTGTGGCAAGAGGCAATGGAAAAGCTCAATATCTTCAGCCAAAACAAGGCTAGAAATTGACTGTGGAACAGACCACCAACTGCTCATATGCAAGTTCAACTTGAAGTTGAAGACAATTAAAACAAGTCCACAAGACCCAAAATATGACCCTGAATATATCCCTCCTAGATTTAGAGACCATCCAAAAAATAGATTTGATGCATTAAACACCAATGACCAAAAAGCAGAGGAATTGTGGGATGACATCAAGAACATCATCCATGAAGAAAGCAAAAGTTCATTAAAAAGACAGGAAAGGAATAAAAGACCAAAATGGATGTCAGAAGACACTCTGAAACTTGTCCTTGAATGAAGAGTACCTGAAGCAAATGAAAGAAATAGCAAGATAAGAGAGCTGAACAGAAGATTTCAAAGAGTAGCTCAAGAAGACAAAGTCAATTATTGTAATGAAGCGTGCAAAACCTGGAGTTAGAAAACCAATAGGGAGGAACATGCTTGGCATTTCTCAAGCTCAAAGAACTGAAGAAAAAATTTAAAACTTGAGTTGCAATATTGAATGATTCTATGGGCAAAATATTGAATGATGCAGGAAGCATCAAAAGAAGATGGAAGGAATACACAGAGTCATTATACCAAAAAGAACTGCTAGATCTTCATCCATTTCATGAGGTGGCATATGTTCAAGAATCAATGGTATTGAAGGAAGAAGTCAAAGCTGCAGTGAAAGAATTAGTGAAGAACAAGGCTCCAGGAATTGACAGAATATCCATTGAGATATTTCAACAAACAGATGCCACATTGGAGGCACTCACTCGGCTATGCCAGGAAATTTGGAAGACAGCTACCTGGCCAACTCACTGGAAGAGATCCATATTTGTGCCCATTCCAAAGAAAGGTGATCCCACAGAAAGTGGAAATTATCAAGCAATATCATTAATATTGCACGCAAGTAAGATCTTACTGAAGATAATTCAAAAATGGTTGCAACAATATATTGACAGAGAACTTCCAGAAATGCAAGCTGGATTCAGAAGAGGACATGGAACAAAGTATATCATTGCTGATGTCAGATGGATCTTGGCTGAAAGCAAAGAATACCAGAAAGATGTTTACTTGTGTTTCATTGACAGTGCAAAAGCATTTGACTGTGTAGATCATAACAAATTATGGGTAATATTGAAAAGAATGGGAATTCCAGAACACTTGATTGTACTCATAAGGAACCTGAACATAGACCAGGATGCTGTTGTTCAAACAGAATAAGGGGACACTGCATGGTTTAAAATCAAGATGAGAATGTGTCAGGGTTGTATCCTTTCACCACACTTATTCAGTCTGTAAGCTGAGCAGATAATCCGAGAAGCTGGACTATATGTAGAAGAACATGGCATCAGGATTGGAGGAAGAATCATTAAGAACCTGTGATAAACTGACGATACAACTTTGCTTGCTGAAAGCGAGGATGACTTGAGGCACTTACTGATAAAGATTGAAGAATACAGTCTGCATTATGGATTACATCTCCATATAAAGAAAAGAAAACTCCTCACAACTGGACTAATAAGCAGCATCATGAATGGAGAAAAGATTAAAGTTGTCAAGGACTTTATATTACTTGATTCTATGATCAACACCAAAGGAAGCAGCAGTCAAGATATCAGACATCTTATAGCATTGGGAAAATCTGCTGCAAAAGACCTCTTTCAAGTGCTGAAGAGCAAAGATACCTCCTTGAAGACTAAGGTGTGCCTGACACACGCCATGGTATTTTCAGTTGCCTCATATGCATGTGGGAGCTCTGGTAGCATAGTGGCTAAGACACTTGCCTGCTAACCAGATGGCTGGCGGTTCAAACCCACCAGCCACTCCTCGGAAGGAAGGTTGGGCAATCCTACTTCCGTGTGATACTGCCTCGGAAACCCAAGGTGGGGTCGCTATGAGTCGGGTTTGACTCGACGGCACATAACAACAACAACAACAACAACATATGCATGTGAGAGCTGGACAATGAATAAGGAAGAATGAAGAAGAGTTGATGCTTTCGAGTTGTGGTGCTGGTGAAGAATTCTGAAAGTACCATGGACTGCTAAAAGAACTAACAAATCTGTCCTAGAAGAAGTGCAGCCGGAATGCTCCTTGGAAGTGAGAATGGTCAGATTTTGTCTCACCTACTTTGGTCATGTTGTCAGAAGGGACCATTCCCTGGAGAAGGATGTCATGCTTGGTATGGTGGAGGGTCGACAAATGAGGGGAAGGCCCTCAATGAGATGGATTGACACAGTGGTTGCGGCAATAAGCTCAAATATAGCAAGGATCATGGAGCTGGTGCAGGACTGGGTAGTGTTTTGTTCTGCTGTGCATTGGGTCACTATGAGTCAGAGACAACTTTATGGCATCTAACAACAACAACAACATAAGATTATTCACATTGTCATTTATTACAAGAAGACATCCATATCCCAGGACTCCCAGGATGAGTGGGGAACATCATATCAACTGGGTAATTGAATAGAAAATTTGGAAGTCTGAACAGTTTTCTTCTTATACCACAAATAGAATTTTCCTTTCAAAAGAAAAGGTAATATGAAGTGTGGAGATATATATATAGTATCTTTATTATAAAAAAATGGAAATTGGAACTTGTACTAAAGAGGCCAGAATACATCACTTAGATCCATTTCTAGATTTTAACCCACATTTTCAAAGCCATCCAAACATGGACCAGTTTTCTACTGCTGTTGTTGTTGCCATGTGCTGTCGAGTCAGACCTGACTCATAGCAAGCCCTCCTTGGGTTTCTGAGGCAGTATCACTACAGAAGTAGGTTTCCCAACCTTTCTTCTGAGGAGTGGCTAGTGGGTTTGAACTGCCAGCCTTCTGGTTAGCAGTCAAGTGCCTCCGGCAGTATGCTGCCAGAGCTACTAGTTTTCTACTGGAAATATCAAATACAAGAAAGACTTTGTCAATCAAAAGTATTTAATGTGAATTTATATATTTCAATATGAAAGTGTTAAGAAGAATAATGTCATTGTCTACAGATAATCATCTCACAAATCTGTAATTCAAGTAATTTCAAATTATACTAACTAATGGCCTTCAAGATCATTTATGTACTAATAGCTCCCTTTTCTTCTTGTGAAAATAATGAAATAAAAATAACACCTTTCCTCTTTAACACCACAAAAAGCCAAAATAAAATTTCTTTTGGAGGATAAGGATGTTTGGTAATTTTGACTCGATTTCTTTAATTTTATAATGACAGTATTAAACCCATGCAATGAATGTTAATTTTTCAAAATTTCAAACAAAATAAATTTTCCAAATACAAATTTTCTTTTTATAGCACCTAAAGGGAGCTCTGATGGCATAGTGCCCAAGGCATTTGACTGCTAATCAGAAGGCCGGCAGTTCAAACCCACCAGCCACTCCTCAGAAGGAAGATTGGGCAATCTACTTCCGTAGAGATTCCTCCTGGGAAACCCAAGGAGGGGTCACTATGAGTCAAATCAACTTGATGGCAGTGAGATAGCACCAAACACAGTATTTATAAAATATGGTCACTTGTATTTTTTTTTTCCCAACAAACTTGATTTATAGTAAGAGTTGGTGGTGACTCCACTATAGAAGCTCAGAAGTATAGTGAGGAAGTTTGAGGAGGAGCAGAGCACAGCCATAAGGGGATGGCAGGAGGTGGGAAGAAAACACCGTGGACTCATTTTCATTTCCACACTGTTCGGCAGAGAAGCCTACCCAGATGACTGTCAATGACTGGGATTCTCAGTTCAGCAGTAGTCTGGGAAGGCTGTTCATTGGCTTGTCTGAGACAGGGTCCTCTGTGGGGTAGTTGTTTTCAGTCTGTTTGAATTTCACTCCGTAAACATTAAGCTTTAGTTTGGTTTCATCTTCCCCTTTTCTTTCTTCCCTCTCATTTCCCCCAAGTCCTCTGGCATGGCCAGTACCTCCCACATCCTCTTTCTAAGAGTTTGGAGGTGAAAACACAGCCAATATTCCCATTTCAGCTACAGAATGGCATAGCAGAATGTTGGAGAGGGTTATCTTGGATTTAAATAAGAAATGTATCATGTATTAGCCATGTATTCCAACCCCTCAACCCACTGGTCAAATGGTATAAAATGTTTTAAGCATCATTTGGGCTATTATTAAATATTACTAAACTACCAAGGGAACTGAATTCAGCACTCAATGAAATACTCACATCATTCATTCCAGGTAGCATAATAATTCAAAAATGGGTGGTATTTTTAACCTTCATCTTCCAGTGTGTATACTATGTAAAATCAAAACAAAATCCACTGGCATTGAGTCAATTCCTACTCATTGCAACCCTACAGAACAGAGCAGAACTATCCCATAGAGTTTCCTAGGCTGTAAATCTTTCCAGAAGACTGCCTCATCTTTCTCCCATGAGTGGCTGTGAGTTCAAACTACAGACCTTTTGGTTAACAGCTGAATGCTTTAACCACTAGGCCACCAGAGCTCTGTGTATAATATAAATATTCAGTACAAATATAAGCTTTTGTATTTTTGTTCTTAATCAGGTGAGTTTAATGAGGCAAAGGAAAAAAAAAAAAAAAGCAACCATGGCAATAGACACAGTTAGCTGACCGTGGTTACACACAAAATAATCAAACCTCTCTACAGACTGGGCATTTAGTGCAAAGAGGGAAGTTTCTTTTGACTAACTTAGACATCTCTGTGATCAAAACAGTCGTGTCTGTAGAATCAGACCAGGACTTGATGCTAAATGTCAATGAGAGGTTTCTGACTCATCATGACCCCATGTTCAACAGAACAAAACACTGTCCTATCTTGTGGCATCGTCACAATCATTGCTATGTTTGAGCCTATTGTTGCAGCCATTGTGTCAATCCATCCCCATATACTTTACCAAGCATGATTTCCTTTTGCAAGTACTGATTCCTTCTGATAACATGTCCAAAATGCATGCGAAGGACTCTCTCCAGCCTCCCTTCGAAGGAACATTCTGACTGCCCTTCCTCTAAGACAGATGTGTTCTTTTCTCTGACGGTCTGTGGTATACTCAATATTCTTCTCCAACACCATAATTCAAATGCATCAATTGCTCCTTATTCATTGTCCAGCTTTAACATACATTAAAAAAGAAAAAAATTCACTGCCATCGAGTCAATTCCAACTCATAGCGACCCTCTTTGGATTTCCCAGGCAGTAAATAAGTAGATTGCCCAGTCTTTCTTCCATGGAGTGGCTGGTGAGTTTCAACCACCAACCTTCTGGTTAGCAGTCAAATGCCTTGTTGTTGTTGTTGTTGTTGTTATGTGCCGTCGAGTCGGCCCCGACTCATAGCGACCCCTCCTTGGGTTTCCGAGGCAGTATCACTACGGAAGTAGGATTGCCCAACCTTCCTTATGAGGAGTGGCTGGTGGGTTTGAACCGCCAGCCTTCTGGTTAGCAGGCAAGTGTCTTAGCCACTATGCTACCAGAGCTCCTTAGGCACTATGTTATCACGTACAAGAAAAAAAAAAAAAGGAAGAGGCAATTTAAAAAGCCATGGCTTGGGTCATGAGTACCTTAGTTCCTAAAAGTAACATCTTTGCTTTTTAACACTTCAAAGAGTGCTTTGCAACAGATTTGCCCAATGCAATAAGTCATTTAATTTCTCAACTGCTTCTTCCAGGGACATTCATAGTGGATCATTTACAACTTCAATATTTTCTCCATTTATCATGATGTGGCTTAATGGTCCTGCTGCGAGAATTTTTGTTTTCTTCACATTGGGGTATAATCCATACTGAAGGGTATAGTCTTTGACCTTCATCAGTAAGTGTTTCAAGTCTTCTTCACTTTCAGCAAGCAAGGTTGTGTAACCTGCATGTCACAGGTTGTTACAGAGTCTTCTTCCAATCATGATGCTTCATTCTTCATATAGCCCAGATTCTCAGATTATTTCCTCAGTCTATAGATGGAATTTTCCAAAAATTTATACTTTGTGCATTACATGTTCCAATTATTAATGGACATTGGCTGTTTCTTCCCATTTTGAGTCATGCAATAAGAATATTGTAATTTCAAGTTGTCAAAAGTTAAATGGAATACATAAAGATCAATATCCTAGGCATTAGTGAGGTTTTATGGTCTGCTTTTGGCCATTTTGAGTCAGAAAACCATAATTTCTACTATGATGGGAATGAAAAATTGAAGAGGATTGGCATGGCATTCATCATCACAAAAAAATTATTTCAAGATCTATCCTGAAGTACAATGCTGTCAGTGATAAGATGATATCCATAAGCCTGTAAGGAAGACCAATTAGTACAACTATTATTCAAATTTATGCTCCAAACACCAAAGCCAAAGATTAGGAAGTTAAAGATTTTTACCAACTTCTGCAATCTGAAATTGACCAAATGTGCAATTAAGATGTATTGATTATTACTGGTGATTGGAATGTGAAAGTTGGAAAAAAAAAATTATCAATAGTTTGAAAATAGTGTCTTGATAATAGAAATGAAGTAAAATATTGCATGATGGAAGTTTGCAAGACCAATGACTTATTCATTGTAAATATCTTGTTGCAACAGTATAAACCATGGCTATACATGTGGACTTCGCCAAGTGGAGTACACAGAATTCAGATTGACTACATTTGTGGAAAGAGGGAATGGTGAAGCTCAATATCTTCAGCCAAAACAAGGCCAGGAGCTGACTGTGGAACAGATATCAATGGCTCATATGCAAGTTCAAGTTGAAGCTGAAGACAATTAAAACAAGTCCAAGAGAACCAAATATGAACTTGATTGTTTGAACTGAATTTAGAGACCATCTGAAGAACAGATTTGATGCATTGAACTCCAGTAACTGAAAATCAGAAGAATTGTGGGATGACATCAAGAACATAATCTATGAAGAAAGCAAAATGTTGTTAAAAAAACAGGAAAGGAAAAAAAGGCCAAAATAGATGTCAAAAGACACTCTGAAACTTGTCCTTGAATAGAGAGTACCTGAAGAAAACAGAAGAAATGACAAGATAAAAGAGCTGAACAGATTTCAAAGAGCAGGTTGGAAGACAAAGTCAATTATTGTAATAGAATATCCAAATACCTGGAGTTAGAAAACCAAAAGGGAAGAACATGTTTGGCATTTCTCAAGCTCAAAGAACTGAAGAAAAATTTCAAGCCTTGAGTTGCAAAATTGAAAGATTCTATGGGCAAAATATTAAATGATGCAGGAAACATCAAAAGAAGATGGAAGGAATACGGAGTCAGTGTACCAAAAATAATTGGCAGATGTTCATCTATTTCAGGAGGTGCCGTATAATCAAGAACCACTGGTACTGAAGGAAGAAGTTGAAGCTGCACTGAAGGAATTGGTGGAAAACAAGGCCACAGGAATTGACTGAATACCCATTGAGATATTTCAACAAACGGATGCTGCACTGGAGGCACTTTACTTCTTTATGCCAAGAAATTTGGAAGACAGCTACCTGGCCAACTGACTGGAAGAGAACCGTATTTGTACCCATTCAAAAGAAAGGTGATCCCACAGAATGTGGCAATTATCAAACAGTATTATTAATATCATGCACAAGTAAAATTTTCCTGAAGATAATTCAAATATGGTTGAATTAGTATATTGACAGGGAACTTCCAGAAATGCAAGCTGGATTCAAAAGAGGAGTAGAAAGAGGGATATCATTGCTGAAGTCAGATGAATCTTGGCTGAAAGCAAAGAATACCAGAAATTTGTTTGCTTGTGTTTTATTGACTATGCAAAAACATTCAACTGTGTAGATCATAACAAATTATAGATAACATTGAGAAGAATGGGTATTCCAGAACACTTTATTGTGCTCATTAGGAACCTGTACATAGATGAGGAGGCTGTCATTCAAACAGAACAAGGGGATACTGCATGGTTTAAAATCAGTACGGGAGTGTGTCAGGGTCGTATCTTTTCACCATACTTATTCAATCTGTATGCTGAGCAAATAATCCGAGAAGTTGAACTATATGAAGAACGCAGCTTCAGGATTGGTGGAAGACTCTTGAACAACCTGTGATATGCCAAAGACACAATCTTAACTGCTGAAAGTGAATATGACTTGATGCACTTACTGATGAAGATTAAAGACTACAGTCTGCAGTATAGATTACATCTCAACATAAAAAAAAAAAAAAAAGAAAAAAGAAAATCCTCACAACTGGACCAATAAGGAGCATCCATGATAAACGGAGAAAATAAGCAGTTAGGAAATAGGTGAAATATTGCACTGGGCAAATCTTCTGCAAAAGACCTCTTTAAAGTTCTGAAGAGCAAAGATCTCTCTCTGAAGACTAAGGTTTGCCTAACCCAAGCCACAGTATTTTCAATAGCCTCATATCCATATGAAAGCTGGACAATGAATAAGGAAGAACAAAGAAGAGTTGATGCTTTTGAGTTGTGGTGTTGGAGAAGAATACTGGAAGTACCATGGACTGATTGCCAGAAGAATGAAAAAAAAAAAAAAAATCTGTCCTGGAAGAAGTTCAGCCAGAATGCTTCTTGGAAGCTAGAATGGCCAGACTTAATTTCACATACTTTGGTCATGTTGTCAGAAAGGACCATTCCCTGGAGAAGGATAGCATTCTTAATAAAGTGGAGGATCAGGGAAAAAGGTGAAGACCCTCAATGAGATTGTTTGACACAGTCAGTGCAAAGATGGACTCAGGTATAGCAAGGATTGTGAGGCTGGTATAGGATCCGGCAGTGTTTTATTCTTTGTACATAACCTCAGATATAACTTGAAATGTTTATCTATTTATTTTTTGTGGTGAACATGATACCTTTACTCTTCAATTTGTTATTCCTGGCATAATTACTATATGATTGTCTGATTCAAAATGGCCAATACCAGTCCATTTCAGCTCACTAATTCCTAGAATATTGATCTTTATATATTCCACTTCATTTTTTACAATGTCCAGTTTTCGCGATTCATAATTCATGTTCCGCTTTCTGATTATTAGTAGATATTTGTACCTGTTTCTTCTCATTTTGAGACATGCCAGAGTAACAAACAAAGGGCCAGAAAGCTTTACTCCAACCACATCATTAAGCTCTCCTCTATTTTGATGAGGCAGCTCTTTCCCAGTCATTTTTTGAGTGCCTTCAAACCTGAAGGGCTCATTTCTCTGCCCCAAATCCAACAGTATTTTGCTGCTAGTGATTAGTTTTTCAGTGAATGATTTTATTCAGAAGTGGACCTTGTCATGTTCTTCTTACCAATTTGTCTTAGTCTGGAAGTTCTGATGAAACCTGTCCACCATGGGTGACCCTGCTGGTATTTGAAACATTGGTGACATAGTTTCTAACATCACAGCAGCACACAAGCCTCAACAGTACAACCAACTAACAGACAACTGGTGGATGTGTGTGTGTGTGTGTGTGTGTATTAAATAAGCTTCTTTTGTATACAGGTGACAGTACCCAATTGAAATTAAATTAAAACTAAATTTATTATCTCATATGACTGAAAATTATGAATGAAACAACTCTCAAATACAATTGAGGTATGTTTCTCCCTCTCAGTTCTGCTTTTCTGTGACCAGCATTATTCTTTCCTCTGAAGACAAGTCTTTCTTCGCGTGGAAAGGACTCTGAATACTACAACGAGCTGCTGATTCACATTAATCCAGATTCATAAATTAGTCGAAACTGAGGGATTCCTATTTTGAAACAATCATTTTTGGTGTGAAATAATGCATAATTTATATGTGTCCAAGTGTAATTGCATAGGTATATTTTTCTGAAAGAAGTCCCATAATCTTCAGATTCTCAAAGATGGCTCTTGGTTTATCAATCAAACAACCCTTCAAACCTTCTTTTGGGATACTGTTCCTCATTCTATGGTTTTCATCACACTTCCACTTGTATGATCTCTCAAACTGATCAAGATTCCATTCAATTTTAATATGCAATGTCTTGACCATAATGATTGATTCAGGATTGGAAAAAAAAAAAAAAAAGTTTCAAGCAAGGCCAATTAGAGGTCTTTTCCTGAATGTTTTCATTTGGAGCTGGCAATAAATGGGCCTGAATCTTAAATTTGTACAGTTAGTGTATAGTAGTACTGTAATACTCTGTCTGCAAACAGCTGCCCAACAGTGATTTGCATACTGTTTTCATTTGCTTCGCTACATCAATAGACACAAAGTAATTAAGTCAATTAATCCAAATCAGCAAATACATACTGAGGATCTATTGTGTGCCAGGGACTGCTCTGGCTATGTACATAAAAATGAATAAGATACACTTATTTTCTTCAGAAACACTTATTGTGCATATCTACCCAATGCTCATGGAAGTTGATGACAGCAAGGGCCATGATGATGTTCTCTTATGTACTGCATTGGTCCTCAACTTGTATAATGTCCCCTTTGTGTAAAACAAATATCCCATTCAATCTACTGGAATGAAATTTATTAATTGTATCACATATATATTTTGAAAATATTCTATGTGCTGGTTTCACTATAAATAATGAAGCACAAAACATTTTAAAATAAAATGTCTACTTAAATATGTCAGTGTTAAGAACAGAGATGATAATCATAGACTCACAAAATACTCTTTAGGGGCAATGCCGGGTCCTAGGTGTTAGATTTCCAAGGATTGAGCTGTGATTGTGAATGAAAGCTTTGTTTGTTTGTTGTGTTGTGTTTTTAATTTCCCAAGGCTCTATGCCCTGTAGCCAACAGACTAGACCTATCTGGCCATTACAACATGTTCAAATGTGAAAAGAGAGTAATTTGGACTTGAAAAATGCTTCCTTAAACTTCTCAATTATTCAAATGTCTTTACTTTTTATAAAATGAAATTTTTAACTTAACTAGGGTTACTATAATTTTCTTAACTGAGAAAAAAAATGACAACCAATGCAGTACATTGTTCTGGGCCTCTCTTTCGACGTGTGTAATGGACCACTTTATAGTAGCACTGTCAATCTTGTGCTGATTCTTGAATGTACTCTATGCATACTTCTTGGGTTACACTGAATTTGGCTTGTTTATTCATATATAAGCGTTGTAACTAAGGGGAAAGTTAATAGTTATGTATCTTTGTTTTCTAATACAGAAATAATGGTTAAATTGGAGCTTAATTTATAACAAATAATCAGAAAATCAAACATGACTGAGAACATTGAAAAACAAAGAATAAATAGCAGAATTGACAATAGCACTGAAATTCACAGTATAATAAAATTTCATTGCCATGTGTAAACAAGGCCAGAACGTTCCTAAAGTTAAAACTTTAGCACACCGTTAACCATAAACACAAGGACTCACTATAAAGAACTGACAGAGCCCTAAAGAAATATGCTGTGTAAGCAAGAAGATTTGGCCATGGCAATTTGGTGATCAAGTAAAAAGCAATAATTCTGCTGCCTTACATACCTGAACTGCTTTAAAACCTTCAGAAATATTACATCCACAGTGATGTTCTGAGAAAAATGAGTATGTGAATATAAGACTATATTCTATCCAGGTGAGCCTCGCTGTTTGAAGATATAAATAGTGGTGTAGTAGGATGACATTGATGAAACAGAAGCCATTTTTTTTTTCACATATTGAAGTCTTGCAGATAATAAATGGTTGAACATGAAAAGAAACACTATTATTTATAAGCTGTAAACAAGTGTGTAGTTTTCTGCCATCAAGTAGGATTCTGATACAATGACTACATGACAGAACAGAACTACCTCCGTAGGGTTTCCCAGGCTGTAATCTGTACAGAAGCAGATCATCAAGTGTTTACTCCCACGGAGCCACTAGTGGGTTTGAACTGCCCACCTTTTGGTTAGTGGCAGAACATTTAACCATCCAGCCACAAGTTTAAACACCTGAAAAGATGGAGATTTTAAATGCCATGTTGATATTCCCTACTTGGGATATTCTTCACTCTGGATATGGCTATGCACGGGATTTAGTTACTTAAATATAAAGCAACAGCACATTTGTTATTCTAGAGAAGAGTGAAGTGATCTGAAAGCAAATATTTTAGTCTAAGTTGCTAATTGTTGTATCAGATAATGTAAATTGCTTAAATCAGTTAAAGTTGGATCCTTAATGCTATACGTATGTATGTATGTATGTATGTATCTCTCTATTCATCATCTATCCACCATCTTCCTTCCTAATTTTGATGGTATTGTAGGAGGGGAGGGTTTCCTCTGGATGATCTGAGAACAAAGCTACATTACAGTGTGGACGTCTGAAGTTTTCCCTGAGGGAAGGATATTCTCACTGATTGATGATTACCTTGCGATGGGTGGGAAATGAAAACTAATTATGTGGGTCCTGATCTATTCCATGGCAACAAACAAGAACAACAATGTTGTAGAGGAAGAGAAGGAAGTTTTTGTTTTGATCTTACCTTTCTCTGTGTGTCACGTTATTCAGGCCTGTCAAAGATAAATGGATCACATCTACTGGCGAGAATGATTCTCAGTGGGAGCATGACTATTCCAAATGGACATTTTGTAAGAAATACAAGGGCAATTTCTCAACGGTTTAGGGACCCTGACATTTAGAAGACAGTCCTTCTGGGATGCACATACAGTACTGAAATATGTTCACTGAGTTAAAAAGTCTGCTTAAATTATCTAAGGTTGGAAACTAAATCATTTATATATAAACCAAAGTAATTTGGGTAAGAGTTTAATATACACTTGTTTGTCTGGAATTTCACTATAGTGAGTATTGAAGGTAAATTGTACTTTAGTTCGTTATGTTAGTTATGCACTAACGGCAATACCTCTTTGGTATATAATTCAGTTGTCAACCAACACATCTATATCTGCATGCTGCATTCATAATAAAGGAGCTCTGGTGATACTGTGGTTAAAGCATTTTTTCTGCTTACCAAAATGTTGACTGTTTGAACCCACCAGCCACTCCATGGGCAAAAAGCAAGGCAGTCTGCTTCTGTCAAGATTACGATCTTGGAAACCCTCCCAGGCAGTTCTACTCTGTCCTATGGGGTTTCTATGCCTAGGAATCCACTCAATGGCAATGGAGTGAACTTTTATTACATTTCTACCATTGGAACAAGCATCTGCTTTTGTCCTTAAACTTTTAGTGTAGTTTAGACAGAGCACTTCCATATTAAACTGCATTACTTCCCTTTTATTTTCCTTTATGTATGATTTTAAATGGTGTGTGTTTATGTTACATTATTCATTAACTTAAATTCATGGTGTGAAATAGAAAAAAGCATAGAAAACCAGAAAGATATTTACTTGTGTTTTATTGACTATGCAAAAGCATTTGACTGTGTGGATCATAACAACTTATGAATAACATTATGAAGAATGGGAATTCCATAACTATTATGCTTTTGTTGAAACTGTGCATGGATTGTATATAGGCTGTCACTCAAACAGAGCAAGATGATACCTCGTGGTTTAAAATCAGGAAGAGTGTGCATCAGGGTTGTACATTTCACCAAACTTATTCAATCTGTGTGCTGAACAAATAAAGTGGAAAGCTGCACCATGTGATGAAGAGTGCAGCATCAGGATTGTAGGAAGACTCCTTGACAAGCTGAGATAGGCAGATGGCACAATCTTAACTGCTGAAAGTGAAGAATACTTGAAGCATTTACTGATGAAGGTCAAAGGCTACAGTCTTTAGTAGAGATTACACTTCAACGTGAAGAAAACAAAAGTCCTCACAACTGGACCAATAAGCAGCATCACAATAAATGGAGAAAAGACTAAAGTAGTCAGAGATTTCATTTTGTTGGATCCACAGTCCACACCCATGGAAGAAGCAATCAAGAAATCAGACGTTGCATTGTACTGGGCAAATCTGCTGCAAAAGACCTCTTTAAAGTACTGAATTGCAAAGATCTCATTTTGAAGACTAAGTGTGCGTAACCCCAAGCCACAGTATTTTCAATTGCCCATATACATATGAAAGCTGGATAATGAACAAGGAAGACAGTAGAAGAGTTGATGCCTTTGAATTATGGTGTGGTAAAGAATACCACTAGCCACTCTTCGGAAGGAGGATGGGGCAATCTACTTCCTTAATGATACTGCCTCGGAAACCCGAGGACAGGATACCCAGGCAAAGGGGTGGGAGGTAAGGCTAGGCCTCAAGCCCCCTAGATCCAGGAAAGGGAGGGAGCAGAAGAGGCCAGGGACCTGCAGAGAAGCAGGATATCCAGGTAAAAAAGGAGTGGGAGGCAAGGCTAGGCCAAAAGCTCCCTAGAACCAGTAAAGGGAGGGAGCAGCCAGGGACCACAAAGTGGCAGTTTCCAGGTAGGAATTAGGTAAGGGGAGGGCGCAGAGGTTTCCACCACCAAAGGAAGACAAATTTATGTCAGCTTGTCATCCTCTGGGACTTGTAGGTTGCTATGAGGCTTGAGGCTGTGCTTCTGGTGTCTCAGATGCCAGCAGAGTTGCACATGGTGCACAGGTTTCAATGCAGCTTACAGACTAAGACAGACTAGGAAGGAGGAGGAAGCCATCCACTTCTCAAAAACTGGCCAGGGAAAACCTTATGAATAGCAGAGAAACACTGTCTGATACATTACTGGGCAACTTTATGAATAGCTTGGAAACATTGTCCGACACAGTGCAGGAAGATGAGCCCTGTGAGTCAGAACCAACTCAACAACACCTAACAACAACAATAAACAGGAAATGTATAATATTTTATATAAAATAGAGCATTATTCCTTAACAGATTTGTTTTAATCATGACTGAGTGTGACCACAACTTCGTCAAGGGGTGGCATTATAATTACCTTTTTGTTAAACTACATTTTCATCGTGGTGTTTTTGTTGTTGTTGCTCACTAGTATATTCTGACTTATGGTCACTCCCTGCATGCAGAGCAGAACTGCTCCATAGGGTTTTCAACACTGTGACCTTAACGAAGACGTTCACCAGACTTGTCTTCCGAGGCACCTCATGAGTTCAAACCACCAACCTTATTGGCAAGCAGCTGAGCACTTAATAGTTTGTGCCACCCAATAAAAACTTTTTTATTTATTATGGTGACACTTCTTTAAAAGTTTTCAAAATTTCTCAACTGGATCTCAGCAATAATGTGAGAAATTTAGAAAATTGATATTAAAAGTGTTTTTTCATTGATGAATTGTGAATGCTCTAGAGTACTTTTGAGATGTGTCCTTCTATGATATGATGTGAGTAAGCCATAAAAGTCTAGAGTGAACCCTAAAGCCTCCAATTTTAGGGATAGTGCCTGAGACTTGTTCTTTGAAAGGTATTGATTCTAGGCATTGGTTGTGAGATTAAATTCTGCCTCAAGAGTCTTAATATTGTCACATGTACCTTGGTGAAATTTTCATATTAATATGTTCAAAGCATCTGTACACCAGAACGATAAGAATCTGTTAGACTACGGCAAAAGTTGCCTAATTCGTATTTGCTTAATGAAGAGAATGTGTGTCAGAATTTGTTCAGAAGCCTGCCTCAGTATAGTCTAGTCACGAGTTTGCAAGAGAGTATCTTACATATGTTTTAATTTTTGGCGGTCACTGTCATATATGAAAACTAATAGTCTTAGTTTTCTGGGTGTCACAAAGTGGGTGGCTTTAAAAAACAGAAATTTATTTTCTCGCAGTCCATATCTGGTTATCAACTGTGTCGATTCCTCCTGAGGGCTTTGAGAGAGGAGCTTTGCATGCCTTTCCTAGTTTCTGCCAGCAGCAGACAATACTTGGCGTTCCTTTACTGCTTACAGATACATCAGCTTCACCACATGACGTCTGTCTTCCTCTGGTGTATGACCCTGTTTCCATGTCTGCCTCTTCCTTTTGGAAATTACCAATCAGAAGGGATTAGGACTCAGATTCAACTACTCTAGCATGATTTAACTGAGAATATCTTCAAGGACACATTCTATTTCCCGAAGCAAGGTCACATTCACAGGCACAGTGATTTTAATATATTGGGGTGAGGGGAGGTGGACAAGGATGTGATTCAACTCATAAAACTAATGTATTATAGTTGTGCATGACAAAATTGAGTTAGATCAATTCAAAATAGATAAATAATTTCATTTAAAACTCATAATAATCCTATGGGATAAATACTCATTTTAGAGATGAAGAAATTCAAAGCGAGAGAAGTTAAGCAATTTACTCAATTCATACAAACTGGAAGCAAGTCCCAGACAAAATTTATTGTAAAGCCTATGTTCATAACCACTGATAAGAGATCAACTCTTATCATTATAGATTAAATTCAAATATAATTTTCTTCAAAATGGTGTGATATTTTATTTAAAATAATTTCTATTTTCATATATTATTAAAGATCCATCATGAATTGATATTCTTATGGTATTGATATCTCTGAGTCAGGTCCGACTCGACGGCACATAACAACAACAACAACAGCAACAACTATGGTAGAGTTGGCATTTTTTGAAATATTCTCTTTTTTCCAGTTTCCGATTTTCTAAAGAAAAATAAGCAGTATCATATTATTTCTAACAGATTTGTTCTAATCACTGACAGAGTTTGACCACAACTTAATCAAGGAGTAGCATTGTAGGTTACCTTTTTGTTAAACTGCATTTTCTTTGTGGTGTTTTTATTGTTGTTGCTGACGAGTGTATTTCACCTCTACAAGTGTACACTGCCTTTTTTACCCCTTGCTAACATTTTTCTTTTTTCTTCTCACTCTTAATTGGTGGATTTAAATTTATTCACCCTTTTTCATAGGGCGAATTAGGAAAGGAAGACAAAAAGATTTCTCCTCAGATAATTGATAGGAGTTAATGAGGTAGTCCTTTCCTTCATATTGCACAAAACCATAAACGGGAAGTTAAGGTTAAAGGGATTTTTCCCTAAATCAGTGTCAAAACTGACTTCCTCTTTAGTTTTTCTGATAATACTTAATGCAAGAATTGTTAGTACAAAAAAAAAAAGCTCATATTTGCTGATTATTTCTTATCTACTAATTTTTTTAAATCACTTTTATTAACTATTTATCCCTCATTTTCTGATGCAAGTACTATTATTATTATTTTAGGAATGAAGATATTACTTTGCCCAAAGCCACAGCAAGTATGTGGTGAGATCCCAAAACTATGCTTTTAATTTTTTTTTTTTTAAATATATTGCCTCCTTAAAAGCACTGATCATGGAGGGTCAAATACTTGGTATCTAACTGAAAGGTCAGTGGTTCAAACCCACACAGTGGATCCTGACTATCTGCTCCTGTAAAGATTCTTTTTATTGTCTGCCGTGGAAACAATTCCAATTTTCAGTGGCCTAGGAAACCTTATGGGGCAGTTTACTTTGTCACATGGAGTTGGTGTGAATCAAAATTGACTTGATGGTGCCTAACAACAACAACATGGCATGGAGGGAGCAATGGCAGTTTGGTGGTATTATGCTTTCCTTCCATGTGGCAAACCCAGGTTAGATTCCTGGTCAACGTGTCTCAAAGGTAGCCACCATCTTTCTGTCAATAGAGGTTTGCACATTGCAATGATGCTGAAAAGACATCAGTGGAGTTTCCTGGGTAAGACTGACTAGGAAGAAAGACCTGGTGATATTTCCAAAAATCGGCCAGTCATAACCTATGGATCTCAGTACACTGATTCCAGTGTGTATGGGATCACCATAAGTCAGAGGCCAACTTGATGGCAACTAATGACAGAAATCACATCATGGCATAACAGGAAGTTCAAAATGCCATCAAGTACCAGGTGAAGACAAAATTTAAATCATTCTGACTGAAATCATCCCTATATCAAACTTTTCATTCTCCAAGGAAAAGTGCTCTCTGTAAATACCAAAGATGGGAACGCAATCTCTCTATAAAAACAGGTCACAAGATAGGTTTAGTTTCATATAAACTTCAGATAATTGAATTAATAGTAAAAAAAAAAAAATTTGCATGAAGTGTTTCAAGTAGTGAAATATGAAAACAAAAACTTAGCAAAGACTACAATTAATAAAAATGAAAACGCATACTTAAAATGAAGTGAGTATAACATTTAGATATGAAACATGTAACCCTTAAAGCATAAAAAATAAACATATGGAATGAGCAGATTAGACATCATTGAGGACATAATTGATGACAGGGATACAAAAATATGCAGAAAATGCCCTTTAAATAAAGCTTATATACAACAGAAGATAGAAATATGAATGAGTAGCTAAGATAAATATAAATGCATTTCAATTAATATTCTAGGTTAAAGAGCAGATCAAATAAGGGTAAATACATAATAGCTGAAGATTTTGGCTAAAAATTTTGCAGATTAGAAACCACAGGTATGGGAAACACAATGTTTACCAAACAAAATAAATAAAAGGACGTGTAAATCTAATGGCAAAACACTGAGACAAAGATACTATCTTGAACAGAAAGCAGGCATATTACCTATAGAAAAACAATTAAACCTAAAATTGACTTTCCAATGAAACAACAGAAGTCAGAGATAGTAAACTGACGTATTTTATATGCTAGCTGAAAATAACTAGAATTGCATTACCAACTAGATCCCAGAAAGAAAGCAAGGTAAACATATTTCAGGTATATGGGAGCAAAATTTTACCTCCACTAGTCTCTCTTTAGGAGCTCTGGTAGCATAGTGCCTAAGGCACTTGACTGCTAACCAGAAGGCTGGCGGTTCAAACCCACCAGCCACTCCTCTATGAGTCGGGGCCGACTCGATGGCAAATAACAACAACAACAACAAAGTCTCTCTTTAAGATAGCTTGTGAAGGATACACTTAAGAAAAGAAGAAACTGACTTAGAAGGAAGGTTAAACTACATGAAGAAACAAAGATTAAGAAAATGTTTTCCATTTGTTTTTTTAACAGAGTCTACTGTCAAAGCTGATCAGTTCTACATGATTTATAATTCCTGAAAACAAAACACACGAAGTAAACCCAAGATGTACCTAATTAGGTTAGTGGTAAACTAAAAGAGCCTCTTAGGTGAAGCATGAGACCACGTGTTACGGAGCACTAGTAAATGAGGCCAAAAATTTAAAAATACTTGGCTAAATGTCATTACTTTATGGGTGAACAGCCATGTCAGAGAGACAACGGAAATGGCATTCTTGTAGAACCAGGGGAGTTGAGAGAAAGAGCAGGGGAAGCAATATAGTGGGAGCTGAGGTGCCCACTACTCAAAGGGCCAAGCACTTTTAGGGATAGGGACACCTAGATTTTATCTTTACGATATTTTTATTGCTGAAATAAAACATCTTGTCCCCTTAACCATTCAGTGAAGCCCCTTATATATAAAAAATATCCTAATGACAATTAAGAAAATCATCAAGAGGGGGGAAAAATAGATACTGGAGTCACTCTTTTTCTTTCATAAAACTGAAACTGGTATAGTAAAAATGTTTCACAAAACCATTACTAAATTAAATGAGGTTTGGAGAATCCCTGAACTAAAAGACAAAGGTGATCCTGAAATTATATACAGAAATTAGCAGAAACCTTGGAAGCGGTCATTTGAATTTCCACAGGCCTTGGAATACTATATACAATTTAGTGGATGTGGAAAACTTAGATGCCCTTTAATTTTTAAATATATGCACCAAGATATGAACCAGTTTTCTATCAAGAGGTTGGTTTTCTTTTCTTCTTCAGCTTCTTTCTTTCTTTTTCGTTGTTAAGTATAGTCGAATTTTACACTATTGTCCCAGAAGCTAATCCATGACCCCTCCCTAATAGATGTGATAAAGGGCCCACTAAAACCTCTAAACCTTTCCTTTACCTCAACCCCATCACAGTTGCTGATTACATTGTGTATAGGTGTGTTTATGAGAGCCTGGGTGGTGGGTAGTGCTTAAGGCATTTGACTGCTACCCAGAAGGCTGGCAGCTCAAACCCACGAGCCACTCCTCAGAAGGAAGACTAGGCAATCTACTTCGCTACAGATTCCGCCTCCGAAACCCAAGGAGGGGTCTCTATGAGTAAGAATTGACTCCACGGCTGTTTTGTTTTGGTTTTAAATGTGTGTTTATAACATCTGTATCTATTTATTTATCTCTCTGTCTGTTGATCTATCTGTCTAATTGCTGTCTTCTCTACTGTTGTTGTGTTGTTGTTATGTGCCCTCGAGTAGGACGGACTCATAGCGACCCCTCCTTGGGTTTCCGAGGCAGTATCACTACAGAAGTAGTGAGTAAGTCCCATATCTATTTGTTCATTTTTTTGTTGGTTTGTTTGTTTTGTTTTTTCCCCCCTCTTACTATTTTATTTTTGGTTTTGGTTTACTATTTTATTACCATTCCTAGCATGGTACCTTGCGCAAAGAGGTACTCAGAAAACATTTGTTGATTTATGACATCATTTTCTTTTGTTTTATTTCTGTTTCCTTGAATATGAATTGAAAATATTCAACAAATAAATATTGAGCTCTTATCTGCTCGGGAGCTCTGGTAGCGTAGTGCCTAAGGCACTTGACTGCTAACCAGAAGGCTGGTGGTTCAAACCCACTAGCCAGTCCTTGGAAGGAAGGTCACTCTATTTCCATAGTGATACCGCCTGGGAAACACAAGGAGGGGTCACTATGAGTCGTTCTGACTCAACAGTACATAACAACAACAACCACTACCATCTGCATGACATGTGCTAGTCTTTGAGTCATATTCACCTCGTACAAAACAGGGGTCCCTGACTTCACAGACCTGCTGCTCTGGTGGGAGGAATGGAGCAGAAAGCACATTAAAAAATAATATACAGTCAGTTAGGGATTAATAAATATTATTGATTAAAAAAAATGGAGCATAAGAACGGATAGGAACTGTTGAACATTGCAGTTTTAAATAGAGTGGTCGGAGATGGCATTAAGTACCAAAGTGAAAAGTGTGGATCACATCACAAGTTTTTGTATGAGCAAAGGATAATAAAGTATCTAGCTCAATAAAATTAATGTTGGCATAGTGTTATGTATTACTATAAAGATAAATATCATTTCATTTAATTTAAGAAACTATTTTTTATATGGAAAAGGCTCAAGAAGATACACCCGAGAAGTGGAAACCATATTAATAATCAGGTGGCCATAGGAAAATTAGAGTGTGTAGAAAATTGGTATTATATGGAATCAATATTTTGAGAAAAGTAAGCAGCAAAGATTTTTAAAGAGGGATGTATCAGGTTCTAATCTGTCATGCATGTACTGAATACCATTTATAAAATACGTACCTGTCTCACTTTTATGTCAAACCTAAAAGCATTCATCTTTGAAATCTCCATTCTCAGGGGTAATCCAAACATCAGTTAAGAATTTCTGCTGCAGTTCATTTAGAAGATATGAGGATCATAAACTAACATAATAACAAAGAAAGACTGTAGTTACAAAAGATATTTTGAAAATATATTCCAATATTTTTGTGGAATGTGTTTTGAAGTTCAAAAGCCTGAACATGACACTTGTATCACTAAGTAATGCACCAAGTGAAGAGAGAGATACAACACATTGATTTTGCAGCAATTTTCAGTTAAATCAAATATTTAGATAATATGAAAAATAAGCCTTTCATAAAGCAGCTATCATTAAATATTAATTTACCCATTCAGTGGGAGAAGTCTTTAGTTTCTGACACAAGTAATAAGCACATTTGCAAAAGTCTAGCTCAGAGTTTTTGTGACTAGCCCATCAGTTTTTATTTGGTCAAATAAGCCTACCAAATAAGAGTGTAATTTAAAAAAAATGAAATAAAATTAATGGAAAAACTTATGTGGAATACAAAGAAGACTATCTACAAATCACCACCATAAAGTATTCTGATTCTTTTGATATAAATAACATATGATCATAAAGCATTACAGTTGTAGGGATTTTGCATGTTAATTTAAAAAAAAAAAATCCCTTACTCACTTATGAATTATCAACAAATGATCATTCAGTATGTCACTGACCACCTAAAGTAAAAAAAATTTTCACTTCCTTGTGAGATTAGTCTACTTCAAAGGCAGATGTCTCTCACTGCTAAAAAGGTTTTTCTTGTAATGCAATGTAATCAAATTCCTGGTTGGAAGTGAAGTGTTTAGACTGTGATATCTAGCAACAGTCTTGGATACATCCTTATTGTGGTATCAATCTGAACAAGCGACTTAGTCTCTAAGATTTCAGTTTGCTCAGTTTTATGTATGTACTTTTGAAGAGAGTTACAACCTCATCAGGCTATTGTAAGGACTAAATGAGACAAAGAATGAAAGTGCCAAGCATTTACTAAGGGTTCTAAAGACATTAACTATATTCAGAGTAACTACTAACTCATGTTCTCTCTAATTTCTTATGCCACTTATAGAAAGTCTAATTATAATTTGAAGGCAGTGGTGGTTCAGTGGTAGAATTCTCACCTTCCATGCAGGTGACCTAGATTCAAGGCCCAGCCAATGCAGTGCAGCCATTAACATCTTTCTCTAGAGGCTTGCGTGCTGCTGTGATGCCCAGCAGGTTTCAGTAGAGTTTCCAGACTGAGAGAGACTAGGAAGAAAGACCTACTGATCGACTTTGAAAAATCAGCCAGGAAACCCCACAGATCACAACAGTCCAGTTCTGTTGTGCGTGAGTCTACACAAATCGGGGGTCGACTGGGCAGTTAACAATAACAAAAATTATAATGTGAACTATATAAGCCAAATCAACCAAACCCATTGCCAAATGAATTGATTCCGACTCATAGTGACCCTATAGGACAGAGTAGAATGTCTCTCATAGGGTTTCCAAGGCTGTAAATCTTTACAGAAGCAGATTGCCAGACAGGATCAGATTAGGAATATGAAAGCATTACTCTGGTAGCCTGTAGTGTCCTCTCCTCTGTTTACTCACACATTTGAACAGGATATGTGAGTTGTATATACATGTGTATGTGTGTGTGTGTGGAGGGGGATTAACTATCCATGATGTAACTTCTTTTTAAATGCTACTTGACTGCTAACCAGAAGACTGGTGGTTCAAACCCACCAGCCACTCCTCGGAAAGTAGATTTGACAATCTACTTCTGTAGTGATACTGCCTCAGAAACCCAAGGAGGGGTCACTATGAGTCGGGTCTGACTCGAGGGCACATAACAACAACAACACTATAATATTAGTGATTGAATGCAAACGTGATGTGTCATTTTAGTGGAAAGAAATGAACTGGATAATATATATATATGTGTGTGTGTGTGAGTGTGTATGTATTTTTTTTTGAGTCTGTTTAGGGATCACATGTTTTTGAGTCTGTTTAGGGATCACAATGAGCATTCTATTGTGCAGTTTGTGATCATTAAAGTTGGGAATATGAGTAAAGCAATTGCAAATCAAGAAACACACTTTGTGTTTTATCTTCTATCATGGAATCATACATGGCTAAGTGCATAAAATTTGTCTTTCTTGAATCTGTAAACTTAGTTCTCACACACACACATATATATTAGTGCATACAGAGTACTAAGATTTTGACTAAATGAAAAAATACAAAAAACAAACTCACTGTCATCAAGTTGGTTCCTACTTACAGCAACTCCTCCTTGGGGTTCTGAAGCAGTATGTTTACAAAGTAGATTGCCCAGTTTTTCTTCCGTGGAGTCCGTGAACTTAGCTGTTTCAACAATCAATGTAAAATTCTGTTGATCTCACACAATGAAAAATTGACTTTTACCAGTTTTGCTTTAAATGATCATATTTCAATTTTGATCCTTTTTTTTTTAATAATAAATGCTACAAATATAAATGAACTAATGAGAAGATATCATAAAAGAAAATTTAAAACAAATATTACAACAAATTACTTGTTCTATTTTTAGATAAATCTTTCATCTGCAGCATAATTAAAGCATTCCTTTCTATTTTTTGCTCTTACAAATTCTTCAATGATTTCATTACAATTAAGTTGCCTAACAATAGCTACTTCCATACCTAATAAAAGGAGCTATGGTGGTGTAGTGCCTAAGGCATTTGACTACTAACCAGAAGGCTGGCTGTTCAACTCCTTGGAAGGAATATTGGGCAATCGACTTCCATAGAGATACCACCTTGGAAACCATACTGCCTCAGATCTGACTTGATGGCAGTAAATTTGGTGGGTTTTTTTTTTTTTTAATACCTAAAAAGGTTAATGAATAGGGTCTTTCTTGAATCACTGTTAAACACTGAGGGTTTTTGAGTCTGTTTAGGGACCACAATGAGCATGCTATTGTGCAGTTTGTGATCATTGAAGTTGGGAATATGAGTAAAGCAATTGCGACATCAAGAAACACACTTTGTGTTTTATCTTCTATCATGGAATCATACATGGCTACGTGCATAAATTTGTCTTTCTTGAATCTGTAAACTTAGTTCTCATGTAAGAATGAAGTAGTTGCATTTTTTCCTCTAGATGTTTGTATTTAAGTCATTGGAATAAGCTTGCATTAATTTCTTGGATGCCTTCATGCGTTCTTCAACAGGCACACCCACATTGTTTAAGATGGAAAATCTATTTGAAAAAAATCCATACACTTTTGCCCTTCTTTTCATTCGGGATCCATGTGTGTCGATGATGTAGTACATGGTTACATGACATTGATCTCTGGCATTTAATGACATTTCTGTAGCATTTGTGTCATTTACTTCTTTCATGCAAATGCTCCTGTGATGGTGAACTCTTTGATAAGCAGTGTGTGACAGTATTTGTTTTGTTGTGTTTTCAAAATTTTCAAACCTTCTCTTAAATTATGTAAATATCTGGATAATGACAGGTAAAGATCTGTGCATGTGTTTAAATTTACTTCTGAATCTTGGAGAGCTTGACTGATCTGATGAAAATGCTGTGATAAATTATTCCACATCACTACCATAAATATATACTCTGGTGTTTGCATTTTATTGGCAATATTCTCAGCTTCTTCTTTCATACTTCCTTTTTGTGTCTGATAATCTTGAGGCATCTAGAATTTGAATGTATGAGTCTAAGATTGCACTCATTGTTACAGCTTGTGCTTCCCACTTTTTATTAGAAAGACATTTTCATACATGATCATTGCCTACACATGTTCTAAGAACTGATCATTGATTAACACAGGTGTCAAATACATGTGTGGAGTAACTGAACAGTAGAAAAAAGTCAACGGCTTCCAGACAACAATTTCATTGTGCTACATCCTATAAGATTAAGTGAATGTGTGGCACATGGTGTGAAAATGACATATTCATTATGATCTAAAATTTTCTGTTGCAAGCCTGATATACTGACTTCATTGCCATAGGACAGAACTTAAGAAAATGAATTTTGCATACGTCACAAAAATAGTGAAGTGTTTGATTTGCAATTTCTTCATTCATATGACTTTTTAAGCCAATAAATATAAGTTGTTTGATAGATTTTCCATTTGTTGGAGATATGTATTGTAAAACAATATTTAGCTGACCTGTTTGAGAAATATCAGGAGTGGAACTTACAAACTGAAGTAGGTGGCTATGCTCATTTCACTGAAAACACTTGATCAAACTATATCTTAATGAGCTTATTAATTCTTCACACATTATTTTAGACCCATAAGATCTGTTGACCTTTCCTATGTTACCATATTTTGAAATATGACCAGCTAGGAGCTCTGGTGGCATAGTGTCTAAGGTATTTGACTGCTAACCATATGGCTGGTGGTTCAAACCTACCAGCTACTCCTTGAAAGGAAGACTGGGCAATCTACTTCTGCAGAGATACTGCCTCGGAAATCCAAAGAGGCGTCGCCATGAGTCAGGACCAACTTGACAACAGTGAGTTTGGTTTGAGTTTAAAAATGGATCAAACTGGGCAACAAGTTCAAATAAATCTCCCAAATTTCCATTTTGTGAGAATCCAAACACTTCATTTCTTCCTTAAAAAATAGCCCATGTTCAGTGATTGTTACAATGGCAGCAAAAAACATTTTGCAAAATGGCTTTCCAGTACTGATGTTCTTCATTAATTTCTGTTTCCAGTTTGTGAGTTAAGCCAAACTATGTCTTAGGTTTAAATATGACATATGATCTCTGTGAATTGAACTGTCT
Organism: Orycteropus afer afer; assembly: GCF_000298275.1. Taxonomy (NCBI): domain Eukaryota; kingdom Metazoa; phylum Chordata; class Mammalia; order Tubulidentata; family Orycteropodidae; genus Orycteropus; species Orycteropus afer. The sequence continues at coordinate 859,519 of NW_006921608.1, forward strand.
TTAAGTTTATCGGTTCTATTTAATTTGGACCAATCACTAAACCCATCCAAGGCAAATGGAGAATTAAATGCTGTAAGACTGAATAATTCACAAACAAAACAATAGCAAAGGCAACCGTATACAGTACAATTACCAGTCCCACTTGTAATTTTCACCATTAGTTGTGCACTCTAGAAATATATTTACCATACAGAAATTTTTGACACAAATTTTCAAGTGATCCACTGTGATGTTGACAATCACTTTGCCCTCTTTCAATCCCACTTTTTGAGTAATTTACATCATTAGAAGAAAATTATTCCACAAAGCAAGATACGTATTTCTACTATTTCTGGGATGTACAGATGTGACAATTTAAGATTCTAAGACAGCTTCGCTTTTCACACTAATATTATTTATTTATTTACTTACTCTGGCAAGGAATAGATGCAGAATTTGTTCTGTAGTATTCATATTACTATTAGTAATTTCAGCACTAATAAAACAATATGCACCTGTTGAACTCAAATTGTCAATGGAAGAAGTGTCTTCTGTTTCATGGCATTATAAAAAGGAAGTTAATTTTGGAATTGTCTTTATGATTGTAGTGAGTTTTTTATGGCTTCACAAAACCTTTTATCTCCTCCAAGCTTTTGTTTTGCACTATACTTCGTTGTTCCTGTTTCATTTCACCTAGATATAAGATTATGTCACTTTTTAAATTTGTTTCTTCTACATTAAATAAATATAAATAATTAAAAATAAATAAAATTTATGAATTATGTAAAATTTATAAAATAAAATTTACATTCAAATTAGAAAAAACAAAATTAGTAAGTAAAAAATATATTATTTGAAACACGTTTGTTTGTCCACTGTTGCACTTCCAATGATATAATGGTTTAAAGAAGAAAATATTCAATGAATGTTCATTAAATTATTTATTCTTTTGAAAGCAATCAGCAATTTTTTTTTTTCCTCATTTAGAGGGAACTCAGTATGTGATTATTTGCAAAAGTCACTGAGAGGTAATTCCAATAAATAAAATTCTACTCAGCCAATCACAAAGCAAAAACTAGTCTTGGTAGATATACATCAAAAAAAACCAAACTCACTGCCATTGAGTCAATTCAACTCCTACCAACCTCTCCTTCAGTTTCTGAGGTGGTATCTCTACAGAAGTAGATTCCCCAATTATCTTCTGAGGAGTGGCTGGTAGGTTTGAACTGCCAGCCTTTTGGTTATCAGTAGATACTGCTAAAACAGGATATAGATTTTCTCAAACTTTAAAAGATATGGAACAAAACATTAATTAATATATTATTGAGATAAATTAATGACTTCCTTGAGAGTACTTAAATACAATACCATTTTAAATATATATCCTAACATTTGTATAAAGTATTACTCCAACTGCCTATGTGTTTAAGTAAAGAAAATACAATATTCCATTTTCAGTCTTTCATGATGAAAAAGTTTTGTGGCCAAAGTAAAGAAGTTCAGGTTGTAAAGTGACTCTTAAAAATTTAAAGACTTTACTTACAGATCATATTTTATTTCATTCTAATGTATTAATAACTTGGTAACTTACATGTCAAAGTAATAAGTATATTCAGATAAAAATACTAATTTTCCATAGATCCTATGACCAAACAGAATACTAAATACCTGTCTTCCTCTTCCTTCATTAGAAATGACTGATTCTGATAATACTAAAATCTAAAGTGTCACTTTAATTTCAAATTTAATGATAAAAGTAAATGTACCAAAATAATTGATAATTTCAAATAACCATTAGTGTTCTTTATTTTTTGCTATTTTTCTATTTCAATAGAAAGAAAAATATCAAACATGAATGGATTGAGCAAAAAAGAAATTGCAAATGCTTTCCTCTCAAAGTCATGAAATAGCACTAAATTAAGGCATTTTTCTCCTCCTCAGGCCAACTTTCACTATCAGACCTTAAATGTCAAATCTGAGTGTTATGGTTCAAATCCTTTTCTATTAGATCAACCCAAGTTTTCTTATTTTTAAAATGATGAATCATGAGCCTTTTCAAAGCAGTGATAAATGAAGAGATGCTCACTCATGTGGTTAAAGGGACACAGTTAATAAATGTAAAGTTAAATTTTAAAACTGTGAATCTTTTAAAAACAATAAGCAAATTTATTTCATTAGGCTCAAAACAAACTATACAAATGCATTTAGAAAAAGAAAATGAGTCTGAGATATATTTTATAAAAGCTGTAGGGTCTAATATGTTTTGAAATTGATGCCTTTTTGAATTTTAGAAAGTAAATATAATGCAGGAGTCCCTGGGAAATGCAAATGGTTAATATCCTTGGCTGCTAACCAAAAATTGGTGGCTTGTGTACACCCAGAAGAGTTTTGCAAGAATGACATGGACATCTGCTTCCAAAAAATGAGCCACTGAAAACCCTATGTAGCACCTACTGTGACACACATGGGTCACCATGAATAGGAACAGACTTAAAGGCAACAGTGAGACAGACAGTGAAGCACTGTCTGATATCTTCCTGGAGAACTTTATGAATAACCCTGAACCACGGTCTGATACAGTGCCAGAAGGTGAGTCCCTCGGGTCAGAAGGTACTCAAAATACAACTGGAGAAGAGCTGCCTCCTCAGAGTAGAGTTGTCTTAATGCTGTGGATGAAGTAAAGTTTTTAGGACCTCCATTTGCTAATGTGGCATGACTCAAAATGGGAAGAAACAGTTGCAAGTATCCATTAATAATTGGAACATGGGATGTATAAAGTGGGAATCTAGGAAAACTGGAAGGTGTCAAAAATGGAATGGAATGCATAAAGACTGATATCCAAGGCATTAGTGAGCTAAAATGGACTGGTTTTGGCCATTTTGAATCAGACAATCGTATGATCTACTATGCCAGGAATGACAAATTGAAAAGGAATGATATGGCATTCATTGTCATAAAGAATGTTGCAAGATCTATCCTGAAATGCAATGCTGTCAGTGATAGGATTATATGCCTACAGGAAGTCCAGTTACTACTACTATGATTCAAATTTACTCACCAACCACCAAAGCCAAAGAAAAGAAAACTGAAGATTTTTACCAACTTCTGCAGTCTGAAATTGACTGAACATGAAATCAAGATGTGTTGATTATTACTGGTGATTGAAATTAAAAAGTTGGAAACAAAGAAGGATCACTGGTACTTGGAAAATATGACCCTGCTGATAAAATAACACTGGAGATCACATGATAGAATTTTGCAAGACGAACAACTTATTCATTGCAAATACCTTGTTTCAACAATATAAACTGTGGCTATACACATGGACTTTGCCAGATGGAGTACACAGGAATCAGATTGACTACATCTGTGGAAAGAGGTGATGGAGAAGCTCAATATCTTCAGCCAAAACAAGGCCAAGAGCTGACAGTGGAACAGACCATCAACTGCTCACATGGAAGTTCCATTGAAGTTGAAGACAATTAAAACCAATCTATGAGAGCTAAAATACGATCTTGATTATATCTTACCTGAATTTAGAGACATCTAAAGAATAGATTTGATATATTGAACACCAATGACCAAAACCCAGAAATAATTTGGGATGACATCAAGAACATCATCCATGCAAAAAAGCAAAAGGTCATTAAAAAGACAGGAAAGGAAGAAAAGACCAAAGTGGGTATCAGAGGAGACTCTGAAACTTGCCCTTGAATTGAGAGTAGCTAAAGCAAATGGGAGAACTGACAGAATGAAAGAGCTGAACAGAAGATTTCAAAGAGCACCTCGAGAAGACAAAGTTATTATATTGAAATGTGCCAAGAGTTGGAGTTAGAAAAACAAAAGGGAAGAACACGCTCAGCATCTTTCAAACAAAAAGAACTGAAGAAAAACTGTAAGCCCCAAGTTGCAATATTGAAGGATTCTATGGGCAAAATATTGACTGATTCAGGAAGCATCAAAAGAAGATGGAAGGAATACAGAGTCATTGTACCAAAAAGAACTGGTATCTTCATCCATTTCAGGAGGTGGCATATGATCAAGAAGCAATGGTATTAAAGCAAGAAGTCAAAGGTGCACTGAAGGAAGTGGCAAAAAACAAGGCTCTGGGAATTGGCTGAATGTCCATTGAGATGTTTTAACAAGCAGATGCTGTGCTGGAGGCACTCACTTGGCTATGCCAAGAGATTTGGAAGACAATTACCTGGCTAACTGACTAGAAGAGATCCATATTTGTACTCATTCCAAAGAAAGATGATCCTACAGAATGTGGGAATTATCTAACAATATTATTAATATCAAACTCAAGAAAAATCTTACTGAAGATAATTCAAAAATGATTACAACAGTGCATTGACAGAGAGCTTCCAGAAATGCAGCTGGATTCAGAAGAGGACATGGAATGAGGGATATCATTGCTGATCTCAGATGTATCTTGGCTCAAAGCAAAGACTAACAGAAAGAGTTTACCAGTGTTTTATTGACTATGCCAAAGCATTTGATTGTGTGGATCATAACAAATTATGGATGACACTGAGAACACTTTATTGTGGTCATCAGGAACCTGTACATAGACCAGGAGGTTGTCAATCAAACAGAACAAGGGGATACTGCATGTTTTAAAAATCAAGAAAGGAGTGCATCAGGGTTGTATCCTCTCACCATAATTATTCAATTTGTATCATGAGCAAATAATATGAGAAGCTGGACTATATGAAAAAAAAACATGGCATCAGGATTGGAGGAAGACTCATTAACAACCTGCAATAGGCAGATGATACAACTTTACTTGTTGAAAGTGAGGATGACTTGAAGCACTTATTGATGAAGATTGAAGACTACAGTCTGCAGTAAGGATTACACTTAAATATAAAGAAAACAAAAATCCTCACATCTGCAACAATAAGTGTTGTTGTTGTTGTTGTTATGTGCCGTCGAGTTGGCCCCAACTCATAGCGACCCCTCCTTGAGTTTCTGAGGCAGTATCACTACGGAAGTAGGATTGCCCAACCTTCCTTCCGAGGAGTGGCTAGTGGGTTTGAACCACCAGCCTTCTGGTGAGCAGTCAAGTGCTTTAGCCACTATGCTACCAGAGCTCCTGCAACAATAAGTAGCATCACTATAAATGGAGAAAAGATTGAAGTTGTCAACTATTTCATATTACTTGGTTCCACAATCAACACTCATAGAAGCAGCAGTCAAGAAATCAGATGACACATTGCACTGGGCAAATCTGCTTCAAAAGACCTCTTTAAAGTGCTGAAGAGCAAAGATGTCTCTTTGAAGACTAAGGTACACCTAACGCAAGCCATGGTGCTTACAGTCACCTCATATGCATGTGAAGGCTGGACAGTGGTAAAGCAAAACTGAAAAAGAGTTGACACTTTTGAGTTGTGGTGTTGGTGAAGAACATTGAAGGTACCATAGACTGCCTGAAGAACTAACAATTCCGTCTTAGAAAAAGTGCAGCCAGAATGCACCTTGGAAGTGAGAATGGCCAGACTTGGTCTGACCTACTTTGGTCATGTTGTCAGAGGGACCTTCCCTGGAGAAGGATATCATGCTGGTATAGTGGAGCATCAGGAAATAAGGGGAAGGTCCTCAATTAGATTGATTGACATAGGGGCTAAAATGATGGGCTTAGGTGTAGCAAGGACTGTGAGGCTTGCACAGACCAGGCAGTGTTTCATTCTGTTGTACATAGGGTAGCTATGAATTGGCAGCTGACTCAATAGCACTTAAAAAGAACAAAAACACTATACACTGTGATAGAATATAGTGACATTTCTCAGAGAAATATATAAATATTCATACTGTAGGAGATACTTAAAGATTAGTAATAGATCCATGTCAGGTCAGGATTTGCTGTGTTTGCACACCTTTTTGAATTTTATATAGAAAAAGAAATTGTTAACCTTTACTTCAAGGGCAAATGATAAACAATAAAATATATGAGATAATTAATGTGTACTGAACCAAATAATGGGAACTCTGGTGCGCAGTGCCTAAGACCTTTGACTGCTAACCAGAAGGCTGCCAGTTCCAACTCACCAGACACTCCTCAGAAGGAAGGCTGGGCAATCTACTTCCATAGTGATTCCACCTCGGAAACCCAAGAAGGGGTCACTATGAGTTGGATCCAACTCTGTGGCAGTGGTTGCATTTGCCTTTAAACCAAATAATTAATGCTTTGGGAATAGTGTAACAAAAATACTCTTTTATACAACCTAACTTTCCACTTCATACGGAAATACAAGCCAAAAACCAAACTCACTGCCATTGAGTTGAATCCAACTCATAGCGACCCCTCCTTGGGTTTCTGAGACAGTATCAGTACTGAAGTAGATTGCCCAACCTTCCTTCTGAGGAGTGGCTGATGGGTTTGAACTACCAGCCTTCTGGTTAGCGTCAAATGCCTTAGGCACTAGGCCACCAGAGCTCCTATTATATGGAGATAGAACTGTTAAATCTACATCTAGATTCCCTCTAGAGAGTGAAGCAATCAGGATAAATATCTACCACCAATACAAAGTGACCCCAACTTCAAATGCATACCAAACTCTGGGTCTCAATATTCTTACCAGAATCTGGTATTCTTTCAGATGAAACTGTTGCTGTTTTTAAGCAGATCCAATGCTCATTCAGAGTCACATGCATATTAGACAATTGAAAATACCATGGCTTGGTACAGGCCCACCTTAGTCCTCAAAGAGACATCTTTGCTTTTTAACACTTTAAAGAGGTCTTTTGCAGCTGATTTGTCCAATCCAATAAGCTGTTTGATTTCATGATTACTGCTTCTTTAAGTGTTGATTGTGGATCCAATTAAAATGAAATCCTTGATTTCCATTACTAGGGATATAGAAGAATAAGAGGTGAGAGGCAATGCACAAACAGACATCTGCATATCTATGTTCATCGCAGCACAATTCACTGGCAAAGAGATGGAAACAACCTAAATGCCCATCAATGGATGAATGGATAACCAAATTATGGTACATTCACACAATGGAATACTATGCTGCATTAAAGAACAATGAGGGATACACGAATCATCTCACAATATAGATGAGCCTGGAGGACATTATGCTGTGAAATAAGTCAATCGGAGAACAACAAATACTGTATGAGTTCATCACTGTAAAGAGACAAGGGTTTGCTTGAGAAAGGGAACTCACTTTGTAGGTTACCGGGGTTGGGAGGGAAGTGGGAATAAATTTGGGAATAGTTGGGGCCCACACATTGATGCTGGTAAGGGGAGGGATGTATAGAAAGAGTCTGTGACCACCATAATAACATTAGGAAAAAAGAAGACACTGAATTGTGCACATAAGAGATAGACGACAGATGCTAATACCAACCAGTATATCCACAATACTGCATTATCATTAACACCAAACACCAGGCTACAGATAAACACATAAACATCTGAGAAGATCAGTTGGGGTCAGTGAACAGGATTATAGTCTAGACCAAGGATAGATTCAGAGGAGGCTAATCTTACACATATACCAGTGATACAAAATACCTGCAATCCTTAATCCCTCGCAGACCCCCAGACGCTGTGGGAGAGAGATCCAATGGCTCTACTGACTGAGGAGCATAGTACTGGGGGACAACAGACTCAACTGGCACAACAAAGTACATAGAAGTCTTGTTCCTCATCCTACATTGCTGAATAGTGACTGGGGTCTTAAAAGCTCTCAAGCTGCCATCTAACATACAGCTAATGTTCTCCAATTGTCAGAAGCAAAGAAGAGGGGGGGAAAAAAAGGGGGATTTGGAAGCAATCATCCCTAGGACACAATGGCCCTCAAGACCAGGAGATCTAGATGGTGACTGGCTACCAATGCCAATCACTTGGAAAGGATCAAGTCTGGAGATTCTGGATAGAGTGGGAGGAACAACATGGAACCAAATCCAAAAACTCAGTAATGACCAGAATTACTGGTCGGATGGAGCCTGGTGAGACCCCCAATACTATGGCCCTGGGATACATTCTGGGCCTGGAATAAAACTCACTCTCAGTCCAAGAGTAAACAAGATGTATACGCAGACCACTCAATCCAGGCTGACGCACCCACATACTGTATGGAAATACATCCCTTGGAGCAATCAACCACGGGGCACCAGGCATGGAGGAAATGCAGGACACACAGGAATGCGTAACTGTGAAGGGCGCGGGGGGTGGGGGTTGTTTACTGGTCAGGGAGGGGAGGAGACTGGCTTAGGTTTGGGGATGGTAAATGGGGAATGAAACTAAATGTACATATAATGTTGAATGTAAAAAACTTCTCAAAAAATAAAGTGCTTGTCTGCTTAAAAAAAAAAAGAAATCCTTGACAACTTCAGCTTTTCTCTGTTTATCATGATGTTGTTTCTTGGTCTGATTTTGACGATTTTTGTTACCTTTATGTTGCGGTCCAATCCGAACTGAAGGCTGTATTCTTCGATCATCATGAGTAAGTCCTTCAAGTCTTCTTTGCTCTCAGCAAGCAAAGTTGTATCATCTGCATGTCACAGGTTTTTAATGAGTCTCACTCCGAGCCTGATACTGCATTCTTCTTCAAATAGCCCAGCTTGTCAGATTATTTTCTCAGAATACAGATTGAATAATATGGTAAAAGGGTACTAACCTGCCATCCTCAGTACCCCCTTGTTCTTTCACATGACTGTCTCTTGGTCTATTTACAAGCACCAGATGAGCACAATTAAGTGTTCTGAAAAATCCATTCACCCTAAGGTTATCCATAATTTGTTATAATCCTCACAGTCTAGTGCATTTACATGGTCAATAAAAACAGTTAAACATCATTCTAGTATCTCTGCTTTCAGCCAAGACCCATCTGACATCTGCAATGATATCCCTCATTCTGTGTCCTCTTCTGAATCTGGCTTGAATTTCTGGCAGTTCCCTGTTAATATACCACTGCAACCATTTTTTAATAATCTTCAGAAAAATTTTACTTGCCTATGATACTAATGATATTGTTTGAGAATGTCATCATTCTGTTGACTCTGTGTAATCTTTCCCCTTTCTTTTGATATTTCTTGTGACCTTCAATATTTTTCTCATAGAATTCTTCAATATTTCAGTTTGTGGCTTAAAGTTTTCTTCAGTTATTTTGGCTTGAAAAATGCTAATCTTATACTTGCCTTTGGATTTTCTAACTCCAGGTCTTTGCACATTTCACTATAATACTTTACTTTGTCCTCTGAAGCCACCCTTTGAATTCTTCTGCTCAACTCTTTTACTTTGTTATTACTTCCATTTGCTTTAGCACCTCTATATTCAAGAGCAATTTTCTAGTTTCTTCTGACATCCATTTTGCTCTCCTCTTTATTTCCTGTCTTTTTAATGAATTTTTGCTTTCTTCATGTATGATGTCCTTGATGTCATCCCACAACTCATGTGGCATTCATTCATCAGTGCTTAGAGCCTCAATTTTATTCTTGAGATAGTCTCTACATTCGGGTAGAATATACACTCAAGGTAGTACATTGGATCTCATGGATTTGTTTCAATATTCTTCAGTTTCAACTTAAAATTGCATAGGAGTAATTGATGTTCTGTTCCACGGTCATCCCTGGCCTTGTTCTCTATGTGCTTATTCTCTACGTACTTCAGAAAAATCCTTCCACAGATAGTTCCTCAGTTGTATAAATGTGGCTGAAATGAGAGAGTTCATTAGATTTTGTTTTCTTTAAAGGATTCTTACCCCATTTAATCATTCAATCGACATCCAAAGGGATCTTTATTTTTCAATAGCCACTATAAGTCATATTGAAAATGGCCTGGAGTGAGTCTTCAGATATTCTGATTTTTCTTTTAGACACTGATTTACTGCATTGTGCTGGTCACCTGCTATGCTTGCTGTCTTTTCATCGTCAAATAGATGGTTGTGAACAAATCATACATATTGTGAAATCTACTTATTTTTATCACCTATTTTCAGAGAGTGAATAAGTAGAAGCACCAGGAGACCCATTTCCTTGAACTATTTCTCCAAAACTAAAAATAAACATGTGGCTAAACTGGGATTCGGCAATTTTCAGGAAGTGTTTTGAATAAGGAAGAAATTCTAAATTTGATTGAGCACTTCTTCTGCTTCATACTGGGAGGGGAAGCACACTAACAAAGATTGAATCATGATCTTCAATACAGTGGAGTTTTTACAAGCTATTCTAGAATTTTGGCTCCAGATATGGAAGTTAGAAATTTCTATCAGAGCTTTCACAAATCAGCCAGACATTCTCTTTAAGGAAACAATTATACTATTTAAAAAATCAGTGAAGTGTAGGGCCTGGAAGCAACAGCTGCAGGGACTATTAAAAGAATGGATTGTACCATTATGGTCATTATGTGAGGGCTTCAGGCCGACACTCAAATTTGTTTGCTCCTTCTGAATATTAGAAGCCATCCTGTCAGAAGCCTCTCCTTCTGATGTCACGGTGTGTGTGTTCCTGAATGTCTGTTCCTATGAGTCAGAAGACAGGAAGCTTTACCGCAGTTGGAATGCAAAAGTTTAATAGAAATACAAGCCTATATCATATGTAGTATTTCTTCAGTAAAATAAACTTTGACTTTTATATATTTATACTAAAGGTTTATGTATGTGTGTGTTGTATATTTCATTATTTGTAAACTTTCAAACTGTGTGTCTCATCTGGATTGATCAATCTATATCAAACTAAAGAATGCTACTTAGTTCCCTAAAGGCTAAAACCATAGGCTGGAAGCTAAGCAGAGAACCTTTCAATATTAAAAGGAGTTCTGGTGGCACCATGATTTAAGTACTGGGCTGTACTTATTTAAGTACTTTATTTAAACTTAAAGATAAAAAAAGAAGAAATGGTAGAGAAATATCAACTTGAGCTTTGTTGCAAGGAAAAAATGTTCCACTCTTACTAGGACCCTGGCTGTCTTGATGCACCTTTATTCAGATTTGTATTTGAATCTGACAGCTCAGAGCGCATTCTTCAGAGCTGTGCCATATTACTGATATAATGTGTACCTTGGGCCCCACAGAGATCAATTTTTTCATTATTATTATCTCATAAAATAATTAATAATTAATCTGTAACACATTTCCATTTTTCTTTCTTTCTTCATTTTCATTTTCTTCTGTACCTTCCTACCTTGTTAATAGAAAATCTGTATTGTGCTTCCTACTAACTTATATTAAATGCATAGTACAAAAAAAGTAAATTGCATCCTTTAGAGCCTCTTCTCTTCAAAACAAGGGTTTTGATTAAGACAGCATCATCTTTTGAGTTAAGGGCTGTTATGTTTATTCTCTATCAATATATTTGCACTATTATATTTTGGCTTGTAAGAGTGAAGTGAAATGTGTTTTATTTCATACGGGTAATTGACAGTACGAGGTGAAAAAGGTTATATTGTGTGGAGGTTTCCTACTACCCAATGAAATACTGTGGTTCTACTGTAACAAAATGCTGATGTAGAGCTTTATATTTATTTAAGTTTAGAATTTTAAAGTATCTAGATAATTGGATAACAAATTGCTGGAATTCTATCTTATCCCATCACTGCAAAGTATTTCACTTCATTTTTTGAAAAGATGACTATCTTGACAAGTGTAGGTCTTTTCCCTGAAAAAAAAAAGTATTACCACTTATTAGCATATTATTCATTTATCCATCCATTCACTTGTTTCCTCATTCTTTTATACTAGCATTCATTTCATAATTTTTCATTGAGCAGACCACTTACTATGTGTCAACCACAGTATTATGCAATGCATTTCTTAAAATGACTTGACTTAGAGTGAGTCAGGAGCAAAGGTTAAAACAAATATATCCTATTCATATGACACTAGATTCTTCTATCTAATGTGTGTGTGTGTTGTGTGTGTAGAGCTATTCCATAATTGTGGAAGCATGGATTTTTCAGCTAAGTTTTAATAACAGCTTGCTAATGAGTTATCATGTTAGTTAATCTTTAAATATCTCTTTCTTTAGTTATAAAATAATGATAATAATTATCCCATAGAGTTGTTGTGAAGATTAATTGAAACATGTAAATTATTTATAACATACCTGAAATATATTAATTGGTGTGTAAAGGTAATCTACTACTTTTTAAACTATGAGCTGACAAGATGCAAGGTGGTAGTCACTGCTTGGTCACAGCCAGCTACCCAGAGGGACCGAGTAGTTGAACCTGAGGGCTTGGAACCATAGTCACAGGGGACATCAAGCTGAATTGGTGTAACATACTACACAAAACATTGTTTCACCTCCTACTTTGGTGAGTAGCGACTGCGATCTTAAAAGCTTGCAAACTGACATCTAGATGCAACGATGGGTTTCTCCTCATCCAGAGCAAAGAAGAATGAGGAAAACCAAAAATTCATGGATACAATCAGTCCTAATCACTGGTACACCATGCAATCTGCAGCCTATACTACTATGAGACCAGAAGAACTAGATGGTGCCCAGCTACCAATGTCAACCACTTGGAAGGGGATCTATGTAGGAGATTCTATCTAGATAGAGAGGGAGAACAATGTGGAACAAAACTCAATATCATTTGGAGGAAACAAAAAGGTGGGGGGGGTCCAGGATTGCTGATCTGATAGAGCCTGGTGGAACCACTGAGACTATGGCCCCTAGCTGCCTGTCAGGTCTGGAATTGAACCTACACCTGTGGCTTCCAGCCAAGCAAAAAACAGGCATATGAGTTGAACATTTACCTGAAATAGATACACTCCTTGGAGAGAACAATCATGGGAGACATCTCAGGGGGCAGGAGGGCATTGAGGGATGGACACAGGGAAGAGGTAATTATCAGGAGGAAGTAGGAGGGGAGCTGTTGCAATGTGGTAAATTGTGGTCAATGTCATGAGGCAAAATGTGTGTGAACTGCTGTATGGAAAGTGAATTTGCTCTGTAAATTTTCAACCAAATGAAAATTTAAAAAAAAAAAAAAGGTAATCTACTACTTTTAAACTATACATTCGACACAGTTAGTAGGGAAGCCCAATACTGATTTTCTATTTAAAAAGTATATCCATTATTTCATATTTGTACACAATAATCAGCTATCTTTTCTTCATTTTCAAGCTTTATCTAAATAAACTTAGATATCGATAAAACCAAACCAAACCCATTGCCATTCAGTTGATACTGACTCATAGTGACCCTATAGCATAGAGCAGAGCTGTCCCACAGTCTCCAAGGCTGTAAATCTTGATGGAAGTAGAATGACACGTTGATGCTGTAAGATAAATATTATAAAAATTTGGCTTGAAAAAGAGAAGACAGTACACTGCGCAGGAACTACAGTCCTTCATTGGTAAAGCCAGGAAAAAAAAAAAAAAAAAACCTACTGCCATCCAGTCGATTCTGGCTCACAGCAACCTCCACTGGGTTTCCAAGGCTACAAATCTTTTCAGAAGTAAATTGCCTCATCATTCTCCCACAGAGAGCCTACTGGGTTTGAACCACCAACCTCCTGGTTAGCAGTCAAATGCCTTACCCACTATACTACCAGAGCTCCTCTTAATGGTAACAGATTCCTAAATTATCTGTCCCTTCTCAAATCTCTCCTCTCAGCCATGCAATTTGTTTTTTCTCTTTTTCTTTTCTCTCCTTCCCTTTCAAGGCCCTGCATTCCCCTATATAGTGTTGCAACAGGTTTTATCCTATCCATATGCAAAACAATTTAACTGTGTGCAGTGTAGTAAATTACTTAGTGTGGCTTTTCTACCCATAAGTCTTCGTAAACTTCAAGGTGGGATTTTCTATGAGCAACTGAGGAGCTCCTGATTTCTGAAGTTGTCCACCTGGAGTATTTCTGTTGAGAGTGGCACAAAACAATGTTCTGGGAGGTTGCCACTCTCTCTCAGGTGCTTAGAGTTATGATGCTGTGATTGGCTAGTTTGGCCAGTCTGCCAGGCTCAAAAGGAGGCCTCCTAAAGACAGAACTCTCTCTCTGACTATTGGTGGAGGAAGACGTGCTGCTGAAAGAGACACGCGTTCCTGAAGGAGACACGTGCTGTTGGGAAAGAGACGCAAGAGACACACATCACTGAGTGAGACACCGAGGGACCAGTACTGTTGGGAAAGAAACTGTGAGAGACTGTTGGCTGAGGGACAGTGGGCTGGAGAGAGAGACTGGGCATTCTTCCTGAACTCAAATTGTAGCTTGGTGCTTCCCTAATAAACCTCATAATCTGTGAGCTCTGTGTGGCCACTGCAGCGAATTACCGAACCCAGGAGAGAGGTGGTGGGTGCTTTGGGAGGAACGGTTGGTGAAAGGGCTGGAGGGAGGCAGCATGTCTGGCCTTGTAGGAATAGGCCTTGGGTTACTGCTGGTAATCCTGTCTTCCTCTTGTAAGGTTAGAGGAGGTCGGAAGATATAGCCTCCTTGTCCTTTTTGCACTGTATTTCCTTTCAATATTAAAAGGAGTTCTGGTGGCACCATGATTTAAGTACTGGGCTGGAAACCAAAAGGCCGGTGGTTGGAACCCACCAGTTTTTCTGCAGGATAAAGATGAGGCAGTCTGCTTGCATAAAGATTTATAGCCTTGTAAATGCTACGGGACAGTTCTACTCTGTCTCATGTGGTCACTGTGAGGCAGAATCTACTCTATGGCAGTGAGTTTGGTGTTTGTGTCACTCTTGAAGAAAGCTCGGGTGGCCTTTTGGTTAAAGCATTCAACTAATAAACAAAAGATAGGTAGTTTGAAACCACCAACACCTCTACAGGAGACAGATGAGGTAGTCTGCTTCTGTAAGGATTTACAGCCTTGGAAACCCTATGGCATAATTCTACTCTGTCCTGTAAGATCACTGAGTTGTAATCCACTCTATGTCAGTGGGTTTGGTTTGCTATCAGTACTGAACAGTGTATTATATATTATATATGATCCTGTATATAATTTTATATTTTTAAGCATGGAACAAATAAATTCACTGAAGAAAAAGAATTTACCATGCTCACAGAAACTTCTCACCACAGGAAATTTCATTGCAACCTTCTCATGATTGCACAAAACTTACTATTTTATTCAGTTGTGATTTTTAAATAAGTATCGTAACACATTCCTTATTGGTATATGTTCTGGTTCTGTGAATAGGATATTTCTATTTCACTTTTCACTTGTTTATGGCTTATATTAAAATGTTTAATCTTCCACAATATTATTGCATCCATTTATTTTGATATAGGGTTAACTCCAATTTGGACCTTTCTCTATATATTTTCTGGAAATTTGTAGGTTTTCTTTTTTTTTTTTTTTTTTTATTTTATATGTCTAAGGATAGTGTTGATTTCTTTACAGTTCTTAAGACTCTTATTTCTTTATTTTCCTTATGTCATTAACTTGTTGTTGTTGTTGTTGTCAT
>NW_006921608.1:875776-876441 GCF_000298275.1 Orycteropus afer afer
TCCCAGAACATTGTATTGTGCCACGCCCAACAGAAATACTCCAGGTGGGCGACTTTAAAATCCGGATCTCCTCAGTTGCTAATAGCAATTCCCACCTTGGAGTTTACAAAGACTTATGGGTAGAAAAGCTACACTTATGGTGTAGAAAAGTAATTTACTACACCGCAATTATAAAAAGAAAATTTTAAATGTCTCTTCTTCTTCACAAATTTTAATTGAATGTTACTGATAATATTGTTTGCATAATATTTTTTATTAGAAATTTGTCAGGTTTATTTTGGAAGTAACCCATTGTCAGTTTTTTCCCATTGTTGGCCTTTATTAAAAGGAATGTACATATTCTTCTGAGGCTTAAATTAATCACTGTGCATGTGTGTGCGTGCTCTATATCCTTTAATGGCTTATTTCTTAAACCTGTTTGCCACATATCATTTTGTGGGAAAGACTGTAAAAACTTCCTGCCATAATTGCCAATTTCTTCATTTCTTTTTATAATTCAACTACTTCATAAGTGGAATCTATCTGAATTTCATTTGCTTTTCTATTTTGCTTAAAAATAGGCTATGGCTGGATGTTGTTGTTGTTGTTGTTGTTAAGTGCCGTCGAGTCGTTTCCGACTCATAGCGACCCCATGCACAGCAGAACGAAACACTGCCCGATCCCGC